>NC_139595.1:4192882-4492882 GCF_946808225.1 Silurus aristotelis | reverse complement strand
GACAAGAACATGGTCAATCACAGTAGCTCTGATTTCATCAGATATTACTGTTCTTTGTCTTCGCTGACCACCTCGACCTCCTCTCACACAAACCACTACAGATTCGTGTTTGAATCCACTCTCAGATTTTTATCCATTGTAGGGTCTCACAAACCAGTGCTCTCTGAACTGGCTTACTTTATATGTTCCCTCACATCATTAGCCACAAGTGTGATCCATTTTGAGTAGTAGTGTTTAAGTGGTGAAACTTGTGCTTTAATTGTGTTTGAATTTTGTCACCTGTGCTCACCATTATGCAGCACGGGTGCATGACAATGAAAATGTGTTGGCAAGTTGTGCCTAAACAGGTGAAAAGTGCTTATGGTTTTGCCAAAAGAGTGATTGATTCAATCAGTGGGTTCAAACTGAGCATTTGGTTCAGACAATAGGGTTTAGTGTTTTAGCAATTGAGAAAAACTGTAATAGAAAAACCAAAGAAATGTGCCTCCTGTAAGAGTAATTGGAATGTTCTTCCTAATAACCCAAAAAAACCCTTACTTCCAATGACTGTTTAATATTTAATCTTGTTTTAATATTCAGTATTTTCTTTATTTGCTAAACACATATTATTACTAAACATCTGACCAACATGTACTTTACTGCTGGGCATTTTGATATCTTATGGTCATTTTTTATTTTTTAATGGAGGACAGACATTGTTTTAGTGCTAAATTCAAACATCACAATTCACACATTGTAGCAGTAAATAGCAGTAAATCAGAATCAGAAGCTGACAGTGTTGTACCTCAGTAAATTAATTGGTATAAATAAGTATATTTATCACTGAAAATGTCTTAATTAGTCTTTAAAATCTCTTTTTAACTCAATCCAGCATCTTCCAACACTGCCCCAATACATGTAATAAATGTCCAGAGAAATACAGCTAGCAAAAAGGAAGCGAATTGTCTGAGCAGCAGATTTCTTTTTAACTTGCAGCAAACTAACTGGATTTAGCTAAAATCCTCTACAACTAGCGAAATGTTAGCAAAAAATTAGTAAGATAGTTTGCTAACTAGCTAACAGAATCTGGTTTTGAAAAACAGCAGTTAGCATCTTTCTCTAAACATTTCTCCTAAGTCATTAAGCAACATTGCAAAATCTAGATGATAAAACCAAGCTAACAAAAGAAACAGGGTGTCTCAGAACTAAAATGTTTATTAATTTGTAGCAGTATAGCAGATTTTCTAGTCTGTACTATGTTGAGCAAAGCTTTGATAGTAGCTAACTGGTTAGGCATCTAGCTAACAATTAAGTTGCAATGGCACCCAGTAATGTGAGCTAGATGATTTAGAACCTTTTCTACAAGCTCAAAAAGACACAACTTTTCCATCATTTACAAATCTAACAATCTGCCACACAACTGATGTTTTATAGCCACTTAGTGAGCTAGTTTTGCTGGTGCTAGCAAAAAGAAAAGAAAAATACTGTAGAAAAATGTATAAAGACTTTAATAATTATTATAAACATTTAATCTGTTAGCTAGACTCTGTAAGATTTATTTCTGTTCTAAAAAATTTCCTTGTAAAACCAATTGTTTTACATATATAAATTTGTCCCTGGTAAAAACTGTCAACCATTTTAGAAACATTTCTGTACACATGTAATCCTACACTGTATTGCTGTATGATACTCTTTGGGACAGAAAAAAAATGCTGAGTAGACTAAACTGTAACTTGGAGCTAAATATGGAAAATAATGAACTCTCTTGACAGCTAGCTGTATTTTTGCACACTCTTGCATCACTATAGAAAAAAATACCTGATAGTGGCAAAGAGAGGCTATACTGGTCTTAGTGAACGACTGCTTGACTCTTTGTTCAAATATAAGACGCCAGTATGAAGCATTCTTTCCACACAATACAGATGTCCAAGTGTCACACATTTTGTGTGCATGAAAATTATTTAAATTGATGAATAAATTGAGCATGACTTTCTCAACTTATACAATAAATACAATTAATGCGTGTGACTCTATAAAACTGCAAGCAATTTGCTGAGCTTCCTCTGGATATCTGGACCTGAGATAAATCAATTATTATACATTATTATAAATCCATTGATGTTCCTAGTAAGGCTTCTGTGAATCTCATTTTATAACAGATGGACAGTAGGAATGAGATTATATCATTATAGAATTATTCTGGACAGAAAATATATATACTGTACATGACACTAGTCTACAACAAAAAAATACATGTTAAAAAAGTATAATTCCATGCAATTTATTTTAGTATCATTAGTACCAAATTTGTATCTGCTTTTTGAACAACAAAATTCACATTTAGTCCCCATTTGCTGCTATAATAACCTTCACTGTTCTGGAAAGTTTTACTAGATTTTGAAAAAGTGGTTTTGGAGAGTTGGTAGTGTGGGGAGGCCTGGGGTGCAGTTGGTGTTCCAATTCATCCCAAATGTGTCCAATAGAGTTTACTCCAGAGCTCTGAAGCAGGCCATTCAAGATCTTCCACATTAACGCATGTAAAGCATACCTACGTGTTCAAGCTACATGAAGGTATGCTTTACATGCGTTGAAGATCTTAAATGGCCTGCTACAGAGCCATGAAGTGTGGGTATATATATATATATATATATATATATATATATATATATATATATATATATATATATATATATATATATATATATATATATATATGTGTGTATGTGTGTGTGTGTGTGTGTGTGTGTGTGTGTGTGTGTGTGTGTGTGGTAATTATTGTTTCAGTATTTGTTTTATGTTTCACTACTATTAGAAATAAAAGGTACCATACTGCTCTTTTCTTTGATCCTGAGGTGGTGCTTTTAATTGTATATTATTTGTGTGTATTTTCTTTCCATGTGAAGATGCTTCTGCAATAATTTAATTATCTTAAAAAGCATTATTAAACCATTAAAGGTACATCAGCATTCCTTATGATCTAATTATGTACATTAAAGTATTTTTTAAAGCACCTTTATATTCATGTTCAACGTACAAATGATGTACACTTGATGGTACCAACAGAGCAACTTGGAAAAGTACAATATTCATATTCATTTACAGGCAAAAAAAATTGTATTTAAAAAAACATGAAAATGGGTAGAAGTGCTGAAGATATTGATGATGATGATGCCGGTAGTCGATATAAATTGAGGCTGGATCGCGTCTGAGCGCGTGTAGCCAATAGGACTCGGCGCGCGAGGAGGGGAGTTTGGTGAGTTCGCGTTAAGGAGCGAAAGATGCAGCTTTCAGCGCGCGCGGCTTCTCAAACCCTGACAATAACCTGATGCCTTCGACAATAGGTGAGTGTCAGGGTTTTATTTATAACATTTCCCATTTTACATTTTACATATGCTAGTGCCCATTTTTTGTACATATACAGACCAGTGTACAATGTCAGGTTGGTGATGCAATTACTTAACATTTTTTAATTATAAAGTTTATTAATAATTGCATTATGAATTAATGCATGCATTTGTGTTTTGTTGGCTGATTAAACTTAATTTTTCGACCGAAAGAATAATTATTTATCTGTTGTTTTGTGAACTTGTTGATCATAGCTGCATGTTATTCAAATTATATTTTGATTAATGGCTCCTCTTAGTCAGTTCACTTGGAAGTTGTCCCTTGTGTTTTGTTAGTGTTTAATAAATATCGCAATTTCTTTCAAAATACTAAAAGTACTTATAGTTGAAAGTATGTGCGTAAAAGAATCTAATGCTTCTATTTAACAGTACAATTATTCAAACTCATTCAGGATATACTTTTCTAGGTCACGAGTATTACAGTAATTGTCAAACCTTTTATAGTTGATGTAAAGTTGATGGTTCTTTTTAAAGCTAGTAAAGACAAAAAGTCCTTTGGCTTATCCTGCATTGTTGGATATTAACCTGTCTCTGTGGATGAGGCAGAGGCGCCAGTTGGACTAAAATGTGCTGACAGTATATGGAGATGCTGAGCTCTTCTATTCTATAAAGATTTTGTAAAGATGGCATTTTATAGGTGTGTTTTTTTTGTGTGTGTTAAGTGTAGTCTGGCCTAAATTTCAGCTCAGTATCTCATAGAAGGGAATTGGTTTAGAATAACCAAGATATTAGTCAAAGTGCTTGACCAGAGAATGCATTTCAATTATTTTTTTTCATCCCATAGATGGTCATCTGACACACAAATCCTTGCACATCTATCGCCTCTGTCCATCATGAAAATGGTCTTTGTCTGATTAACCTGGCTGCAATATCATTTAGCAGCCTGTCTCTTTAATGTGGCAGATATTGATTAAGTGTTTCTTAAGATTAAAATCAATCACTAACAGTGCTTCGCCTTTTATTCTTTCTTAAAATAGCAAATTTGATTTCTGATTTTTTTGGTTGGCATGATTTAATCATCCCTCAATTCTTTTAGGTAAATATCATGCCTCTTGGCTTAGGACGACACATGAAGATGTACCTGTGTGAACAAGGAGCCAACAATCAACAATCGACTGTATGTCTAAATTTTAAGTCTATCTCTACCACACTGTGAGTGTAGTACAGTGTATATCATAGCGTTAAAGTTTTATATCTGAGATGTGTACTATTATATGTATACAGTTACTGACATTTTTAAGAGAGTTGGTAATACAGTTTTTTTTATATAAATTACCAAAGCCATTGAAAAAATATAATCTTTACATTACTATAAATGTCATTCCTATTTCAAAATATAGTAGTAGATCACTGATGCCTTGCAGCTGTTTTGTGGCTATAGTGGTCCAGGCACCCCTGTAATGTTTGATACCTCATGAAATACTAGACTATTCTATCCCAGTATCCTGATAATATACCTGACATTGCTGTAGATATAAAAAAAAAAATTGTTAATATCAATTAATCTTGCAACTACTCAATTAACTGGGAGATTTCTTTTCCCCAGTATACAGTGAGCTCTTCTGCTGCTGGCCCTAACCTCTACTGCCGCTGGCCATCCAATGACAGACATCATAGCTTCTTTCCTTAGTAAAATGAGTAACGCTCCTCTACTGGACTATGGGCTTCAGTCTCTGGCTCCTGCTACAGGTATTGGGATTACAGCTGGTCTGTCTCTGGCTACAGACACGGAGCAGAGCACCGCCTTGTGCTTTGTAGGCCTTCTACTACTCTTCCTAGTCTTCCTTTTAGTGCGGTGTTTCAGGATACTTCTGGACCCATATGGCAGTATGCCAGCTTCCTCCTGGAACGATCACAAACATGGACTGAGAACAGTTTGATTTCATGCTAATGTTACAAATTGAAGGCTTTTAAGTTTAAACCTACCCTCTATGCTTACAGCGAATGTTAACAGAGATCAAATGCTTAGTGATCTGGGTATTGATTCAGAGTGAGCCAATGCTCACTGAACAGGCTTTCTTTGGAGTGGTCAACACTTGTCTGTTCTTGTATATGTAAATGATATTTAAACAAGTACTATTGAAATGACATGCAAATCTGTGGATAAGCATCACTACAGACTGCAAAACAATTTTGTCGGAAGCTGTTCAGGCAAAAGAATTGTACTTATGACAGATATTAGCTTTTGCTTTATACTATGGGCTACATTTGAACATTTTGTGTATATATATATATATATATATATATATATATATATATATATATATATATATATATATATATATATATATATATATATATACTTGTTATATAACAATTTATCACAAATAGATTTATACTGATTTTGCATCTGTAAATACAACTACTGTTTTCTACTGTATGGATATATTTCCTTGATCAGGATCAAGGTTTTTGCTTAATTATTTCTCATTATTATTCAGTGTACTGTATACTATTTGCTGATGCTGAAAGTTAAATTACTATGCTGAAACATTGTGCCTTTATATCTGTTATATCTATGTTTGTATAAATATTCACTGCAGGGCTTTCTGTCACTTTCCTAATGTTGTCCTGACACAGTTCAACACCTACGCATTTGGACATTCGGTTTATATCAGTACCTTATACAAGATCCTTCTTGTGTAAATTCCTAATTATTAGAGATGCTATGTTCTTAGTGAAGAAGGGAATACTCTGCATACTCAAACTATCCTGTTGGTGTAACTTAATCAATGTTTATTACACTGTAAGTATTGAAACTCAGATTCTGCAGCTGGGACAAAGTAATGAAGCATAACTCTCTAAATCCTGTTTATGTATTTTGCTGCCTGTATGGTATGTACTGGATGTCACTATTGACTGTTCTCTTTGCATAACAATCAAACTAGCCTGATTTTCTAAACCCAACCAAATCTTTCAAGCTGTGACCAAAAAATTACAAGTTTTATGCTCAAGTCTCTTCCTAAGAAAGTAGTTGGGGTCACAGTTAACAAGCTGACTCAAGTATTTTAGCTAAAGGGCTACAAATAAATCCTGCAGAAACTCTGGTTTCCTGGCTACATTCACCCTTTTTCTCATACTTATTCTCTGATTATTAATATCCTCTTAAGATTTTTGGTCACTGTGTGTAGAAGTGTATTTGTGTGCATCGAATTGCATGGTTGTTATTCAAGGACTAAACATAATGAGTGAGTGTACACAATAGACAAAGTTATTGATCATGTGATTGATCCTAGCTTATGTTAAAATCAGTGAGCTAGACTGTTGATGAGCAGTACAGATTGGAGACACTCTAGAGACACTGACATAACATAAACATCCACCAGGCCCATCATAATGTGTGGTGGGTGTGCATATTTGTGATGAATTGCTTACTAGGGACTTGTTAACCTCACTCAGGTGGGTACTACACACTAGTGTTTGTGAATCATCATTATGTGTTCAGCAATTAAAGTTGTGTTTGATCAGCACAGCATATTGTTTTTAAAAGACATAACTTTTTTTCATATAAATTTATGGGCAATATCATACTTTTATCACTGTCAACTTTTAGATTTAATATCTTGAATCTGGATTATCACTGGAGATTAAAGGATCTACGAAGAAAAAAAATTGCTCATAGAGGTAGTTTGTAGAGAACGTGTTAATGAGAAGATTAAGCTCAAGGGAACTGATTCATGCCTGCTCAAACATGGGACTACGATATTTAATTATATTTACAATTTGTCATGAAACTGACTTTTTCCAACTTTACTATTCTCTCCACTAATTGCCATTACTACACTGTATAATTCTATAAACAAAAAAGTACAAAGAAATTAAATATTATCAGTTTGAAAAAGGTTAAAGAAAAGTCAGCATCTTAAACAAAATGCTAAATGAAGTAAGATTGTAAGATGTAATCATTTTAGATTAAAATTTACTCTGCTGACAGATGCACTTATAAACAATAAACAATGAAGATATTAATCATCACAATCTCATAATTTCCCAATGGAGGTTTGGTGAACCCCAATGATGCACAAAATGATGAGCAAAATATACTGGAGGATTTCCTCTCCCAATCCGAGTTTAATGAACAAATAGCTGTAAAAGTTGAAATTGCCACCTCAGTTATTCATTTCGCAATTTAAATAACATTCTTGAAGAAGTCTGTTACCCTTGTTCAATTAAAGCATATTACATAATTAATATATAATATCTAATTAATATATTAATATTTAAAAAACTTCCAGAAAGTCTTTATGTTGAAGTCATTAGTAAACTGTTCATTGCACACCAGGACTGACTAAGCCAGATGTTCTGATTGTAAATCAGTGTATCATTCTGATATTATCCATAATTAGTCATTGCTATCTCATAGTGTGCTCCAGTTTGCGCAAGCATGTATAAAAACCTAAATACAATTCATTTTATAGGTACATTTTGACTTTCATAAGCACACTTAAATCCCAGAGCTAAATGTTAAGTATATTCCAAAGGCCTTTACTGACTTCCTGCTAAATGTTGGCTTTTCACAAATGAGATGAACTTTCTTGATCATTACCACATGTCCCCACAGTGACTTGGTTTTTAAATTCAGTGCAACCCTTTTGCTGTCTTAATTAAAATAAAAAAAACTGCCTAGACCCACATGGGCTGTAATTTACATTATATTCAAATAGAAGGCTCATTAATCAAATGTGTACTATAATATTGTGGCTGTTTATTAAAGCATTATGTTCCTAAACTTTCCACAGGTCTAACCTGACATCATATATACATCTACTTACAGTTTACAGGTAATAAATCTCACTGTAACAAATTTGAATTTTTTTTCTCCCACTGTTTTAAGCATTCTAGTGTTATTTTGGTTTTTATCTGTTTCACTATGAGACACCACATTTCCCTACAAGAATTCACAGTGCCTTGGCTGTTTTGTATGGAAAATATTCTACAATAATAATAATACAATATTCTAATACTAATAATAAAAAAAAAAAAAACTGAAGTATTCAGCAGTGTGAATAAGTGAATAAGATTCCCACTTGTTGCTTTACTTTTTGACCTGCATCACTGACAAATATGCAAAAACAAAGGCATCATGATTCAGCCAGACCAGTAAACACACCCAGCTACTAGAAGCAGAAAAAGCAGGTAGGCTAATCTAACATCAGGAATGGACTGGTTATTGGCTGCTGCATAATAAGTGAAGAATAAAGTATGACAGCCTCAGTTGCCTGTTATTGTCTTATCGCAGGACTTATCTCATATTCATCTAAAGGCACAGTACCCAGTCATGTTCAGACAAACATGCTCGAAATGTGAAAAGCTGGTCCACTCATGATGACCTGCTGCATACATACAAGTGAGAGATTTAGGTAAAAGTTTGAGTTACAAAGCATAACCTGAAAATATCACCTAATAACAAAAGTCAGTAAAGTTCAAATATGGATAAGAAAACAGAAAGGGAAATGCCACAAATCTTGAGACAAATATGCCTTTAATCTTTAATTTAACAATAAAATTTTATCTTAGCAATAGCACATTTCCTCCTTTGTTAATGATCATAACATGTTTGACTAGGTTTTTATCTGAGAAACTTGTCTAGACTTACACAAACACAACAGTCTCCATATAGCTGCTGTTCAAATTCATACTTCTTTACCCATATGAGCTTAATAAAAAAAATCCCAACTTGAAATGGAGACAGGTGAAGAAGAAGAACCTGACATTTTTTGTTATGTAAGCTTAGTGTTAAGTGCCTATTGATTTTAGAAGCGTGCAGCCTTCTTGTTTTCTGTAAGTACACATATTAATATATTCCGCAAAAAAAACCTTGGTGTTTCTTGTAGCAAGACAATATCTAAATAGAAGGTCAATCAGTACAAAAATAGTTTTGAAAAGAATCAGAGGCAAGAAGGTTTTACCATGGCCTAAATTGAAGAAAGCTATGGATGACATCCAACCCTGTTATAACAGAACAAACATTGCTTTTGTTGCATACAAGGTTCTTTGTTTGTTTAATACTGTTTTAAAGTCTATATGGTTTATTATAAAGTGAGATTTGATGGTTTGTTTTGAATTTGGATTCCAGAGGTAAGGCCCTCAGTCACAGGCCTGAGTTTTTTTCCTTTTTTTTTTACTTCCAGCTGAGCTACTATGTTTAATTACATTTGTACAATAGCTTTGAAAAATTACATACAATTTTAATTTTGAACATTGCATTCAACATTGTCCAAAAGTGCAGGGTCCCTTACCACATGGCCATGTATCAGTACCTAATCGTGGATCATTTGGTACCAGGCTGCACAGAAGGAATGAAAACTTGTTAATATTTATTTTCATTTTATTGATTTTTTACGGTATGCAAGGTGTTTTTATTAAAACAAACAACAAATGACCACTTCTGCCTATGCACAATTTTAATGCATAAATAAAACTTCCTCTTATTCTGCATTATTGTGTGTTGAGTTAAATTTTCATGATATAGGTAATTAATTTAATAATTAAATCATATAATATGAATAATAATATTGCGTGTGACCATATAAGGTTTTGAAGCTTAAATGGGTTGGATTTACTGTGCAATCTGGCAACCCTGATCTTGGAACAGGTGAACCGCAGCGCTCCTGCAGTCACGAGGGACGTAAATGATTTTGACTCACTTGTGTCATTCGATTGTCTTTCGCCAGAAATTTGAATTCGTTTGAGTTACAAAGTAAAAACATTAATCCAAGTCTTCTGGGTTACAAATTTGCCATACAGTATAAAGTAACAAGTCATATACAGGATGCAGCTATCAGATATGTATTTGCCTTTATTTTTATTCTTTATTTTATTTTATTTATTAATTTGTACAGATTTTATTGCATAACTGATTTTCATTCAGCATTTATAAATGTCTAGGAAGCTAGACCTTCCAGTGAGCTACTAATTTACTGTGAATAATGCACAGTATATGAGGAAAAACAGGTTTTAGCCTCAATCTTCTAGATTTACTCTTGCTCGACTTGCATGAAAAGAGTCGTTTGGAAAGAGTCGACTCCCTGCCGAGTCGCCCGTCAGTACCCTGGCTAGAAGACGCGTCGCTGTGCTGCAGCACGCAGATCCGACATCTGCCTCTGCGCCTCGGGCAGCGGACACACCGGGACACGCTGCTGGAAACCATCACCAGGTAGTGTCGATGCTCATGACGCTTAGAAAGAAATAATAAGAATGGCCAGGGAGGGGATGATCTTGGTAATTAGATCGTAAGGTAGTGTTTTAAAGCCAGACATGCAGAGAGACAGTGCACTTTGTTATTTCACGAGATACTGATGAACAATAAAGCACAGATCAGGAGCTACCGATGGATGACATTCTGCATAGAAGCGAGTGGCGTTGAAGTGTTTTCAGGGTGTAGATGCGCATCACAGCGGCTCTGACCTTCACCTGACTATATCTGATTAGATCACATCTCTGGGGACTTTGTGAGTTTGCTTATCACGCAGCGTGTTTTTTTTCCGATGGTGAAATACGTTGGGTGAAATGTATTTGTTATTTTATATTATATATACCCTGTTCTGCACAGGTATCGCTGAAAATTTGCATTGGTGACCCTCGAAATGGCTCTTTAGAATATCATTCTACAGGGTAGATAATAATTTTTTAAATCTTTCTCAATCTTTCAATTGACGCCTAATACGGTGTGTTTTCGGTTTTTGGACGGAAATCTCATATATTTCTAATTAATCTTGTTGTTACTCCATGCTGGCGAGTTAACGGAGATTAAACCCAAAACGACGCACTACGTCGGAGTTAATGAATGACGTCATTTTCGAGCCATTAATGTCGCATAAAGTTTGTTTTTTTTTACGTAGAAATACTTTCTTAATAATTCCTTTTATCGTCTCTCATATGTGAATAAACTCTGTTTTCTATTAGTGAGTATGCATCTATTTAGCTATGTTGACTAGATCACTAACACAAGGTTTGGTTAATGGTGACATTTGCCTACATGCCATATTCATATTCACTGTTCTCTGACCTGCAGCATGGAGCTGATTGATGAGTGGTTATGGAGGCAGGAGTACTGGCTTCCCCCAGGAATCACTTGGAGAGATTTGGAGAAGATGGAAGGTTCTCCTTTCCCCAGGGACCTGCTTATCTCGCTGCCCTTGGCACTGAGTTTCATAGGCCTGCGAAAGATTTTCGAAAGGTGACCAGAGCCATTTACATGGTTCAAATCTGTGTATTACCATGCGTACCATATAGCATTAGAAAATGTAAAAAACAATGCTTCATTTACACGCTATGGAGTAGCAGGTTGTGATGAATTATGGGTTTTTTTGTGCTAGAGAGTTGCTAAATGAAATCTTGATTAGTCAGAATTTTCAATAACAAGAGTTCTAGCTAAAATGCAAACCACAGGTTTATATTAATGAATTATTTGTAAATAATTTTTGTTTCTATAGTAACAGTTTAAGGAGGAATGTTGGACATTCCAATAATCAAAATTGTATAATAAATACATGTGAAACAATGTGAAAATCTGCAAACTAATGTCTCAATTACATTAACATTAAATAAAATGAATAATTAATAAAACAATAATTTGTTGATTGCTGTGATATAATGGGAGCACTTCGGGACTCATTGTTATAGGGAAAACATCTACTTAATCACATTAAGTGTGATTAATCTTGGTAAAGGTTTTTGTTTCACTAATTTGACAATACCCCTGCATTGATAATTTTCCTATAAGACCCCTGTTATATTTATTTCTTACGTATTGCCCACTTGTGTTATATATATATATATATATATATATATATATATATATATATATATATATATATATATATATATATATATATATATATATTAGAGTAAGTCCTAATTCTCCAGAACAGAAGTTCTCTGGTTTCTAGGTAATAATTTTGTACTAGGCCTTTGTCAGCATTTGAAAGTGGAAGAGTGGGAAAAAATGATTAATACAAAGAGTAGAGGTTAGACATACTGACTAGTCCTATTATTGGAATTCAGGATGTTTACAGGTTTCGAATCTCCCAGAGCTATAAAAATCCCAAGAGCTCACAATTGGGAGTGTCGGCTTTCAATTAACACCTAAAAAAAAGTCTAGACCTCAAAGCACATGTAAAATAACGGAATAGAAATTTTTAAGCTTTTGAAGATAAGTGCAAAATCACGAATGTTTTGTATATTTAAAGTGGTATAATGAATACAATCTTTTTGTTAAGGTAATTCCTTTATTTTTTGGCATTATCTGTTAGCCATATGCTGGCATGTAACAGCACTCTGTCTTTTGTGAAGACAGAAAAGATGAGAGCTGAGATAACTGTGGGTTTATAGAGTTGTGTGATTGTCTCAGTGCTGGCTCAGGGGTCCAGGAGACACGTAAAGCATGAGATACTGAAACAAAAACAGCAGCAGGCCAGCCTAGAGCAAAAGTGTCTGAGTTTGTGTGTGTATAAGATGTGATTTTGTTACATTGGCAGCTGACCACTATTGTAACCTGAGAGTACCTGAGAAATCACCTGATCAATTTGTCCTTCTTGCCTATGTTTGATCTTTTCTGCGTCTAATTAACATCTCACTCATGCTCATGTGTCATGTTTCTTATTAAGGAGCTTTGCTGTTCCTCTGAGCAAACAGCTAGGGGTGAAGGACAGAGTGCGCTTATCAGCCTCAGCTGCCCCAAGCCTGGAGGCCTTTTACACCAAACACAGCAGACAACCTGCACCAGTGAGCTCTGGGAAAATAGCACACACACACACACACACACACACGCACACACACACACACACACACACACACACACACACACAAACACACAAAAGATGCATTGTTCATCAAGGCAGTATGTGTGAACTCCCAGGTGGCTCTTGTAATTTTGCATACCTTCTTCCTGGAAAATTATATTCATGTCGCTTTACAAACCATTATAGATGCTAACACCTTTTCTAAACTGTGTCTAGAATCAGAGTTTAACATAGAAACAGGCCCTATTTTTGGCACATTTATGTTTTATTATGATCACGTCGATCAGAGTTTGATCTGGGTTCTTTTGAAAATGTATATTAATTAAAGCCTTTCATGAAGATACATAAGAAAGTATGCTAATATTTTATAAGGAGTCATAGTTGACACAGATAGCACTTCTCTCTGAATTAACAAGCTTCTCTAATAGATAGGTCATTTAATTTTAGAGCTTAACATTTTTTTTTTTTTTTTAAAGCCATGATAATTAGCTTCAGCTGTGTCAGAGAAGGTATGTGTTAATAGGTTCTCTTAAATAGGTAGCTGTTTTGTATGAGCTGAGAAACCTAGACAGGACCTCTGTCCTCTGCTCTCAAGGTCACTTTCATCCTTTCACTGGATGTAATTATGTCCAAATTTTTGGTCATTGTCCAGCACTGACACAGGGATACAATCAAAAAGGGTTTCTTCTTTCATGAAGTTATACAACTTCATAGTTCATCAAATAAAATAAACCCAGACAAGTAAATCCTTTGCAATATTTGTAGCACTACTGCATGTGTTATTAAGTCAAGTCAAGTCAAGTCAAGTCAAGTCAAGTCAAGTTTATCTTCTAGCGCTTTTCACAACAGATATTGTCTCAAAACAGCTTCACAGAATTAAACAGTTAAATACACTAACTTGATGCGTCTTCTATTCTATGATTGTTATAGTTGATCTTTGCATATTTGCATTTTGTAGCTTAGAGAAACAACATATCCAAACTTCTTATGTTCGAAAAGTAAAGTCTATCCTTTGTTCAACTTTATTTTTGCTATTTCTGTATTTTTTTCAGAATGAGCTCAGCAGTCTGGTGAAGCAGAGTGGCCTAACCCAGAAACAAGTAGAGATCTGGTTCCATCACCGGCGAAATCAGGACAGACCCAGCAACACCAAGAAGTTCTGCGAGGCAAGGTGTGTTCACATTAAATAATCAAGATTATTCACATTTATCTACCATGTTCCCTATATACCACTTATTAGCAGTGATTATCACGTCTGCATCTTTTAGATACAGTCACACAACATTTAATTGTATTTTAGTGATAAATGATATCCTGTCATAAAATGCATTGTTTTGCTAATGGCAATGTGATCTGTCCAGGTCTTCTATCTGAATATTTAAGTCCAAAACCACTTTTATTTTGTTTTGTAGCTGGAGGTTTGTCTTCTACTTAATATCTTTCACCGGTGGTCTCGCATCGCTAATCAGCGTAAGTATGTCGTTGCAGTATTTTGTAGCCTTTTTGTCTATAGCATGTTGTGTGCTAGTTACACCAGAATTGTATGAATTGTTTAACATCATTTAATATTTAACAGATAAATGTCCGCAAACAAATATTTTACATTATTTGAAATGAGTAGTAAATAAATAACCAGACATGAACACTGATTGTAATAAAAAAATCTTTGCCAGAAAGGTTCACAGGGTGAATTTGATTGAAAATAAAGGTGTGAATTGAGACTAGTAATTGATAGTTCATAAGTATTTAATGTGACTCAGAAGAACGAGTAGTCTCAAAAAATATTCATTAATTTTCTACTATAAATGCATGAGTAAAGCATCGCAAAATCTTAGTAGGGTATGTACAGGAAACCGAATTAAATAGTTTACCTCTTAACTCTTCTAGTCAGAGTTGTTTACTTTTTTTGTAAAGTGACTCCAAAACAGTACTCCCCCGCTTTACCGCGGTTCGAATCTCATGCCCTGGTTTATTTTGCATTTGCCACATAACTAATTTTGCTGATTTTCCCGGTCTCTCGCCGATAGATCAAAACAATTATAGGGAATTGTTTATATAGATAAAATATAATAAATTTATAATTATGTATTATAAAATGAAGTAAAATGTTAACACAGTACAGTACTGTATACATAAAAAAGCATGTTTTTGGGTGCGGTTTTGGAATGTAACCACCATGATAAACGGGGGATTACTGTAAAAAAAAAAAAAATAGCGTTAATTTTGATGAACGAGAGTCAAAGAACCAAGTCACTAAAATGATCCAATCTTCCAGTCACTAATTGGGACTGGCATCCCATGAGTGTAAGCAGAAGGCCCAACCATCGATCTAAAATGAACCAAGCCTTAGTGCCGGTCCCAAGCCCGGATAAATGGGGAGGGTTGCGTTAGGAAGAGCATCCAGTGTAAAAACATGTGCCAAATCCAACATGCGGATGGTCCGCTGTAGCGACCCCTAATGGGAGATGCCGAAAGAAAGAAAGTTTGTAAAATTAATCAGTTAAACTTATAATGAAAATCATGGGCAATTATACATTTTAGTAATGTAGATGAGATTAAGAAGGTTTCAATTAAATTGTCAATCATGAATTGACAGACTATGCTGACATTTTTGCCATTTGTATCTCTGGGTTTTTCCTATAGTACAAATAATAATGTTTATAATAAAGAGATAAAAACTGCCATTACAGTACATCCTTACAACACAAGACACAATTAAATAAGTAACTTCATGTGTGTATAATAAGTCATTGACAATAAATAAAATTTCAAAAAGTGGAATGTGACCAGTGTATGTAAATTTGCACTGTTAGACAAGTCTAATTATTATTCATTCACATTGTAACTTGCATATAATATGTTGCCTCTAAAGCACTTTGGAATATGATACATATTTTTATAATACCGTTTGCCACAAATCATTGATGTCTCTTGTAAACCAAGAGCCCATGGGCAGGATACATTCTCACACACTGAGCTGTCAGTCATCTATTAATAGAACTACTTAAATGCTTTATTAATTTTCCAATGCTCTCATTCATCACATTGTCATCTTTTATATTAGAGTTCATACACAGCAACAGGAAGTAACCTAATCTGTCTGATTCGTCTTCGTCAACTTTCACTGCTGTATGCAGGAGTGAACGTGTGCGCGTGCATGTGTTTGTGTGTGTGCGTGTAAATATGTGAGTGCATTAGTGAGTCTGTGTGTATCTTTGTATGAGTGTGTATGTGTGTGCTACAGAAGGCTGTTATCTGAGCTCATTCTTTCTTTTCCTCACAGACACCTTGGTTTTGGGAGCAGAAGGAGTGCTGGAGGGGATATCCCCAACAAGTAAGCTTGCCTAATGCCTCTACAAACCACACAATCACACACTGCAAATACACAAATATAAGCACGGCATGAGAAAAATACGCAAATCTTTGTTTCTGCATTTGTTCTGGCAGCCCACTGCAAAAAAGAGCTGTTTAACAATTTTGTGAGCAAGAGTAAGAGTAAGAGTGTGTGTGTGTGTGTGTGTGTGTGTGTGTGTGTGTGTGTGTGTGTGTGTGTGTGTGTGTGTGTTTTGGTTACTGTGATTATATTTAGCGATAAATTATGTAATATAGTGTTAATTATTGATGGCAGAGGAAGGTCTTCACTAGGATGTGTGTATGTGTGTGTGTGTGTGTGTGTGTGTGTGTGTGTATGTGTGTGTATGTGTATGTGTGTGTGTGTGTGTGTGTGTGTGTGTGTGTGTGTGTGTGTGTGTGTGTGTGTGTGTGTGTGTGTGTGTGTGTGTGTGTGTTTGTTTGTTTGGGAATGTATTTTATGTTGGATAATTTATGAACTAGCACAATTGAGGTGGCAGTACAGGTGTACACAAACACACACACACACACACACACACACACACACACACACACACACACACACACACACACACACACCTGGATACCTGATTTGTCAGAGTTTTGCCTTTGGCTATTTTATCTTTTTTGCTTCTCTAGACTTTGGCCTCCATCAGCAAAATTAATTGATCTAAGTGTTTAATACACATATTTGTGTGCAGCGTGTGGAAAATGTGCACTACTGGTATTACATGCTGGAACTGGGCTTCTACTGGTCCCTGCTGCTCTGCGTCTCTGTGGACGTCAAGAGAAAAGTAAGCAATCGCAGCGTGCTTCAGTCGCTTTAGCTGCTACTTAGCATTGCACATAGTGATCTTAGGCTTGTATGCAGCTGCTCAACTGGTAAAACCCATTTCATAAACTTCCAGATGCAAAGTTCCCTGCACTAATGTTGCTTCATGATACAGTTTGGAACTAGTGGGTGCTGCAACAGAGGATAGTTGATTTTTTTCATGCCATGTGAGTTAGATATTTCATGAACTGATTTATTGCATCCTTTGCCATGTTTTAAAGTCACAGAGCTTATCACGTTCTAATGCCAGTGTTTGTGGAGAGTGCATATAATAGGGCTTGAGTTTATTGCAGCTTTCAGCAATCAACAATTATTATAATGTCCACATACCTTAAGCCTTATTGTTTTTGTCAGGTGACAGAATGGGACGACAAATGCAACATTACATTTTTCAAAACATTTAAAAAAATAGAGCAAAAAATATGTTTAATCTTAAAACTGCCTGAACAGTAATGTTTTTTTTGTTAAAGGATTTTAAAGAACAGATTGTTCACCACATTGCAACCATTTTCCTGCTTGGGTTCTCCTACTGCGCCAACTACATCCGCATTGGCACTCTGGTCATGCTCGTCCATGACTCCTCGGATTTCCTGTTAGAGGTAAGAATGCACTGTGCATAATATCAGGAACATTCAGTCACACAGTGGACATGTGAATTCATCAATGTTTTTTTAGCTCACTGTCAGAAAACTCTATATATATCATGAAACTTGAAAAATGTGATTTAGCAACTTTTGTCTTATTCTTTAAAAGAATCTAAAACATGAGAAATGCAGTATGTTTATTGATATATATATATATATATATATATATATATATATATATATATATATATATATATATATATATATATATATATGTGATGCACTTAGTGATTCTGGTGCTTATTCTCTAGCATTTTATAAGAGAAAAAGGGTGATTTCAAGGTATCAGAAAGGTATTATTATTATTATTATTATTATTATTATTATGAAAGGTATCAGTCGTTTTGTACGAGTACAGTATCATCATGCAATGTTAACATGTCCTGGAGATAAAGTGAGTTATGGCAGAAATGTGACTATGGGGTGAAAAGCACTGTGATGGTAACGAAGTTAGCGTCATACTTGAAGCTTTGGAAACTGCTTTATATGAAAAGAGTGTATGGATTAAGACATGAGAGAGCTGAGCAGACTGAAAAATAAAAAGCTTAGATGCATTGCTCTCTTTAGGTAAAGATTGAACTCCCATGAGTCAAGTACACAGTGAAATGAAACAACGTTCCTCCAGGACCGAGGTGCTACATAAAACAACATAAAACAACACTCACAGAAACAGAAAAACACAGGGCCAAGAACTGTAGAAAAATCCTTGCCACATAAAGTGCATGTGTGCAACCTGGTGCAAACAATGCAAAAAGACAACACAAGACAGTGCAAGAAAACACAGGACAGTGCATGACAATACACAAAACACAAAATACCTCTGCCAGTAAACCTGTCGTAACAAAATAAGGTGAACACTAGCAGAAAAATTTAAGCAGAGTATTGTGCGAATTAACAAATAGCAGCAGTCAAGATAAAGTAAACAGTGGCAAAAAAATGTGGACAGAATATTGTGCAGAATATTGAGCACCACTCTTAGAAGGTAAAGCATTGTGGGTAGTGAGTGGAAATAGAGACCGTTTTATTATGAGATGAGTTTATTTTATTCTGAGAGATGTGATGTCTAAAGTGATGCTGGAACTTTTTTCTTTCTCCACAGTCAGCAAAAATGTTCAATTATGCAGGCTGGAAAAAAACGTGCGACTTGCTTTTTGTGGTTTTTGCTGTAGTGTTCCTGGTCACACGCCTGGTCGTGTTTCCAAGCAAGTAAGACCTTTGTCCTGCCAGCTTTCATTATGAGACAATTACTTAATTAATAATGTAAGATCAAGAAAATGATAGTGTAACAACATAGCTGTGGTGTAATAGATGAGTAATTAGATCCATGCCAGGTGGCACTAATGTTATTTTCCTGCACTTATTGATAAGCAACCTCTCTTTTTATTGCAACGACTTCCAGAATTTCTGATATTTATCATCATCTAACTCCATAGGATTATATACACTACTCTGATCTCTTCGATGGAGGTCTTCCAGCCGTTTGTGGGGTATTATTTCTTCAACTCTCTGTTACTTGTGCTGCAGTTCCTGCACATCTTCTGGGCTTGGCTTATACTGCGCATGATCTACAAGTTCCTCTTTCTGGGAAAGGTCTGTCACAGCTTTTTTAAATAAAAATAAATTGATTGTTGATCAATGTGAGAGAATGCGGATGGTCTAGTGACCAGAAAACAAAGGTTTAGCTGATAATCAGTCGCTGACAAAACGTCCTAGATGCGCTGTCCATCCTCGTCACTTGCAATGAAAATCTCAACATCTTCAGCTCTACTACCTCCAGCTCCACCTCCTGTCTTTTAGTCAATGCCACTGTCTCTAAACCATACAACATCGCAGGTCTCACCACAGTCCTATAAACTTTGCCTTTCACTCTTGCAGATACTCTTCTATCACAGATCACTCCTGCCACTCTTCTCCTGTAGTTACTGCAGGTCTGCACATCTCCATTATTCTTGAAAAATGGTACCAGCACACTCCTTCTTCATTCCTCAGGCATCCACTCACCTTCAAGAATCTTGTTAAACAATCCAGTTCATCTGGTCCAACCAACATATCACTCTTCATCCTGTTAATCGCTGCTCTCACTTTCTTCCTACTAAACTGATCCACTTCCTGCTTTACCATCTCCACACCATCCAACCTTCTCTCTCTCTCTCTCTCTCTTTTTCTCTCTCTCTCTCTCTCTCTCTCTCTCTCTCTCTCTCTCTCTCTCTCTCTCTCTCTCTCTCTCTCTCTCTCATTTTCCTCATTTTCCTCATTCATCAGCTTCTCTAAATACTCCCTCCATCTTCTCAACACACTCTCCTCACTAGTCAACACATTTCCATCTCCATCCTTTATTGCTCTAACTTGCAGCACATCCTTCCCAGCTCGGTCCCTCTGCCTGGACAATCAGTACAAGTCCTTTTCTTTTTCCTTATTGTCCAACTTCTCATACAGCTTCTCATATGCCTTTTCCTTGGCTTTCGCCACATCCCTCTTCACCTTCTGCTGCATCTCCTTGTACTCCTGCCTACTTTTCTCATCACTCTGCTGATCCCACTTCTGTTTTGCCAACCTCTTTCTCCTGATGCTCTCCTGCACTTCCTCATTCCACCACCACGTTTTTTTGTCTTCCTTTCTTTTTCCAGATGTCACAATAATGATCTTTGTAGCTGTCTCTCTTATCACTTAACACCCTGCCGTCTCCAATCATTTTCAGGTTGCATCTCCTGCATAAATTGTAGTCCACCTGTGTGCACCTTCCTTCACTCTAATACATGTACCAGAACAATCACATTATTTATCTATTTTTTATTTAAATGGAATCATAGAGAAACCCTTTAATTTAGTGTGATATTTAAAATCGTGTGATATTTTCAATTATATATTTAAAATGCGCTCCAGGTCTATACAAAAAGTCTTTCATTTTATACTTGTGCTACTTCAAACATTCTGACTATCACCCTGTTTCCCTGCAGTTGGATAAGGATGAACGCAGTGATGATGAAAGTGAGGCAGAAGAGGAGGAAGATGTAGATGAAGAAGAGGATCATGCCTCATGGAGGAAGAGGAAAGTGGTCCTGGATTCTAAACTGGCCATGATGACGTCAAGCTGTGTTTTAAACAACTTGGCAAATCAGAGAGTTAATGCAAGCAGCAGAACTCCCAAAGCGAGATAACACGACTTAGCTGGAGAGTGAGAGCACTGAGGTTACCCTTGCAGTAATGTTCACTATTCATTAAAAACAAAATGACATGGGTCATTCACAGGATGGATCTTGTAGCCATGAAACATTGCTATTGATTGCCAGGTTCTGATTATCCTAGAATGTCTCAAATGCTAGTCTCGTACTGTAAAACCTATGGACTGGTCGTTTACGCTGCTGGAGCTTCAGTGCACTCGTTGTTTCAGCGTTTTTCAATATTTCCATTCCTATTTTGATACAACAAAATATGCACAAATCCAGTGATTTGTCTTTCTGAAAAATATATTAATCTAAAGGCAAAAAATGCAGTATGAGAGCCCACATGAAAAATCTGTCTTTTCTTTGTACATAATGTCCTTTATGTATTTCATTTGTTTTACTTATTGTTATAATTAAATGAGTTCAAGAATTCCAGCTCACCTTTTTACGACGTGACATCTTTGTTGGAACAGAATCAAAATCATATTACCCATCATGCAGTGTGTTATTGGTCTTGTATGTATGGCGATGACAGTGTGGATGGGAAAACAGATGTGCAGCATGTCACATTGTTCTTTATTTTCCCTTATCACCAGAGATGTTTTCAATGGAAAACTCACTTCATTAAATATGCCTCTTTTATTTATATATTTTAAAGTTTCTTTTCATATGCTAAACCACCCTGTAAATTTGTGTGGTAACATTAAATGTAATGTTATAAACTTTCACTTCCAGTTGAACTTTCTTTAAACACGTTTTAATAATACAAGATTATTTTGGTTTGCTGCGATAGTAGTGTGATGTGATATATATATATATATATATATATATATATATATATATATATATATATATATATATATATATATATATAAAAATAATGAACATAATGATTAAACAATTATAAAATATATATATATATATATATATATATATATATATATATATATATATATATATATATATATATATAATAATGAACATAATGATTAAACAATTATAAAATATATATATATATGTACACTTTGTATCTCAGAATTTAAGAAACTTTGAGGCAAGGCAGACACAACAGGTATTGTACTGCCCCCTTGTGGACAGTACTTCGTGTAAAAAAAAAACCCCAAAAAAAGCTAGGGTTAGGTTTAACCACGTATTTTTAAATAATTTATATTTCTTTAATAAGTAGCTATATAACAATTAAATTAGAACTAGAGTTAATCTTATTGTTATTTAAGTAAAATGTAATAAATAATAACCATATAATAACATTACAATTAGGGTTAACATAACTCTGAACGAAACAAAACTAGAGTTAGAGTTAATCACATTTTAAATACATTTATATTTTATTAATAGTTAAATTTAAACTTAAAACGTGTGCAACGCGTGTCTCTGTGGCGCAATCGGTTAGCGCGTTCGGCTGTTAACCGAAAGGTTGGTGGTTCGAGCCCACCCAGGGACGGATACTGTTTTTAATCAATTCATGTTTTTTTTTTTTTTTTTTTTTTTTTTTTTTTTAAATGATATTAAATTAGGTGCCAACCCATAACATACACAGAACTAAAAACTAAATAAATGCATTTAAACTGTTTTATAATTCATTCAACATTTAAATATTCGGCCACTAGGGGGAGGTAAGAGGCGCTAAATATTTTAATGTGCGCTGCGCGTCTTCTAATGACAGCTAATCAGCGCAAGTTTCTCCATCTTTCCTCAGCCAATGCCGTTCTGGCGTTCCATCTTTTTATATTTCCAGTGGCAATCGCACGTCTTATCTTCATCCAGTCTCATCTCCAAGTGTTGAACTGTGTTTCGAGAAAAGTCGAGAAAAGTCAGATAAAATAAACTACACGAACACCAACAACCGCTTTCTCTAACTTTTTGTGTTATTGTGCATTAAGGTGTTTTTTTCGTGAGCTTAGGGTGCTAGTATATTGCGTCACTTTTTGTACTAATAATGTCCTTTATGTATTTAATTTGTGTTATTGTAATTATTGTAATTATTAAATGAGTTGAAGAATTCCAGCTCACTTTTTTAAAGATGTGGCATCTCCTAGGGTTAACATAACCCAACCCTCAGCTAAACAAAACTAGGGTTAGGGCTAATCACATATTTTAAATTAATTTATATTTTAATAATAGTAACTATATAACTATTACCACTATTTACCCACGCATTTTAACAATGGACATTAAAAATTAAAAAGCCTCGGTGGATTACCGACACCATGTGAGTCTCTGTGGCGCAATCGGTTAGCGCGTTCGGCTGTTAACCGAAAGGTTGGTGGTTCGAGCCCACCCAGGGACGAAGTTAGTTTTTAATTTGTTTACGATAGTAAATTAAGTACTAACTCATAACATACTCGCAAAGTAATTCTTTTGTAGTTAAAAAAAAACTATATGCATTAAAAACATTTTTATCATAAATTCAGAATGTTAATGTATGGCCACTAGGGGAGCTAAGAGGCGCAAAATTTAACAGCTCTAGTCAAGTCAAGTCAAGTCAAGAGGCTTTTATTGTCATTTCTACTATAAACAATGGATATACACAGTAAAAACGAGACAACGTTCCCCTGGTTCTACACTAAACAACATAGAGCTGCAACACAACGCAAAGCTAGATAAAGTGCATCGAGTGCAACCTAGTGCAAACAGTGCAGACGAAAATCAGTACAGACAGACAGTGCAGACAGTATAAACAGACAGACAAAACAGTACAGACAGACAGACAACACAAGACAATACACATAACACAAGATAGCACCGACCAGTAAATATACTGTATACTCTAAATATACAGTACTGTGCAAAGAGAACTATAAAAACTATAACCAAGAATATATGTAAACAAACACAATGCAGTGCAAAAAACAGCATGTAAACAGTGTGATATGGTTAAGTATAAATAATAAATAAATGATGGTGGAATAGATTGAGATGAGTATTGAGTGTGTGTTAAGTTCAGGTTGTACGGTTCGGTAACACACAGTTGAATTGAGTGTGTGTGTGTGTGTGTGTGTAAGTGTGTGTGTGTGTTCCATTTTAGTTCTGTGTATTAGGAGGCCCGACGGCTTGCGAGAAAAGCGCAAATTTCTCCATCTTTCCTCAGCCAATGCCGTTCTGGCGTTCCATCTTTATATATTTCCTTGGCCAATCACACAACGTATCTTCATCCAGTCTCAGCTAGGGAGTTTTTTATTCTCCAGCTGTTGAACTGCGTTCCGCTGGAGTTATACTTCGAAAAAAGTCAGGTAAAATAAACTACATGAACATAAACAACAGATTATCATAAACATAACATACATTTATAATTTATAACACACTTTCTGTCTGCCTCAGTGTACAAACTTAATTGAAAGCTTATTAATAGGTCAAACAATGAATTTTGTCTTCCCTTGCTGTTATAGTAAAGCTCCACTCTTTTTTTCTTTTGGGAAACTGGAGTATTGTCCAACTCTAACTTTACACATCATGTCCTCTTGGCGCTTACTGTGTGCAAAGTGGGAAATGTCAGGTCAGGTTGGATCAGGCATCTACATGATGCGTTGTGTGCTTTGTGGAAACACTTCGAGGAGTAACCACCAACCAGCTGTCTACAAACGTTTGGTCGTACACTGTATAGTGAGGTTAATCTTTAAAATATGATAAATTAGTATAGTTTCTTTATGTGCATTTCTGTCTCCGGCCACTAGGTGACAGTAACTCTGTAAAGCCAGGCTAAAAGCGAATATCGAATCGGAAATACGTCACTAGTCCTTTTTTTCTTCGAGGGCAGCCGTGCAGGGTGGGTGAAATTTTCGGTCTCTGTAATCGCTAAAAATATTTAAAAGGCCGCTTGTTAGGAGTCATTAATTACTAATAAAAGTTAAATGAATGCTCTGTATTTTGTTTTAGTGAGGTAGGGAGACGTTTTAATGCGGATTAGCGACATTACGGCGATTCGTCGGAGTAGAGCTAAGCGTCATTAGCGCGAATCATGGCCATGTGTTAGCGGCGGCATTTTTAGGGGTTTTTCCTCATAATTTTTTTTGTGTTGTATTATTTAACGCAAAACAACCTCGCTTGCCTGAATGTATGTGTTAATTTAATAATTAGTTCGTCTTAAGGTATATTTTGTGCTTTAATTAAAGAATTGTAGGAGAAGTTTCACTCGGGGTGAATGTGGCAGTGAATGAAGGCAGCACACACATGGCATTATTTTTTTTTATTAATGGGGTTTGTGTGCAACTTCCGTCCAAAAAAAAAAAAAAAAAAAACCCTAACACTGTTAATGAACAATATTGAAGGCTACATTTATTTAGTCTCCGTGCATATATACTCGTGTCTAGCTCCGTATTGTGTATTTCAGAGCACAGTTTAAGGCTGTTTATAAAACAAAATCCTCACTTGTCTTATGTATCTGCAGGCCAAACCATAAAAACTGATACTGAATATCAGATAGACTGCTTTATTTATTTCTTTACCAATATTAGACTCTTTATCTGCAAAGATTTCGGTCACAATCGTGATTTAAAGCAACAATAGATCTATTAGATCTATTTAGGAGAATATATAGATATTATAAAATACAATATCTTCTTAAGGGACAATATTATAGAAATGAAACTTGGATGTATTTTGGCCAATGTGCAGTTTGTATAACAGTACAGATTTACCGTCTTCTAAAAAAATAACTCAACATACAGCCATTATTGTTTAAATAACTGGCAACAAAAGTGAGTACACCCCAAGTGACCTCAAAACTGCGTTGACGGTTTTGAGCGCTATTATGTAGAACTGTCTTAATCCTCCTGGGCATCAAATTCAGCAGAGCTGCACAGGTTGTTGCTGGGATCCTCTTCCACTCCTGGATGCTTCTCCTCCTTGGGCTTGAGGATGCACCACAGGTGCTCAATAGGGTTTCAGCTCTGGAGACATACTTGGTCACTCAATCAGCTTCCTCAGCAAGGCAGTTGTCATCCTGGTGGTGTGTTTGGGGTCGTTATTTTGTTGGAAAACTGCAGTTTCTGAAGGCAGGACATAATATTCTGCTTCAGAATGTCACAGTTCATGTTGGAATCCCTCAATGAGCAGCAGCACCGAAGCAGCCCCAGATCATGATGTTCCCACCACCATGCTTGATTGTAGGCAAGACACAATTTTCTTGATACTCATGCCCAGGGCATCAAAACACATGCTGGACACCATGTGACCCAAACAAGTTTCTCTTAGTCTCATCAGACCACAGGACAGTAATTCACAATTGTGGACAGGTTGACTGCAGCAGACTGTTAGCAGGCTTCCTCGTGAGTGAGCTTCAGAAGAGGCTTTTTGGAATGGCCATGCAAACCGACTTGTTGCAGTGTGAGCGTATGGTTTGAGCACTGAAAAGTGGACCTTCCGCATCTGCAGCACTCATGCGTCTGTTTTTTGAAACCAGCTTCTGCACCTGACACACAGTAGAAGGACTCAACTTCTTTGATGGACCTTCGCAAGGTCTGTTCCGAGTGGAACCTGTCTTGGAAAAGCTCTGTATGCCCCTAAAACATGAACATGATGAATAGGACTTATCACTTAGGGTGTACTTACTTTTATTGTCAGTTATTTTGAGAATAATGGTTGTATATTGTACACCTTTAGTTGTGTGTTTTGCTTTATTTTACAAGTATGAGGTGAAGGCTAATTATCACGTGTGTTTAATCCGACAGTGAAGGACAAGATGCAGATCTTCGTGAAAACGTTGACCGGCAAGACCATCACCCTTGAGGTGGAGCCCAGTGACACCATTGAGAATGTCAAAGCCAAGATTCAGGACAAGGAAGGTAAGAATTTTTATCTATCTATAGATATAGATAGATAGATAGATAGATAGATAGATAGATAGATAGATAGATAGGTATAGATAGATAGATAGATAGATAGATAGATAGATAGATAGATAGATAGATAGATAGATAGATAGATAGATAGATAGATAGATAGATATAAAAGCTCAAATACCACTGACTGACTCACTCACTCATCATGAAATCTCAAAAACCACTGAATGGATTGCAATGAAATTTGGCACATACCTTCCTCTTGGGTCTTAGGTGCTCACTAAGAAAGGGTTTTGAAAAATTCGGCCTGGATCGCGGCTAACTCGCGAAAAACGCGATTTTTCACGCATTGTAAATTCTTCAAAATAACATTACGGATCCTAATGAAACTTAGTACATTGTTTCTTATTAGATGTTAGCTGCACGATAAAAATTATTTTCAAAGTAGTTTGCCCTGTATCGCTACTACAAAGGGGTAGTACGTTATTTGTTGACGTTACGTTCTGATCTCTGATCATCCAGTCCTGCTCAGTGCTTACTGCTTATTGCCATATTGCTTAGCGTTCTGCCCTCCGTAGCGAAGCACGGTTACTTTCAGCTAGTTATAATTATAAAAGGCAGGTTTTTTGGTGTCAGCATGGTATGAGAATGGGTTTATTAACGGCAGTGTTTTTTGCACAGGTATTCCTCCTGACCAGCAGCGTCTGATTTTCGCTGGCAAGCAGCTTGAAGATGGACGCACGCTGTCCGATTATAACATTCAGAAAGGTGGGTAATATTTCCATGCCCCCTCAGCAGTCTGTGTGTAAAAAATGCTATAACCTTAATGAAAGTGATTGGTTTTGCATATGACAATATATATATATATATCTTCCCAACAGCGTCTAGAACTATTTTGTTTTGTTTATTGATTTCTTATTAAATTTGCCGAACATATGATCTTACTTGTTTAGCAAGATGCTATTAGTGCTTTGGGAACCAGAAGTCATCGTACACTCTTGTCACATGAACATCTTTGTAATTGGAAGCTTATGAAGAACTTCACTGGTGTAATCACAGTGTGGTCTGTGTAGTTATGATTTATGGTACTAAAACATTTTTAATGAGACATTAAAAATAGAGCTTTAAAAAGGCTGATCTTAAATAATTTCTCATTAAGAATTTGCTTAAAAGCTCATATGGAGAATTTTTCTTGTCGCTCAGAATCCACCCTGCACCTGGTGCTGCGTCTGAGAGGAGGGATCATCGAGCCTTCCCTCAGGCAGCTGGCGCAGAAATACAACTGCGAGAAGATGATCTGCCGCAAGTAAGGATCTCGTATGCGCATTTCAACATGCTTTAAAATATATTTGATATAACCCGTTGTTTGTTAATATATATATATATATATATATATAAGATATTTTGGCACACCCACGTGTCTTGACAAAATGATCAGTTTCCCAAGATTATGCCCAAGTGATTAAAAACGACTGGTTTTGTTCACAGATGTTATGCACGTCTTCACCCCCGTGCTGTTAACTGCCGCAAGAAGAAGTGTGGACACACCAACAACCTGCGTCCCAAGAAGAAGCTGAAGTAAACTTTAGCACTAGTGTGCTTAAAATACATGGTCATTGTTTAACAATAAAATGTTAAAAGGAAATCAGTGTCTGTGCTTTTTATTTTTAGAGGTTACTTTTGTAGAACTGATTCAAATAGTTGACAGGTTAACACCAGACACACACATACGCGCGCACATGGCATCATGGTTTCATTTTATTGATGGGGATTGTGTGCAACTGTGTACAAAAACTGACACTGTTAATAACATTAAAGCCCAGGTTCTCTACATTTTGTCTGTGTGCATATATATACCAGTGTCTAGCTCAGTACTGTAAATTTTAGTGCACAATTTAAGGTTTCAATAAAACAGAATACTTACTTGCTCTATGTATTTGCAGGCCAAACCATGAAACCAACGATACTGAATAATAGTGTTACTGCTCAATTTATTCCTTCACCAATATAAGGCTGTTTAGAGACGAGGACATCGGTCATAATCATGATTTAAAGCAAAGTAGGAGATCTGTAGCTGTAATGTATCTTTTAAATGGAATATACAACATATGCTCTTAAAAGTCTCTAAAGAACATGCTCCCATTAAGAAATGTAAAAAACAGATGCTTCAGTGGCATGTTTGTTGCAGGGCAACTTGCTTTATTATCAATTGAAATCCCCATTTGGACTCTTTTTTTTTTTTTTTTTTTTCCTAAAACGTGTACATGTAGCCTGCATGGGGGAAAAATGTAATTTGTCACATTCAAAAGTCATTTCCTAAATATGTGTAGGTCACATTTACAAATATTTAAAGCAGTAGGTTTCCCGAAGCGACGACTTATACGCAACCATGCAGCCTTCAGACAAGGCCTGTGACATCAAAGTTGAACAATGCGTAGAAGCCCTATAACTAACTAGAAAATTACAGTGCAAGTTCCACCCAAGCCACAAGCTGGCATTCCTAAATGCAGGAAAATTAGCCTTAACTTGTACTTAATGAACCTATATATACCTATATAAACCTAATAGGATAAATTGTGCATTGCCTACAGTACATCTCAACTACATCTGTACATTTCAAACACTTTCTTGCATCCCATATTACTTATGATTAGGATTAAATACAGACCAGAATATTGTACCAAATACATTAAATCAAACTAAGTGGTACAGTCCTCATAGAACAGTGATGTTTCTGCTGGTCTTTGGTACACACAGATCTCTTTCTCTGACATAGCAAAGAAACTTCATACACAGATTACATTCGCTTACTATTTCTTCAAAACAAATCTTAAAATTTTGCGATCATATAAAGTATTAAATATCAAATAGTATTATATCTGTTTCATGCTCACCATAAGCTCCAACTGTTCTGCATGTTGTGCCGTTATTTAACAGTGACATTGTACCGGTTATAATATGTTTACATCTTGGAATTGATATAATTCAACATATATAATTTCTAATCTGACTTGTATTTTCCACCGTTAAAAGTAAACGTTCTGCCATGCGTCACCTGGTTTATAAAAAATATACTTTACCCCAACCATTATCAACTGAATATGGACTTAAACGAAAAATATTTATTGCTAAATTGTTAAGTGAAAACCAAGAAAAAACATGAAAGAAAATTACAGAACAAAACGCTGTGTATGTGTAGTCACTAGCCTCTGATATTCTCTATTTGAAAGCATAGCTACACTATGTGCTGACGTGGCGAACCTGTCGAACGGCAGCCGTTCTCTTTGTTAGAGCCGCTGAGCTTTGGCTGAGCACAGGTACTGCCTCGTTCTCTCTCTCTCTCGCTTTACTCTACCACAGCTCCAGCTCTTTGAAGCCCGAAGACCACTTTTGCCCTACCGCTCTATTTCTCGAGCAGTTTGGCGAGGCTCTGTCGCAGGTCATTCAGGTCAAAAAGCTTGATGTCAAGGATCTGGATGACCCTCTGGACCTCGTTGTCTGTGCGGTCTCGATCCTCCAGTGTGGACGCCAGACTCTGCTCAGCACTTTGCACCCGCCGCTCCAGATCCATATTACGCATCTCCAGCTCCTAAATACAATCACATACAATGTTACGTCATGATTTTAATACTTTAAAAAAAAAAATTTTTTACCTTAATCTCAGTCACGTTTCATTATTTTTAAGTGTGTTTAACCCTAAAATGAAAAGAAAGAAAACTGTATTTAAAATATTCCATTTAAATTCCATATTCCACTGAAGGACACAAAAAAACAGCATGGCAGGATTGCTGCCAGATGGGCTAGTTTGAGTATTTCTATAACTGCTGATCTCATTAATAAAGAAGGTCAACGAAGAATGGACAGACTGCTTAGAGCTAACAGAAAGGCTGCGGTAACCCAGATAACAACTCTGTACAATTAGGGTGAGCTGAAAATGATCTCAAAATGCACAACACGTTGATTCTTTAAACAGCTAGAACAGCAGAAGGCCACATCAGGTTCCACTTCTGACAGCCAAAGATAGAAAAGCTGAGGCTGCAGTGGGTACAGGTTCACCCAAACTGACAGCTGAATAAATCAAATAATTAATCCTTTTTTTTTTTTCAGAGCCACATAGGCAGTAGGGTCAGTCTTTGGCATGAATTCATGGACCCAGCCTTTCTTGTGTCAACAGTCCACACCGGTGGAGGTGGTGTAATTGGGTAGGGAATGTTGTCTTGGCCCACTATGAGGCCATTAATACGAATCAATCGTAACTTGAATGCCATAGCCTTAAATGTCCACAATTTGCCATGTAGGTCTTCCCAGTTACCAGATCTGATTCCAATAGAACATGTTTTGGATGTGATAGAATGGGAAATGTTCTAATGTTTCCAACATGTTATGGAATCTATGCCACAAATAATTGAGACTAAACAATTAAAAACAATTAATTTTTAAGCAAAAAAACAAAACAAAACAATGCAAGTCTTAACTAATAATTCTAAAAACAAGGAGATATGTGCGACAAAACTATACTAAAACTAACATTTTCAGTGAGCTATTGATCACTTTTCATTCATTTCAACACACTAGCTGTAGTGTTTCTTGAAGGGTGCTGGACATAACCAGGTGGCTTCATTAGAAAGCAGCTCACACAAGGGCTGCTGTGGCAGTGTGGAGGTTTGTACTGAGCCTCTTTCTGGCACCTGCAATCTGTGAATGGCTTCCTCTCTCTCCTGCTCCATCTCATGGAAATCAGACTTCTTCGCCTGAAGGATACGGATTTCCTGAAACACAAAGGGCTCCAAAGTTGGTGCTGCCTCACCTTCAGGAATTTATGAATTACTGCTTAGATAAATGAAGTCTGTGTAGAATGTGCAGTGTCTCGACAAAGTGTCCTGGCTCTTACCTCATCCTTTGCTTTGAGTAAAGCCTCCAGTTCCCCAAGGGACTGTGTTAGCTCATCCTTCAGCATGTCGCTTGGCCCTTGGCCTCCATGGGCCTCCAAATCTGCCACCTACACTCACACCACACACAACTATTCAGGGTTTATAGTTTCTAAGCCTATTATTGACATTTAAACATATGTGCATTTATTAACCTTTGATCACACACACACACACACACACATAACAGTTGGACGGATCATGTGTCAAGGGCTGACAGTAGTGTCTGTTTCACACAGGTTAATACTTTTTAATATGGTTCCAGAATAAGATTTAAAACATTAACAAATGTTTGTAAAAATAAGTCTGAATAAAAAACAAGAGTTTTTGATGTGACACAGGACCAGAAATATAGTATGTGACCTGTCAGAGTAAGTTCAGGGAAAAAGTCTTGAATCTATGTGACCTTCCAAGTGGAGAATTTTGCTGACTCTTCTACACATCATGAGATTGTAAAGTCTGTGTGAAACTGTGTTACCCCCCTTGGGCAGAGCACATGCCTATTGATACTATAGTTAGCACAACAGTGCTCTCCTTGTTCTCCAATTTCCTACTAATATATCAAGCAACACAATACACAAAAAATCATGCATGATACATCATGAAACAAAGTTTATATGTAACTATGCATTGTCTGTTTCTGTGTATTTGGGGGCTATAATAGCACTTTTCCATTTAACAGTGTGACACAGCATGGTACAGTTACAATTGCAGCAACCATGGTAGTCAAGTATGTGTGTTTCTTTCAATTTGTGTAAAGTGTTTACGGAAGAATGTACTGATTTGTGAAGGGCAAAAGTATTGGACTAATCGATTAATCAATTAAAGTTCCTTTAAAGTTGTTTTTTTCTTAAGACTTGACCTGCAAGCAACCCAAACAAAGCCAAAAGTCCCAAAACTTCATCCTTCTTCAAACAGAACTATTTGAGAGATTAAAGTTAAAATACTCTTTATTTTTCTGTGGCTGAAACTCAGACGATGTTGGTTTTAGGCATGTGGTTTTAGGCTTTACACTACACATGTTCTCCCTCACCAATGCAGTATAAATTGTAAAGTGAGAACCTGCAGACAGTGAATATAAATGTTGTATCTAAATATTAATATTAAGCTAAATATTTGTAATGAGAACACAGCACTGTGGTGCCACAGCAGGTAGCATCGCTACCTCACTGTTCTTGGTGTCCTGGTTTAATCCTGACCTCTGGAGCTTTTGTGCATGTTCTTCTAATGTGTATGTGGACTTCCTCTGGGTTCTTTAGTTTCATCCCCTTTCAAAAATATGCCAGTTTTCAAACTGGCTTATGAAAACTAACAACAAGAGATGTTGAGCAGGTGAATGTGTTCATTGTGCACACTAATGGACCGACATCCCCACCAGGGATCCAATGCAAAACTGATATTATAAAACTAAAGTGGTCAATAAAAGTGTGAGAGAAAAAAATGTAAAACCAAATGTAAAACTTTGATGTTGCAACCTTTGTTCCACACAAATGAAATATGGCAGTATGTCTCTGCATGAAAAGCATTTCTAATAATCATGGGGAAATTTCTGTGATGATTAATCTGCATTAATAAAAGGCGTTTTACTTACATATCCTCATCCTCTCTAAACTTTCTTTCGGCTTCTCCCATTAGGGGGCGCCACAGCAGACCATCCGCATGTTTGATTAGGCACATGTTTTTACGCTGGCTGCCCTTCCTAACGCAACCCTTCCCATTTATCCGGCACTAAAAACGGCTGGGGTTGGGGTTTCCTGACCAGGGATCGAACCCGGGCCACAGCAGTGAGAGCGCTGCAGCCTAACCACTAGACCACCAGGGAACCGGAAATTCTTACCCTCTCTAAACATTTTATTTTGTATGCATTAAAAACAATGATATGCTAATAATTCTAAACAGGATAATGTTTTATAATTGTATTTTTTAGTATATAACATGTATACATGTTTGTCTAATTTTCCAAGCTCTGCCAGACCAAATGTCCTTGACCTATTGTATCCAGTAATATCTAGGCATAATATTAGTAAACAGGTACAGAAAGGAAATCTCAAACTATTCTGGTCTTGACCCGAACCTGCTCTAGGCTCTTGTATCTGATCAACATCTCTCTCTCTCTCTCTCTCTCTCTCTCTCTCTCTCTCTCTCTCTCTCTATCTATCTTTCTTGTCCTTGATAACTGTCAAAGTCCTGCCCATGGGAAATCAGCACCTTTCTGCATTATGTCAACAGAACCGATGCACGCAATCAGAATAAAGAAACAAATTAAGGGGAGAAATTGTTAATGGCCTTTGCCATTTGAAGAGTCTTAAGAGATGCAAGCTTATTTTTAACTATGTAATGTGCAAAAGAAAAATCCCCCAAATGAGAAGCTGACAGTTCCCCTTGGTGATTTTTCATTTCTCCTAACTAGGGCATTGAAAGTAGGATATAGCTGTCCTACAAACCCTACTCTCTCTGTATCCCTTGAGACATGAACCATTTTCAACCACCTGGCCGCCTGATTCAAACGAGATTGAGTGAGAGAAAGGGAGGGAGGGAGGGAGGGAGAGGGAGAGAGAGAGAGAGCGAGAGAGAGAGAGCGAGAGAGAAAGATGCTTGCTCAACCAGACTCTTCTCGCCCTTGTCCTTACAAAAAAAATAATAATAATGAGTGAACAAAGTTTACCTTATATTCTTGAGTGTGATAAGTGATGATCATTATTACGATCAGTCCACAGTCACTATCACGTGCAACAGAAAGGGTTTCTAAACCACAGCCACGTTCTTCACATTAGTTCAACATTCCACAGGCAGATGAAACTCACTTTTACAATAGAGGCCAAATACTAATGAAAACAGTCCAGTCTGAATGCCGGCGCCCCTTATAGAACATGCGTGTTATGAATTCATTAGCACACCTATTTCCTCTGCTGACTCAGAGACTGAAGTGGTAAGAGCATTAGAGACCACCTCTATAGAGCCATTATAGAGTTTATGATGTTATGGGCAGTTTTGGTAGGCACTTAGACCGGCTTAAATTTCATACAAACTTAAAGGAATACTGTTAGTATACTGCCAGGAATCAGACTGTAGCTTAAATCGAACCGGATCTGGATTAAACGCATTCAAACAAAGCAGGGCAGGGACTTTACTGGATGGATGGCACAAAAAAAAGAACAAGCATGACAGTCAACCATAACTAAAATAAAAAATAATCTAAAAAATAAAATAAAATGAATCATTAAAAAATTAACAAGGCGGTTTCAGATTGTAGGACAGGAACTGGTCACACAAAAACAAAATAACCCTCCACTCAATATTACAAATCTTTATTATAAATTACATCACCTGCATTAAGAGGAAAGTTAAGAGTTTAAATGCAATCTGATCCCTCCACATCGAACACTTCCATAACAGCTAATAATACAACTGAGCATCTGATCGATGAAACTCCTTATAAGCCATAACAGTGTCTTACTGCTGAGTAAAATATGTGGAAGGATGTCTTCATTAGGTTTAGAAAAATTTATTATAGATCACTTTATTTGGCTAGGCATCTAAATTAATTACCTCTGAATTGAGGCAGTAAGAAACAGGTTCATTGAAAGCAACGTCTAGATAGTTATCATTGTAATCATTATGTATAGTATATAATATATAGTAAATATTGCTTAGGAGGTGGATCAGGTCAAATTAATGTGTAGATTATTCACAGTTTCTATGGAGTTATAATTTACACTACTTTGGATTACACTGGACTTGTTTCTTTGACTGTACATGTTCAGGCTAGCTTAAAGAAAAAGCAAATTTGTGATTATGACTCACCCAAAACACACTGTTTCTCTTTTCCCAGACTGAAGTGAATGGGTGAGAGAGGCATTGCGTATTCACGGACTCCTCAATATAGGGAACTCACCTGTTCTCGCAGCCTCTCTGTCTCCTCTTGATAGGCTACCAGCTGCTTCCTCCACTGCTCCACATTGGCATTAGCTTCATGCAGCGCAGCCACCAGTTTGGCGTTGCTGTCCTGCAGGGTGAAGAGCTCGGCCTCCAGGTTCATCTCACAGATTGAGCTGTGGTGAACATGCACAAAGCCACTTTTCAGAGATGGATCAGGGCCGGTTTTATTTTGACTCGGGTTGGAATTTCAGTTTTTGATGCAAATATTTGAGATGAGTTGAAGTGAAATGATTTTTTAATCTAATTATTAAGTCCAGTGACTGTTAAAAAGAGCTTTCAGTGCTTAAGTGTATTATATTAAATTAAAATGTATTAATAAATCGTGTTTTTTGCACTTTCATGAGACTAAATCAGAGTCAACACTAAGTAGAAACTAAAGCATCCACAAGTCCTAATTTATTTAGATCACTGGTTCTGAAAAAAATAGGGACCAAGAACCCCCAGAAGTCTAAAAAACACGGAGTGGAAATTACAACCCAACAGCCCAGAATAATCACTTATTGCATTTATTATTATAATTAATTAAATAAATCCTTAATACTTAAAAAATATGTCCATCTATGAATTTTATCAGCTTGAGATAATGTATCTAGGGTTAGATAAGGTTTATAACAAGTTTAAGAATCTTAAAAGTTCTCTGTGAAAATCCATGTACAATCTTTATGCTCACATTTATGACTGAATAAGACCAGCTTTACTGAATATCACAGATATTGTTCCATACAGAACAGGACTTCCCAAATTGGGTTGTAATATTTTTAAATATCCAAAACCGTGCGTAAGCAAAAAGGGGGGAGCCCCTCGCAAGACTTCTTTTGTCAATATATCATCCGAGAAAGGGCAGGAGGCTGTTCGAAAACTCACCATAGCAACCCTTGTTAGAAAAGAGCACCAGTGGCCAATAACGGGCAGACAAAAGGAAGGCAAGTGGAAAGGGGTTAGGGAAAAAAAAGCTCAACGTGTGAGTGCATGTGCAGTCACAGATGTACTGGATTCAGCACTTATGTATGACTCAACACTATAATGGCTGTTCTTCTTCCCTCCTCACTGGGTTCACACTATGAATAGTTCTGAATGGATAAGAGTAAGAGTTCATAAGGGTGGAAAAAAATTTTACTTGGTGAACGCTGCCTATTCCAGCATTAGCAGTCATGGTAGTAATAATTCTATCAGGTTTTAATCTAGACAGTACACTGTTTAGAATATATCCACATAATATATACATTGTACCTTCAAAAAATAGCAAAGCAGGATACAGCAGATGCCAAAACTCAAAAATAGAGTGTACTGCAATCGCTGTTATTTTGGGAACTAATATTACTGTTGCATTGGAGCACAAAAAAGCAAGTGTACACTAAATGTTTTTTTTTCCACATGCTTGATTAATGTCTGCTGTTACCAACCTGCTACAAAATAGGCTTTGCCACATATCACTGACTATAATGATCTTACCCTTCAGAGAGCATCTTTTTGATACGTTCTTTCTCTGATGAGAGTGTGATGTCCGCGCTCTGGCTCCGGAAGAGTTTATCTTCGGGCCCATTCACGCACATCACTGGTGGTGACTGCAATTCATCTGAGAGATCCTGAAATACATAGATCAGCATGCAGACAGGTTAGTGTTAACTTCCTAGAGCTTCTAGAGCCTTTTCTTTTTTTTTTTACAATTTATATTAGGATCAGACACACTTCAGATTGCACCACTGATTGCCTGTCACAGTAACGCCATCATGAATAACAGCCCAATTAATTGAAAATGAGCTTTTACTGTTATGATGCTAACCCTTACACTCCCAGGACACGGCGACTGGTCTAGGCTTACATTGCTCACTCTACATAGTTCACCACACGTTTCATATCAGTTTACAAAATAATTCCTTATTATGAGCTGGGCCTTTGAGCAGTGAAACTTCTTTCATTAATCTTGTCATTTAATGAATGAAAAAAACACGAGCTATGCTTTAAGCAAAAATCCTTGGTTGAATAAGTCTATGCTAAAAAAAAAAAGGAGCAGATGAATGCAGTCTGGGGGAGTACTGAACAGTGCATCTACTTTTTAAGAAATATTTTGCAAACTAAAATAAAGTAAATGGAACGCATATTGTATAAAGGCTTAGATAATGTGTCTGGATGCAACAAAAGGTAGAATATTACATAGTGATGGTTTAGAAATCCAAAATAATTTATCCTCAGCTAAAGTTACTAACTATTTGGATTTTTCTGTGTTATTAGGATTCTTCCTACATCCCAAAAACATGCCAGTGGGTGGTTTTTAGGCTTTGTCCTGCTGCCATATGACTGGCTGTACAAATGTACAGCATTTCCTAATAAAGTGGACAGTGAGTGTACCGTAATTTCCGGACTATTAAGCGCACACAAATATAAGCCGCAACCACTGAATTTTACAAAGATTTTTATTTGGAACATAAATAAGCCGCACCTGTCTATAACTGAAACTAATTAACTTTACACAGGCTTTAACGAAAGACAGTGTCTGTTACACTGTGTAACGGGTGAAATATGTTGTGGCTCCTTTAAGAGCAGAGCGGCATTTTGTGAATAGCCTGCCACCGCATTTTTCCGGTATTACTGCGTTTCTTGACTAACCTGTAACGCTGTTGCCAAGAAAAAAAAAAAAAAAGCATGAGTTTTGGAAATCTGTCTGTGCTTATATGATTTCTGTTGCAACTGGAGTTTGCGAGCTCTCCCTTCACCCAGATTCAACGCATTACAACGGCTTGTATCTAAACAGTAGCCGACCAAGAAAGTCATTGTTCACTGTCTTCCTCCTTCCTTTCACAACTATTTCTCTCGGGAGTCTTTTGGCATCGTCGTGCGTTTAAAAATCACTATCGGTGAAGCTTTTCTCAGTTTTTTGGCTTGAAGTTTGTGAAACCCGGAAAAACCCAGAAAAAATCCATAAATTAGCCGCTTCGTTGTTTAAGCTGCGGAGTTCAAAGCGTGGGAAAAAAGTAGTGGCTTATAGTCAGAAAAATACGGTATATACCGTAATTCAGGCGGTAAATCAATACCAGGTCACAAAGTGGATTGTATTACAACTGTCACAACAACTAGCAGTAATGAATGATGGAATCCCTATTACAACATAATTTTTTTTAAGTTTCAAAGACATTAGTATATCTTATCAAATCCTCATTAAGGTAAACAAATAATTATATATATTTTTTATTTAGTTAGCAGCTCTCCTTAGCAAAATCTGTTTGAAATTGACTTGAAAAAAAAGGATTCATGAGAACAATTATGCAGAGATCATTAACATGCCTGTCAGGCACGGTTAACTTAGTTTAAAACCTGTAGTAGTCCTCCTACAAGACAATAAAGGACACTGTAAAGGACAAAAAAAAAAAAAACGCTCATTCCACCTTGTTATGAAGAGTTGCTCGTCCCTGCAGCAGTGTGGAAAGATGCAACAGGCTTTAGTAAGAGATGTGAGTGTCACTGTAGCCCCTGTAGACAGTGTAGTGTGATATAGCAACACTTATTTTTGCTGCCTCAATTCTGCTCTTAGTAGAATTATCTATAATAACCAGACTGCATCACAAACACAGAGCTTAAAGGAAACAGTACAGAGGACAGGCAGTAGTTCTTGACCCAGGTAGGTGTGATGCTCCTGAACTGCTGGTGTTCACAAATTCACAATAGCGTAATAGGATTTTATTGTGGCACTTTGTTGCACGCACTGTTATCAAACTGAAAATTATACAATACTGATTTGCTGTAGTGCTTGACCCTCAGAAGGTTCTACCACAGCCTTGAATGGATGGTAGTTGAACTGTTTTAGAAGGACTCTCCAGTGACAGCGCTTTTAAACAGACAGAGGTGAAGCTGTAGCCACAGCCCAGATGAATGCTCAAACCTGACAGTTCAGTAGATGTACATTTTTGTCATGAAACAATAACACTCAGACAGCAGTTTTTGGCGTAACACGAGCAATAGGTTAATGATAATGCACTTATTCTAATATGATATTGTTTGTACAGCAAGAGTTTTATAAGATGGTACACACACACATAATCTAAAACTAATAATAAAGGTATTAAATAAAATGCATTGTTCATAAAGTAAAACATTTGTTCATTGATGTGGGTTTTTTTTTAGGAGACATGTATTCAATGTTTATGGTAGGAGTCAGGGTTATAAGCATTTTGTAACAGTCAAAATTCCCCAATTATGGAAAGGAGGGAGGAGCTTTAGTTTTCTGCTTTCTCTGTAAAAATGACTGGTTTCATAGAGAGAGAAAAATAAAAAAAAGGGGCAAGAAAGAGAGATGGTGGTGAAAACAAAATTACTATTCTTTTCAGCAGACAACATGAACTGACTAGACTAGACATTTCACAACCTTAATTACAACTGTAAACCATTCAAATGTGTGACGTGTCGCTCATTAATACATTACATTTTGTAATCATTTGCAAATCACTTATAAAGAACGCAGCAAGTGTACTGTTAGATAAAAATAAGGCACTCTGATGCACGTTCTGCCACATAGCACCATGAAGCATGCCTAATTTTCATAATTATTGTCATTCTGTGTTATTCCTTACATAATCAACTCCAGAGTAGTAACTGCAATTCCATATCATGCTATCGTTGATTTTATTTCCTGTACCACTATAGTTATAAGACTATGTTAAAATGGTAGCCACGGTCTTTTTCATGGTTGTACTGTAAAACTTATATTAGCTGCTATTTTACTATTCTGAAACTACCAGATTGCTATTTCGTATGCTTATAATTACATTGTTATATCTTCAAATTACACAATAATGCACAATAATAATATTCAATAATATGCTAAGCTTAGAGTAACTGTGGTAAGCCCTATGTCACATAATGTTATTTTTCTCTAGGACTGACCCAGTGAACATGGCTTATTTATTTATCTTATAGCATATTACTTAGTAACTATCAGCTGTTAAATTTGGATTAAGGTGCTTAACCACTTTTAGCACAATTCACAAACTGTTCAAAATATATTACTTGTTGCTTTCAACAGAATCACATAAATGTAATTGCATAGCATGTTTGAAATATTGTTCTTTCCTGAAGGGCTTCATTTTATTTAGTTCTGTCCTAAAGGGCTTCATTTCACTAGAGTTGGATAGCCAGACTGCAAGATTCCAGTTTTACTTATGTAGCCCTTTAGGCATTAAAATTATATTTGAACATATGAGTGTTTTCTGGCAAGGTTACATCATGCAGTAAAAGCTTCAAAATGAATACAATTTTAACATCAGTAGACTTAAATATCTTAAAGGTTTTAGATTTAAAGATTTTCTTGACAAATTCTATAATATTTATCTCTGAATTAAAATAAACAAAAAAAAATAAAGAATGCATTAGGCCATTATTACTCTCGTCATGATCCATGTTTTTCAGTGAGTACTGCTTACTTCCAATATAACACCTAGTAACTTTAATTCAGTAAATACTAACAAGCTAGTAGGGAAGGTGTGTAGTAGCTAATAAAAGGATCCCTTACTTGGTGTGGCAACTTTATATGAAGATTTTAATTGTAGTCTCAGCAGTGCTGCTTGTGTGTGTGTGTGTGTTGAGAGGACGGAATGACAATAATGATGTGTGAGATGCTGTCTATATGATTGTCTGGCAGCCTTGATTGATTAGTGCTGTCCTCTAAACATGCTGCACTCACTGCTTTAAACAGATGCACTGGGGGACATACGCAGTGCTTTCACACCTCCTCACAGACCAGCTGTGCTGCAATACAACAAAAAAAGAGATCTACACATAATCACTGATTATACTACCGACACAATATGTGACTCACCTGAGAGAACTGTAGAGATCCAGTTGGAAAGCATTATGAAAAAGGGACAAAGAGCAGATAAAACTGAGTAAAAGCGCACGATTATGTTCCCCAGGATGTACATTTTGCACAGATGTAATCCTTGATGCAAGAAAATGTTCAAGCTACTACACCAATAAGCCAAATGCCAAATGCTGTAAATGTAAATGAAGATAAAGGTAACATGGATAAGAATAAAATAAAACATGAATTAAAAAGGAAAGCCTTAGGTGCTTCACTAAAGGGTAGGAGTAGTGCTATTTATTTAGTGGAAGAACCCGCTGATTGTTTAATTGCTTCTGATCACGCTTTTGACCTGAAAACAGATTTATTCAGTGGGAGACAGACACTCTGAGCCAAGGCGCAGGACTGCGTGGTATAATTTTAATCGCTGCCCTATTTCTCTTCTCTCTTCGCCGTGAGACGAATGACCCAGCTGATGTGGGGTTTGGGTTCCAAAAAACACTTTGCCTACTGCAGTACTTCTATGAATAAGACGAGCACTACTGTTTTAATGCCAGTAGCTTTAGAAAAGACTAAAATAATAGTTCAGTTCATTGGTCATTTAATGGCTGGTCATTAATATATTTCTTGCATTATTCTGTTTAATAATAATACAAACAATTAAAAGCTAAATAAATGTTTCACGTCTTGAATAACTTGTTTAGATTGTCTATAGAATCTTGACAGTTCAGTGGTCTGGCTCATGTGATGCTGAACACGATTGAAGGAGAGCGTCAGCCATCCTATTCTGTATACGTGAGCAAACAAACGTCCACGACTGGCTTGTGCCTTTCTGATCAACAGGGAATACGGCAGCCCAGAGCACAGCCTGTTACCCTCTCTTGAACTCCCAGCCAATGTCTGAGGCACTGTCAGGAATTATGATCTCAAAAAAGCCTGGTAATCCATCCTAATGTTTTGTAACACAGTGCTCATTTAATATAAAGAGACAGAAATTATATGGCTTCACCCCTTTAGCATGATTTGATTTTAGTATTAAATTCAGGTGTGTTTATTTATGCATGTCTGTTTGTGTGTACGCACCTGTGGGGCTGCAATGTTCAGGGCAGCGTTGGCCAGCTCCATCTTATCTTGTGATTTCTCTCTAGCCACTCGAGCTGCTTCCTTTACCTCCTTGAAGCGCTCGAAAAACTGTAATTAAAGTTCCAGACTAATGTGATTTACATCATATTAATGTATCTTTGACCAAATTTGTGAAGCCAATGTCATATGTAGCCTTCACCTGCAGCTATTTAGCAAATAATTTATCATGTGATTTAAAAATAACAAGTCCAAATGTGAGCCTGGATACATATTGTAGAAGCGTTTGATTATATGTGATTATTCGTGTTGTGTTGTAATTAAACCTTGTTTGAAATACTGCCCTTCACTTCACATCTGACCATAAGCAAAATGATTTCCTAAAAGAACCTCAGGCCTTTAAATGGAGATCTTTACAGTGTGCTGCTGTGAGATTTACCTGGTTAAGCTGCTGCTCAGTGGCAAAGCCCAAACCGTACACTGTGTTAGCCCTGCTGTCTGCCCACTGGCCGAACTTCTGGGATGTCTTAGTGAATGTCATGTTGTGCGTGATGGTGCTGTTGATGATTGCCTGCGGAGACAGAGGGCAGCTCTAGAATCACTAAAGATTGCAACAAAAACATACAGTATGGTATGAAGAATGGATGCTGGGCCTGATTTCTGTGGAGCTCAGACTATAGTTTCATGTAGTATGTCAGTGACAGACGTGCCCTGTGATTATACAAACTGAGATATCGCCCTTTTTACAAAATAAAGTCATAATACATTCTAACAAATGTATTTTGTTCAGCATCCTTTTACTTCCACAAAATGCATTGTGGCGAAGAAACTAAAGACAAACAGTCAAATATTTGGCCAATTTACACAAAAAATTAAAAACAGACGACAAAACCAAAGGCTCAGTGAAGCGTTTTGGAATAAAAAGTTCATGTTACACGAATCAAGCAGAATATTATGGACTTGTCCATCTGCCTTTACGTTTGTAACACTATGCCCCACATCATGCTATGATGCAATCAATGAAAGCTTATGATAAAAATCAATGCTGAAATTTTAGAACAAGCTGGAAAGCTATTGATATTAAATCCCTTATATCTAATGTCACAACCACCATGAAATAAATATTACTGCATATATATATATATATATATATATATATATATATATATATATATATAGAGAGAGAGAGAGAGAGAGAGAGAGAGAGAGAGAGAGAGAGAGAGAGAGAGAGAGAGAGAGAGAGCGCACAGGTACATCTTCTAGTTGACAAGCATATATATTGTAATTTATTCTATTTATGCTTCTGTTTATATGTATGTATCTCTCTGTCTTCCTAACTATACACAATTACTGCTAGCCCTTTCTCTACATTTTACCGAGCAAAAAATAAAATAAGCTGCAATTCACTATTCATTTACAAGCTTCTTTTATAGATGCGATTCCCTGCTGTCCTACTACAATACCCTGACAGATGGCTTCACTCTTTTAATAAGACTGGCTTGTTGCAAAAATTATGCCTTTGTCATTCAATCAATATATATAGAACGACTGTCAAATATCTGCTACATTACTGTTTCTGGTGGCCAGAAGTCATTTGACATTTCAGGGACCTTCTGTCTGAAACTTGTGCATGAAACACATCAATCTACATGCAGCATGTAGCCTGCTGTGTTTATTTGTCCATGCTTCTACTTGGTAGCAGCACAGCATTACAAAAACGAGATCTGGTCTTGCTTTCAAAGCATAAATGTAAGGTCTGAACCCAAATAATGGCTTTGAACTTAACAGGGTTATTACCGTGCATTCTGTTCTGTAATCATCTGTTCTCTTTGATATCAACAAGACCATTGATGTGTAATTAAACACCATCTTCAGATGTTTGACAGGCTTCTGCACATCAAGCTAGATAAAGACAAGCCGTCTAAAGAGCCTCTTTAAACCAAACATGCGTCAGAGAGCGTACCAAGTTCTCCCTTTTTTCTCTTTCTCTTTCTAAAGGTCTTGTGACAAGATTACCAGATTGGCTGGATAAGAAAAAGGGAAATGAACTCATGTGAGGTCGTGCTGGAATTAAAATGAGGAAATCTAGGTCAGTTTGGGAGTGTACGGAGTAGAGCGCTGAAACACACTCCAGTAAACCATCATTATATGACCAGTTAAAGCTAATGGTGGAGATGAGCAAAGCACTTTTTTTCACACCAACAGCACATTCACAGATTACTAATGACAACTCTTTGCAAGAACAAAATAGGAAAAAAAATAATCATATTTTATATTCTGCAACTTCATACCAGTCTCTATTCGATCTATTTTATAAATGACCTAATTCTGACCATGAAGCAGGGCTTAACTGGATATTTTTATCTCTGTGAATGCACTCAGAGCATCCTGGTGGCGCACTGCTGCCTCACTGTTCAATCCTGACCTCAGGTTACTGTCTGTGTGGAGTTTTACATGTTCACCCTGAATGTAGGAAATGTGAATGTTTTCTCCCCAAAACATCCCAGCAGGTGGATTGGGTATGATAAAACTGGCCAAAATGTTTTTGGGAATTGGGAGGAATTCTATTTAACCAAAGGAAACACGAGCATAGAATACATTGCCCTATGCTGAGAAAGAGTGTGAAAAATGTCTTATCCAGGGTGCATTCCCATCTTGCTTCTGAAGTTCCCAAGACAAACTACATAACCACCACAACCCTGACCAATAATAAAGATGAATGAATTAATGATTTCACTCAATTGTACAAGACAAATGTCCCTATTTAACTAATATTCTCCTATTCACTGTCCATTCATTCTTGATTGCTAAAAGAAATTGTGACTAGATACTTGAGCTATCCACACTGCACAAAAAGCACAATCTGCATTCCATAGGTGGTCTGTGCCTTTCCTCATTGATCAACACTTCTATCGCTCAGGATCCTCCTCCCCGGAACGCTGCTCCTCCAGGATAGGAGCCTGGAGATTCACTCCATCAACAGACATTGATTATACGCACTGGCAAAATGGGCAGTGAAATCCCTCAGCACTAACTCCACTTTCTCTGCTCCTTTATTGAAGGTGAAATCTAATATTGTGTTTTAGGTAGAAAACCTAGTTTTATACCTCTAAATAGGAGTACACTAAAATGCACAGAAATACATGCATCATTAAAGAGGCCTTAATCCAGCACTTTCATTGAGGTCCCACAGCAGTAGGGGTGAATTGTTTTTATTTGTATTTTTATTTTTTTACAATTACACTGTAGAAACAAATGTTAAAGTACATCACCGCACAAATACCAAAGGACAATATCCTACAACAGAGTAACATTGATGCACCATCATCTTAGGTTACTCTGAATTTATTGAATTTTTATTTTAAAAAAAGCACCTTTCTGTCCTGAAGCAGGTCCCACATTAAATAAAATGGGACGGCTCGCTTACCTTGGTGCCTCCCACACTGATGATGCGGTAGGCATTCCTACTGGCATCATAGAAGAACGAGACGGTGACTGCATGCTTGCTGGCTGGAATCCAGTTGCGTTTAGAAGCTGGATCGATCTGGAACACGTGCGCTCGGGTACTGAAAATGGGTTGCTCCCTACGAGAGAAACAAAAAAATAACATAGGAACAAATGTATGCACTTAAAAAGGGAATGATAAATACACACCCACTCACCAGAATAATGTTAACAACTTACAATAATTTATATGCATAATGAAGCATACTCGCACAACGTTAAGTGACAGCGGCATGCATATACGCACAATCAGCTTTATGCTCAGTACAGAAAGACTTCCATTTAGACTCTTAAAGCATATTTAGTTTTACATTAATATGAATATTAATGTAATGAATGAATACAATGTATGCCAATCACTGGCCCACTGTGAACGCCATGTTATGCTAAAAGTGGTCTTTAATGTTTAGTCCAGTTTAGCGTTTTCCATGCTTAATTTATAGCTTTAGAATTTAATGTTCTTGGTACTTTCTCTTATTAAAATGCACGACGGCATTACAGCGTTAAAATAGGCATAATTTCCAAGAATTTGATGGACCACATAAAATTTTGATGCTTGCAAATAATAAAGTCATTAGATAACTCCAGTTTGTTGCCAAAACATGTTTTGGTTGCCAAGAAACAGAACACGCTGTAGCTAATAAGGTTTTATAAGGTATGGTGAGGTGGCTAGTTATATGCATTAAATGTAAAGGGAAACAAATGATAATATGAAGAGTTTGTTCTTAAAAATGTGTCTAGTATTACACACCAATTTTGTGTTTTCTTTCAACAGTCCAGCTATAAGCTGTGGTCTTCTGTCCTGGCATTATATCTTAGAGCCATCACCGTCATAGCTGTAAAGTAATGTAATGTATCCATGTTTTATTCCACTGTGCTCACTGCCATATCCTGCTTTGTGCACAGGAGTTCTAAAGGTCTGAATCCTGTTTCAACTTGACCCTTCAGTTCCAGCAAAGGGGAATTCTTAATTCTAAAACATACAAAGACTTTTTTTGTGTCAAAGAAAGATATCCTAAGTTTATTAACAGAGAAAGTGCATATACAGACCCCTGTGATGAGACTATGGAGTTACATATCAGTACATGATATACAAAAACATTGTTGGAGGCCGTACTGTTACTGAAACATAAGTAAGCAATTGCCATAAAGATCTGACAGTTGAATGATCAATATAATAGGAAGAAGTCGCTAGTTAGAATATACTGAGTTAGAATTTTACCAAACAATCCTGCATTAGTCAAGTTACATTTATTTTAATATAATACAGCTTGCAACAGTTACTTTCGGCCCATGGCTCTTAATCAACTCAGATTTTTGACCCTTTAAAGCGAAATGTTTGTGCACCTCTGCACTAAAAGGTAAAAAAAATTCCCCAGACATCAATAAAGATTACAACATACTTTTATCTGGTTATTAAGCCTACTTAACTGAAAAACAGCTACTGTATGTATAATAAAAATCCTGCATAGTATGGACAAAACTAATAACAGAAGATCTGCTTGTTCTAGGCACTGAGGGTATTGATTTGCTAACCCCTATGCTCCGACAAGGTATGCTGACGTGATAGCCTTGCATAAAAAGAACACATATTACATTATAAAGTGCAGATTATAAAGCCACAAGATTGTGGACTAAAAAACCAGACACTGAAATCCTAATGGAGAGCAACCTTTCCTTTCAACTCTATATTCAATAATGCTGCCCTGTTATAAGGTTTGTAGCTTGTAAAACATTCAGAAAGAAATAACAAGTAAGAGTCTCGATCAGTAAGAATAGAGTTTGGGTGCACTTGTTAGCACCCCTGAGTGGTGTTCTGGTTAAATCAGCTAATAGTGGAAAATAAAATGTGACACGCCACCCATACATTACAACCCTAAGGCAGGACCAAAAGATCATGCTTAATAAAAGTGTTGTATTACAGTAAGAAGTGTTGTATACAGCAGAAAGTGAATTCATTTTTCTATTGTACAACGAATGTATATGATTTAGTTAATGTATTTTCAGCTCTTCATCAGTAAAATCATTTTACTGATCTGGTCCGGTATATCCCTGGATTATATTGACATTTCCAGCACTCAAACAGATGACTTTCAAGGCAGAACCACAGCCCAGTGTGAAAATGAAGTATATTAATGCTTCAACTACTCGACACACTATGTGCTCACACTAATGAATGCATTGCATGTAATGACTGAAAGACTCTTAATCCTGGTCCAGGTCACTTCTACCCTTTTGGTCCCTGCCCATGTGACCGTGTTGTGTATGTCTCCTAGTTACAGGGTAAATATTTGAAGGTCTCAGAGTAGTAGCCTTTCTTTGGCTGGCTCCTCTAGAGAAAGATTAAAACCTCAACAAAAGTCACTGTCAACAGAGAGCGGGCTTAAACTCAGCCAGAAGAATCAACGTAAGGTCACTGTAATCTGCACTTCAGAAGAAAAAGAAAGGAACCACACAGAGTCACAGGGATGGAAGCGTTACCCTCCTGATGGAAAAGCAAAATAATAAATAGGAAAGTAGAATGTAGATGGATTGGGCATCAGTGTTCAAAGAGTTCTAAATTCAGAAATCTCTAATTAGTATTTTATCCTCTTACGCTGGACGCAGCCTATTAAAGAACTTAATATAGCCACCTTGGATACAGAAAGATGATGCAAAGCACTAGATGACAACCAAAAACCTGCTTGCTCTTATTGCCTGTGAAGAAAAAAAACTAGAAAAACGAACATCTGATTGCACAATTCATTTACTAACCACAATCCAAGAGAAAGAGCTCATTAAATCTAGTTCATACTTACTCAGACATACTAAAGTAAAGGACCTGAGCATGAGTCATAAATGTATTTGGATACAGAGCAGCTTTTTTTTTTTACACACTATATCTGATGTTATAATAGGGCAGATATCTGACATTATAAAAAGGTCTACAGTAACCTTGAGGTTAAGTGTCTGTCATGGAAAAGTTACCACTAATAATACATAATAATCAGAAATCTTATTATTGTGTATTTCTGCTTGAAAAGGACTAAAACAGAGCACTGAATCCTTCAGCCAGTCACCTGCTAAACCCTTGCTGGAGCTTCTGACTGAATTTACTCACTCGATAAAAAGCAACATCTCTGTTAGATGGAGACATTTCTTGGTATGCTTTCATTACTTGATGAATAGAAACGGAATGCTTTTGGAAATGTGTGGGAAATAATGTATTGAGCACACTATATTTATTAGCGCTGGATATAAAACAGATAAAAGATTTTATTACGGTAATGGATGACTGCACCAGATTAAAAAGCTGACCTTATTTTTTTATAGTTTTAATGACCAACTGTAAGCTGCTTTGCACAAATTAGGGTGCATTGTCCTAAACAATCCAGTAGCACAAACCTTACAGAAAACAGTTCAGGCGTGTGCAAATAAAAAATATTTCTGCAAGCAAATTTGTTTACACCATGGCACGAAAAAGAGTTTTCATTAGAGGGACTGTGCATGTAGGATGTTTTGGAGACAACGTGAGGGAGGCTAGATTGAGATGGTTTGGACATGTGCAGAGGAGGGACATGGGGTAGAAGAATGCTGAGGATGGAGGCACCAGGAAGGAGGAAAAGAGGAAGGCCAAGGAGGAGGTTTATGGATGTGGTGAGGGAAGACATGCACGTAGTTGGTTTGAAAGAGGCAGATGTAGAAGACGGGGGGTATGGAGACAGATGACCTGCTGTGGCAACCCCTAATGGGAGCAGCCTAAAGAGAAAAAGAAGAAGGTTTATTCTCCATATGTTTAATCGTGTATTGTGCTGAGGATTGTGCTAGCAGGAGAGTTACGTGACTGCATACATATTTCAATTTATTCTGCCATCAAACAAATCGCTCCCGATCTGACAAATCGTACATACTAAACGCTTTTTGTAACAGTCGATAGGAAGTAGGGTTTGTTTTCTTTCACCAAATCCTCTAACATAGAGTGAAGACAGACTCATTTACTCAACTCTGCACTGTGCCTGATCATGGTTAGAGCAGCAATCGAATTCTCTATCTCCCTTCTGTGTAATCCTTGCTGGTGTCTCGTTTCGCACAGAGCTTTCCAGCACCGGCACTGACACACACACACACACGTGCATCATCGCTGAGATAATTACAGTGCTGTTCTGATGAGATTCATTCCTTGCCGAGGTCTTTGGGACACAGCTGGACCACGGAGCATATCTCAAGAGGAGGGCAAGGCAGTGCAACACTCACACTTTGCTTTTTTCTTTACCTGTCCGGTGTCGGATCACATTATCCAACTTTAAACTGAACACATTCTCATTCAGTGGAGTGGAAACGTGCAGATCATGTTACTTGGGATGTCCTAAGCATCCGAGAATATTAACTGGCTCAAACAGGAACCAGTAAAACTGTTTTTTGTTTTTTGAAAGACACCTTGAATAGTCACAGTGAAAGTAAAAATGGCAAGATAACTCCATTCTTCAGTTAAACATTGAGATAAAGCTTGAATTAATATTTTTCTTTTATGATTGTTACTGACAAAACGAGTTGGTGACTAGACTACGATATAAAAAATGAAGTATTCTCACCTTGATAAAATTTGATATGGTTTTCATTTCATCAGACTAATGACAAAAACTAGACAAGCAGCATGCTTTTTGTGAAATTTGTGCAGGACAAATGTGTTTTCTGATTGCACAAACAGCATGAACAAACCAAATTATTCTTTATTTTTTCTATTTCACTGATGACTAAAATCCAATCAGCAACAAACATGGTGCATGGTGCATGGTGCTTCTAGCCCATCCCCAAGGTCCAGTAGCTCTGGTTCATAGGCCAGTACCACAAAACAAACACAGCTTCCTGTTCCCAAACTATGCACTGGAATAAAGTCAATGAGACAACCAATCAGATGTCTGTTTCCACCAGTTCTATAGTTAGTACTAGCAGACAGGATTTCTCAGAAACTGGGGTAGGAAGTAGAGGATGCATGCACACCGACATGTATGAATACACACTTACATCCACAAACGCACAGTAAAGGAACTATGCTTGCTACACAAAAAATGCAAATGCAGTTTTACTCTGAACAGACTGCTACATCCTGTATTTTAGTGTGCATTTGTGTGTTGATGTTGCCTTCAAAATCCAAGTTTTGCTCACTGATTGGCTGCAAATTTCATCGATTTTTTTTCCATGCCTGATATATACATTCCAAATGAAGCAATTACTGCCAAATGTTACTAAGCAAACAGCCTCCTGATAAAACTGTTTACAGCTGCTCAGCAATAGTAGAAATCAGAAAGACAAGCTGGGCTGAATCCCTGCATAAGGACTGAGCGTGTGTGTGTGTGTGTGTGTGTGTGTGTGTGTGTGTGTGTGTGTGTGTGTGTGTGTGTGTGTGTGTGTGTGTGTGTGAGATGGGAGTATATTGACAGTATATATCAGGCGTGTGACAAGTACAATCCTCTAAAGCAAAGTAGCACTTGCATGCAAGCATACATATAGCACAGAAGCTACATTTTAAATGAGACTGCTACTCCGCTGGTATATGTCTACAGCACGTCCCCCAGTTAATTGCTTTTCAATGTTGGCAATTAAACCTCATCCATCATGTTAACCACCTAAAGTATGTTAAACAAGCAGTTCGGGCAAAACACAAACGATTTCTCTGGTTTTGCTGCATTACAATGAACGCTGTAGTTGTCTGAGGCTCGTGAGGTCGTTTGAAGGATGAACGGCGGCGTTCGGTGAGAAACGAGGCCAAAGGAAAGCCATCCTCTCACCTTGAGAGCTTAGAGAAGGCAAGATCTAATTAACCCGATGCTCTCTTGCTATTATCCACACCAACATTAAGCTCGTCTGAACTCTCCAAGGTCGAGTCGGTAAAACACTGTACGGAGCTGATACAAATCATACAGCAGGCATTTTCTAAAGGCGCTACGCTGACGGCAAGATGTGGCTGCTTGGCTTTTCATACCAAATCCTGTGACCTTTTGGTTGGTGCACTGTGAATGATGAGCCCGTTCTATTTGGTGTGAATTTCCCCCAGTCATACTCACTTCTTCCCTGGATGAGCTTAATTAAGCGCCACTGAGGAGTTAAAAACAGATTTGAGAAATGAAACTTGGACAAAGTCAAAGCGGAAATGGCATACCTGTGAATAATTAATAAATATATCACAATCTGCTTCAGGGCCAACGAGTTTAATTGTGTAGAAAACGGGATGCAATGTAACCTGAATCCTGCTGGGAAATGTAAGGAGTTAGATGGGAAGTGGAAGGAGGGGGTTGGGTGGGGCAAGTGTGGAGAAAGTGAAGTGGTTACTGGGCATATTGACCTGCTTACCTTTCTCTGTGGGCCGGAAACATCCTTACTAGACAGAAGAGGACCTTTTTCTGCAATCAGGAAAAAAGAGCTGTGATAATATAATTATGACACAAATGCACACAACTGTTAAATTAATTAGGAAATGCGCAGTAATTGTTTTTTCTCGGCTTGTGGAACAGTAGGATCGGTCTTATTATCACTCGTGGAACGCTTCACGTTGTTATGTCGGATGAGTCACTCAACAGCTCTTATGCCATTTAATACACAATAAGTACTTATAACTTAATGTTGCAACTGAACATTTATTCAATTATAACCCCATTATCTCTATATGACCTAATTATACGTATCAATTTGTGCATTCACCAATGTAATTAATACATAACACATAATTTCACATAATGGAAGTGTCAGATCTTTGCCCACTGCATCTTTCAAAAATGCATAAAGACATTATTTGAGTAAGTAATACTACTACAAAGTGGGGCAAAAAATTTTACCAATGTGGAAGATCCGACATGAATAACCTAAAGATCACACAACTAAAACATTCTTCAGTAGATCATCTGGTATGGATACTGTAACCTGGTACTAGAGATCTATTGCTGTAATTATAAATGCTGTGGTGTGCTCATGTCAGGATGTCCTTTTTTCACACTTAACACACAAGTTAAGTTCCTCTCGAGGTTTCTTCAGCGAGACGTCGCCGCTCTCTTCTCTCATTAGGGCTCTCAAATCTACAGCCAGATTTCTGGAAAGCTGCCTCGTGTCAATGTTTACTGTGCAATTGAAGGCAATTTTCTGACAGGGAGAAGTCTCCTGATTTAAATGATATTGATTATTTGCATTAGATGCATTGATTCCCAGATGGAAAGAAAGCACACATTGCATCTGCAACAGCACTCTTAAAAGTCAACAAGTGTCTGCCAAGAAATGCTCAATGAAACAAGTGTGGAATAGTATTAATAGTGCTGTATCCATTTATTGCATCGGTGCGTAATATCGCGATAACGTTAATAAGTGATACATTGTGCATCCGTACTGCAGAAAGCTGGTTTCTCGCTCTCTCTCTCATACACACACACACACACACACACACACACACACACACACACACACCGAGAACCAAAAACTGCCAGTGATTGTGATTTTGTAAGAGAAACACTGTACTGCAACTAGAAGTTGTTGAAACACATCTGCCCAGATACAGCTTTTCTTTGGCCTTAGACACTGCCACACACGCACGCGCGCACACTGAATACACACTTTTCACTTACCCCATTTCGTTGTCAAAGCAAAAAGACAGGTATTGTCATTGCCCCCTTGTCAGTGGAGGGAGGAACTGCAGGAACCGCAGAGAGTCCTGTATCCCTCGAGTCGAGTCCCGGGTGCGTCTCAATTACCGAGAAAAGAAGCGGAAAGCCTGTTCAGCTCGGCTCCAGCGCGAGACTTAACTAAAACCGTGAAACCTCGACGGAAATCAGGGGAAAAGAGGACTATTGAACATCCTGTGCGGAGTTTCTTTGCCTCCTTCTTTCTTTCTTTCCTTCTTTTTTTTTTGGCTTGCACTTCGGTAACCTTGCGGAAAGCAGCAAAACTCTCTCGCGCGCTCTCACTGCACTGCACTGAACGGCACGGCACGGCACGCACGCACGCGCCCCGCTGTGTCAAAACTCCACGTTCGCGCCGCCGCGCCACTCGGCAACTCGTTGAAGGAAGGAGGAGGGGGAAGGATGAGGGGGGTCGTTATGTCATGCGGGTTTTTTTTTTTTTTTCCTTTCTTTCTTTTTTTCCTCTCCTTCTGTCGCCGCCGTTCCCGTTCCGCTCGAGCCCGAGCCGCCGCGCACCAGCACAGGTTGTCACGCGACGCCCGTCCTATCCGCTCACCGGTCTTTTTAAAGGAAAGCTGCTCGCTTGCGCCCCCCGCTGCACGTCATAGCCTCGTGTAGGAGGACGATTTTCATCGGGCTGCGTCCCAAAATCCGTCGTTCAGGAACACCCGTTCACGTGCACGCTCATGCGGATGACACCCCCCCATAGCAACCGATCACGTGTTTGCATCAACATCATGCACATCCAGGTTCACGTTAAACATCAGAATGAGGATTTGGTGACTTGTGGTGATGGATGTTGGTGCTAGTTTGGAGAAGAATAGCAGATTTTCACATACAACTCTTCTCGAAATTGTGTAACAAACAAACAAACAAAAAAAAGAAGCCCAAAGTAAACACCAATTCTGCAGGAAGAAACAAAATGGCATTTGAGCTCACAAGACAATAACTCAAACAATAACACTAATCACTGGGCACCAACAAAATTGGAAAAGCTGGAAAAAATGTTGCCTGGTCTTTCTCCAATCTTCCATGGCAAAGATGCAGATCCCTTCCATGTCCCCAGAGATGTCCATCCATTCAGGACAGTCCAGCTGCCACTGCTGGGCCTCTGACCAAGGTCCTGAACCCTTGGCTGATCTATCTGTCTTGTTTAATTGCCAGGCAAATGAATCAAACGTAAATGTAAATATTACAACTATGTAAAATGTTAGAGTATAGGCAGTGAACTGATCCCAAATAGCCTTGACCAGTGCTTTTCAAACTTTCTGCAATCAGGTTCCTCTTCGAATCCATTTAAACATAATTCAACCATTCAAATATTGAAGTTATTTAATTGTGTGCAATACTAGTTTGCCCATTAGTTTAAAACCATCCATTCCCAGACTATTCTCTCATAAATGTTAAAAACATGATTACATTAACAATTCTGTTTTCGCTACTAAGGTTTATAATTTAAGTGCTCAACCAAAGAGCGAAATAACATCAGAGCTTTGCTTCTAGTAACTTTAATGAAATTACACAATTACAATTTATTTAAATAAATAAATAAGTCACAGCCGACACTTCTGGGTCTCTGGAACTCATTTTTAGATCCATGATCCTGGAGTACACTTATATCCTGTACAGTCTACTGTTCTCACTGCTTTTTCACTGCATAAAAAACTGTGTTCTCCAGGAACCGGGTCAGGAACCTGTGCCCTAGAGAGAATTCATAATGACAAATACTTCTGGATGCAGAGCTTTCCAACCACAGTAATCGGTTTATAGTGAAAGAGTAAAGCCACTAAGGGTAAACCAGATATTATTGACCATTTACTAATAATATCCTAAAGGGGGTTTTGTACTATTAGGTTAAATGTGCAGTTTTGGACATTTCCTGCCCCCTAGTGTCCTCATGGTTTCTATTTATCATTCATTCAGGAAACTCATTCATGAGTTCTGATTCTCGAGACATATTTTTCCTCTCATACTACTCAAATTTGCAATTCCATTTTTATTTATATTATTATCTAGCAGTTCAGTTCTCTAGTTATATTTATGTTGCGATCCACGTTATTAATTACGTTATGGCAGCTATAAACAGCCACTTCATCACCATCCTCTATATTTTATTCTCTCGATGTTAATAAATTGTCTTGGAAATGAAAATAGGGTTGAAAGGTACTGCTATCATAAATTCCTCATTATCTGATTAATTATAACCCAAAACTCAAGTGCTGTGTTTTCTATAAAGTTTAACTATTACATGATGGATGTAAAATGGTTTAACTCAAAATATTGAGATTTTGAAGGGTGTACAAGCTTTTGCACACCACAGGTAACAGTGGTGCACTATGTAGACGAACGTTTGTGGACACCTTTTACATGTGGAATAAACACATACTACACTGTTTATGCCAAACAAAACAAAAAAGTTTTATTTGAGTTATTTTAAATAGAAAGATGTATACATTTCACTAAAGTATTTAATAACTCAAAGCACACCATAAACTCACAGCCAGTCTTCTTCAGTGAAATAAAGCAACATTTATTGTAGTTACATTACAAGAATACATAACGTGGGGAAAGATTTCCATTAAACAAAATTTCATCTCTGGGGATTTATACCCTTAGAAACTATTGAAATTACTTCTACCTTCAGCTTACTCAGGGTACTTCATCTAGTTTACCAGCATTAATTACTTTAGAAAAATGTGTTTTGATTGCGATTTTAACAGTCTCGTTTATGCGAGTCTGACATGGTCATATCAGAGCACTTGAAGCATTCAAGTGAAAACACAGCATCTGTCATCAGCATCTGTGCTGACAAACAACTTCCATATCATGAGTGTCCATCATTAGATTGTTGTTGGTCTAGGACGTCATACACTCAAAAAAAGAAAAAAAAAACAATCTTTTATTATTGATATGGACGGTATCTGTTAAAGTACACCAAAGAAAAGGAAACTATTCAAATTATCCAATTAGGGAAGAGAAATTGGTTTATGAAAACATGAAAAAGCTATGTTCTGGATATTTAATTGCAGATGTATATTCTACATTTAGCTTTGATACCATCAATGAGAATAACTATAAATAACATTAAAGCGCTATGCACACAAGCACTGAAGGTCAGATATAAATCTAACAAAAAGCTTTAAATGAACAACTCCAATAGGAAAATCGTTTTCCAGTTTAGAGCCGATGCTATAAAAAGTTAGCAATGCCAAGCAAGTGACACTAGGAAAGAAATAACTGCAAGGCCTGAAAATTCCAGGGTTAGTGAAAATGACAAGGCATCACATGTTGCTGTATCGAAGCATTACACGAGCACAGCTTTAGAAGAAGAAGAAAAAAAAAACTAGGAATTTTATGAAAAGTCTGGGATCATTAAGTGGATAATGTGGGACACATCACATTTCATATCTAGACTAAAGAACTGAAAACACACAAGTGGGTGTTAAAATAAAGACAATAAGAAGAAGGAAAGCAACTTCAACAACCAACGAGGGAAAAAAAAAAAAACTATTAATCACAAAACAAGAGAGACAATTAATATGGAGGCACATTACACAACCTCCTTAGCAGAACACTACCATCTATGCGCACACTGGCATCCGAGTAAGCAAGAGACGAGTACAGCAGCCTCTTTCAGTCTGCTTGTAGGAAACAGACACAAACAGAGAATCCCAACTGTCTGCCCTTCACACTTTAACAAAACGGCCACTTTTGTGATTATGGGCTCTATTTAACTCATGGCTCAAACTTCTGTATAGGAATAATTTAACTCAATGACATTTGATATGTGGTACATTATTATGTGTAATAGGTGGGGAGATTTAGGGTAAAAAATAAATGTTTGCATTGCAGCACCGCCTATAGTGCATACATAAAAGACTTTAATGTCGGTACTGAAGCCAGAAGAACTGCGATCAATCGGTATGCCACATGCCAGAACTGCTGCTGTACGTGCAGCACTTTAGTCTTCCTACAGGTTGAGATAATTCTCTAAACTCTTCTCAAACTTGCCTTGCCGAGTTCAATCCCCTGCAGTCCTGTCAGCGCACGGTATGCAGCAGGTTAACTTTAGAAGCTTGACCGCTGTCTTTTTGGCTCATTCTCTTGTGGAACTATGGCCTCGTGTTTTCCACGCGGAGACGTCAACAAACCAGTAATGACCCTATATATTTAAATTTAGGTTCTGCTGCAATTGTTGATCCGGGTCCGAGGCAATTTGTTTAAAATGGCGAGGCAAAAAAATGAAATTTTAAATCTCTCACCCCTTCTATTTAGTAAAAAAAATAATAATAATAAATCACAAAGCCATTTGTTAAGACTCCTTCCTTTCCACTGTCAGACACCCAGAGCAGGCGACATCTCACATGGCCGTTCAATATCTGAACCACTACTCTGCAACCTTCAACCGGAAAACTTTTCTCAAAGTTGAATCTTTCTTTAGCGACTCCTAGAACCATTTGTAAAGATGGGACCACCACCAAAAAAAAAAAAAAAAAAAAAAAAAAGAATAATAAAAGAAAAAAAATTCAGTAAAACCACAACCCTCTGCCGTAGATGTTTCCCCATCCTCTCAAAGATGTTTGGTGGTAATATCTGAGAGCCAGATTCCAACTTTGAAGGGAAAATTTTCCCCAAAATCAGCTGCTTGAAAGCGTTTTTAAAAATATGCATTTGATTTTTTTTTTTTTCTTTTTCTTTTTTTTAAAGACGTCACCTCATCTTTCAGCTTGTGGAGACGACAGAGCAAGCGTGGCGTTTTTTTGTGCAGGTAGTTTTAAGAGAACTTCGTCTTCTCTCCATCTCGGGTGGCAGAGCGAGGTCTGCGGCTGCCGGCTGCAGCCTGGCGAGAGAGGAGGCAGGTAAGGGACTGCCCTGCTCCCTAGGAGGCGCCTCGACTATGCGGAGTTGCAGATCGAAGATCTCGGTTTGGTTTCCCTCCTACATCGTCTCCTCCTATGCTGCGTCTGCTCCTCTCTCCTCCTTCCAATCCTTAGCGCGTGGTGGGGTGGTTTCCTCCCTCCACTCTCTTTCGTTCCCTCTTTTCTTATCCTGCTTTTCTCCCTCTTTTTTCACACGTGATTGGTTTGAGTCTCTCCTGTTGTTCTCACACCATGGTGCTTCGGTTGTAACAGTGGAAAACGGGCATCCATGTTTGTTCTTTTTTTATATTTACCCAGATTTAAAATGCTGATGAACTAAGCTCAGCGTAGGCCTAGCTCCCGTTCTAACAACCTGAGGATATAATAAAAAAAATAGCTCCATCAACATTTCTATTACAATCTGAAGACTGGTTTATATGATCCACATCCCAAAAAAACAATACTGTAGCATGCAAAGCCACAGTCTTTTTTTTTTTATTGTGCAAGAATACCACTATATTACAGTTTTCCTCAGTTGTTTTGGAGCGTTTCTCAGATCAGAAATAAAATTCTCAAAACTACTTGTTCCGCTTCGTCACTTCATAAAAACATTTCTTGCTGCTGTGATCAAATTGCGAATGCTTTGGTACATTCATTAAACTGCCTTGTGCATTTTCAATCATTGTAATCCAAACCATAGATTATATCAGGAAATACTGAAACCACACACCTGACAACACTACAAAACATTCTGAATAGCTGAATAACTTGTTATTGTGATCATGAGATGTTCACTGATACAAATACTTTTGCAAGTACAGGCTTTTGCAAGAAATCCATTGTGTTGTGCTGTTTGTAAAAATGTTTTTGAGAATCCACTTACTGGTTTGTAAATATTAAGGATGATTCAAAAAACGCTCCAAAGCAACTAAGAAAAAACTTTGCAGGTAGAAGTGTGTGCACATGTTCTTACACTCTAGTACTGAGAGAGTCCGGTCACTCCTCCATGCTGGTATGCCCGTTCACCCTGGTAAGTGGAATCCTGGGACAAAGCCACATCCATCTGCGACTTGAACTCATCACCCAGGTAACTGTCCTGTTGGGCAAATCAAATCAATAAAATTAAGCTCTTCTGGCTGATCACCTTTATCCACAAGGTACAAGGACTCACTGATTGAATGATGTACAAACAAATCTCAACCCAAGTGAACACCTATGGGAGATTTCTGACCCACCACTCAGCACAGTTACAGAGATTTGTTCAATTACATTTCCTCAAATATAAAATAGTGTAAGAATACACACATTCTAACAAATATATAAAAGTGTGTGTGTGTGTGTGTGTGTGTTCTCACATACCTGGGAAAGTTCAGGCTGGGACAGGCCTGGCTGGCTCATCTGTGAAGGTTGGCTCATGGTAATGTAGCCCTGTGTCAGGGGGCCCTGGGAGAAGGGCTGAGACACCAGATCCTGACTGGCCTGACTATTTGCCATGTTGGTCTGCCCGCTGCCATGGTTACCCACACCACGATTCCGCTGACGACCTCCGCGACCACCTGTCTTACCCTTTGGTGCGCCGCGACCTGAGCAAGTGTGAAAATCAGTAATTAAAGCAACAAAGTATAAACAAAAATCTACCACCATAAACACCCTCCATGTTGTTTAATCAGGATCTTGCTGGCCATATTTTACATCAGTGGTTCATAAACAGCAGAGAATAGAAAAAATTAAAAAAATTAAAATAAAAACAGGTGTAAGAGTATGGAGCCACCATACCTGTCGCTGGGCCATTCATCTGTCCCAGGTACCCCGGTGGGGGCATGGGGGGCATGACCAGGTTAAAGGGTATAGGAATATTCATGGAAGCCATGGGGTTTGGCCCAGCACCAATCATACCGATCTGGTCATGAGTTTGGAAATACATGTTGGACGGGCGGCCTGAAATGACAAAAACAAAATATACAGTAAAAACTGGAAGATTACTTTTACTACATTGTTAACTTGAGCAGACAACAAGCAACTTGGTTTAAACAGAAGAAGTGACCTTGGCATCAGAAAATGCTCAGAGCAAAATTTCATTTTAGAAATGTGTCAATTCCACAGTATTCATACTCAGGCTACCACATACCTATTATATAAAATACATCTCACAAGGAGTCACTTAGACATTCCTCACCAGTGTTGCTGCGGTCATACACCGAGCCGGGGATCATGGCCTCCCTGGCATCATACATGGCAGTGCTCATAAAACGAGCTCCCTGAAACACAAAGAAGACACAATGTTTCAGGAGTTTGATCAGGGGCCATCTGTTCAAATTAAAATGTAATAAATAAATCTATTTCACCAGTGTGCTCACCCCAATGTTACAGGGTACTATAGAGGTGCATGAAGATGAAACTCTGTGATTAAGTGGTTGTGTTTGGAGGTGTGAAACAAACCCTAGCGATGTGTGGCAGATCAATATGACATTATGCGTATTCACAAATGCCTTTGAAAATGCGGATAGCATATAGAACTGTCGCTCTAAACACCTGGAAGATCTATGTCCAAATTCAATTTAAATACTCACAGGATTAATAGTATTGACCAGCTTGCGAGGTTTGCTGAACTGCATGAGGCTCTCTCTCAGGTTGTTGAGAGGCCCCTCCACCAGAACCTTCTGCTCCTTGTAATAGTTGAGCAAATGGTTCCAGAGTGGCTGCTTGGACAGAGCTTTAGGATTCCCCACAATGATCACCCCATACCTGATGAAAAGGGGGAAAACATTATTATTTGTCTTACATAGAAAGAAAGGAAAAAAAAAAAAGACAGAATTGCAATGTTCACCAATTGGTTTATAATTCAATTACAAAGGGGTGTATTGGAAATATTAAAATGATAAAAATGCAAGATACTACAATGTATAATCCAGTGGAAGATGAGAGCGTAATGTACACTACCTGGCTCTGGTGAGGGCTACATTCAGCCTGCGCGGATCGTTTAGAAAGCCGATGCCTTGGTGCTCATTGGCCCTGACACAAGACAGAATAATGAAGTCCTTCTCACGGCCCTGGAAGGCATCAACGCTGGCTATCTCTACCTCCTTCAAAAAAAAAGGAAAATAAAAAAAATATATATATTATACATCATGCCGCATGACGCTGTCTGACAATTTACATTTTTAAACATTACCACAGTTTCTACTATTTTATACACACCAATTACATGTTTAAATAATTTATAGAGAGCAACTTAAAACGCATCCAAACACCACCACTGTTAATTATTTTTACAATGAACTTGTGAATTTAATAAATACACTGAGTGACTGTATATGGCTGTTTTGTACCTGATAGAGCTTAGTATGAAGGGAACCGCTGAACTGCATGTACTGCACCAGGTAGGAGCGCTGGCCCTCATATGGCGTGATGATGCCAATCTGGTCAGGTTTGGCTCCGGCCTTCAATAGGCGAGTAGTGATCTTCTCCACATTAGCAGCCTCAGTCCTGCGCACAGCTTTGTCTCATTTGCAGTTCTCAGGAGAACCCTTATACTAGTTTTGAGTATAAGGCCTCTTGAAAGAACCTTGAACATAGTGTAGAACAGTAATTGATCGAATCAACATAAGCAATGTACCTGTTCAGGTAGGAGGTGCCCGAACTGGCAATCTCCTCCTGGCCCTGTGTCACATAGAAAAACATGGGCTTATCTGGCTGAGGCCACTGGAAATCAAATCCCTTCTTGATCCGGTCAGCTAAAATAAAGAACAAACAAATTAATTATAACAGCCCTTGAAGAAAAATCTAAAATACTATTGGGCTCAACGCCACCATAACTAAATTTCATGATTTGTAAATTAATGACTATAATTCTATTCTGTCATAAAGCATTGGCATTGACACACAACTATGCATTTGTTTTGCACAAACAAAAAAACGCAGCATTTAAATCATTTAACATTTGTGTTTCATGACTAAAGTATTAGGATAACATAGGGCACAAAAAGATAATCTCCGACAATAAGGAGCTAATATGCCTATTATAATACACAAATCAGATTTCTGACCAAAGATACTTCTGCACAATCCATGAAATGATCAGGTGTAAACGAGAGGTTCAATATTGAAAACACTCAATGAAGTCAGCCCTAACTCTTATAAAAAATAAAAAAAACATACCAGCTGTAACTCCATTCTGTAGAGATCCTTCATAAAAGATATTTGAGGGGAAAGCACTGAGTGCAGGGTGCATACGGTATTGCACTTGCAGACGGATGGGTCTGATGCCCAGCACTACCAGTCGCTCAAAGAGAGACTGCGACAGACCTGCCTTGGCAGCCTTTTTACACATGACCACTGGACCTAGCTGGCAGTGATCACCCACCAGGATCAGCTGACAAATGAAGGGGAAAATAAGTGAGCTGCCAGATACCAGTGGAAAAACAATATAAATGTGTTTCTCTTTAGTACACGTATTAAAGATTTAACATAAATCATAGCAGTTTTTTGAGGTGATACCTGCTTTGCTCCCAGCACTACAGGTACCATGCACTCCGGCTCAGTAGCCTGGGTGCTCTCATCTATCAGGATGGAGCGGAACTGCATTTTAGCCAGACGAGGATCACCCGCACCCACACAAGTACAACAGATCACATCTGCATTCTGCAACAGAGAGAGAAAAAATAGGCAATTAATTTGCATAGAATAGAAGAAGAAATTTTTTTTTCTTTCAAACATTCTTCGAGAACACTAATGGGGGGAAAAAGCTATATATATTGTAATGGTCTAATACATTTTTTTTGCATATGTACCCTGGAAGATTTAAGTCTTGCAGAACATGAGCTTATACCTGGGGTGTCCAAACTTATCCACAAAGAATCAGTGTGTGTGCAGGGTTTAATTCCAATAATGCAGGAGCACCAGGGTAATCAGTTGATTTTGGCTTTTAATAGACTTAAATGTGGCTCCTGCCTGGACAAGATTAGACACCACTGGCTTACACAGATAAACACATGGATAGTCACTACGTACAATGACTAATTCTCATTTTAGACCATATGCTTTCTTTCAAGTAGGCTTACATGCAATGAGAATAAAACTAACCATGAGTAGCTCCCTTTCTGCAGTGCGTTTCAAGGCCCTGTAGCGCTTCTCATCTGAAGAAGACAATTCTCCTGTTTCATCCTTCAGCTGTTGCAACTTTTGCAGTTCGGGCATGCTAAACACATAGAACATACAAACACGTTATAATAAGCATTTGGGTTCTTAAATTTTCAGAATCCATTTAAATGACAAAAACTCTGCCAAATAGACATTCATTAATTAGCAGCTATACACTTATTGCTGATAAATGATAGATTTATTCTGATGGAACTGCTATTGATCTTGAGAGGTACAGTACAGGAAAAAAATAATAATAATCTGAGGGGAAAAAAATAAAAGACAGAATCTAATGAAAATCTGTGGTTGCAGGGAATGAGTGCACTTTAATGTTGAAATGACTGCGATATAAAGAGAGATTCATTTAACCTGTCCATGTTGCGGATCTGGTTGTGCAGAGCCAGGAACGACACAGGAGAGTCAATGGCCTCTCGGCTCTTGGCACATAGACGCACCACCTTCAGTCCTGTTTGGTGAATTTTCTCTGTCAGCTGATCTACTGCAATGTTGCTGGGGGCACACACCAGCACCGGCCTGGGATGAAACAATAAAAAAAAGCAATATGATTGATCAGGCTAAAATAAATTACTAAAAAATACTAGAAGTATCTACCCTTCTAAAAACTGAAGAATTTCTGAATGGTAATGTGAAAATGCCCCTTGACCTCCCCCCTGCCATTTCAATTCCACCCACCCCCAACTATGCATTGCTTATGGCACAGCATGACAGAAAAAACTGTGGGAACTACAGACCGATGTAAAGTCAAAAGAAAAGATGTCTATTTGCCAAAATTGGGGATCAGAAGCTATAATACCCTGGTCAAAATTTAGTTTATTGTCACTGCTGGTATATTGTTGAAATTGTTTTTGGGTAAAACTAAGAGACGTGTATACCCTGTAAACCAGATGCTGTTGTCAAAGAGTCCTATGCATGGGGCCTGCCACACGTAACCCGTAAATCTAATGATTGTTGTTGATAGATTATTTTTCTGTTGCTCTTTTTTTACTTGTCTTCCCATTTACCACTTGATCAGTAGAGTTTGGCATTGGTTACAAGTATGGAAAGATGAGATGTGTAAAAACGTAGGTAACAGAATCACAGTCACATGTAAAATGTATGAATAGTGTGGCTGAACAAGAGAAGTCACATGTCTCACCCGTTGCCCTGTCTAGCCAGATGGTAAACAATAGTTGCTGAGGTAACAGTTTTGCCAGTACCAGGAGGTCCCTGGATTAGACTGAGGGGACGCTGCAGCACCGTCTTCACAGCATACACCTTAACACACACAAACAGTACTGCTTGAATAATTGGAAACCGATCCAAACTGGTTACAACCATTTGCATTCAGTATAAACATATTTTATCTTAAAACAGAGGACTTCCAGAGCAATCTACTTTTTAGATATAAACTTACATATTATACACACAATAATTCTAACATGCAATTGAATACAGAGGAACTGGAAGAATGTCTCCACTGAGGTGCTCACCTGTGAGTGGTTGAGGTCAGGGAGGCCCTGGGCAGTGAAGCGCTTGGGTAATTGGCACTTAATGATCACATCCTCCACCTCATGGCCAAGCAACTTGTGATAGATGTAACCAGACACTGAGGTCTCATCTACTGCAAATGTCTTCAGGGCACTCTGCATGCTTTAGAACAACATAAAACATTTTTATAAAAATAAAAAAAAAATTCCAATGTAACACAACTTGGTGTTTTTAGCTTGAGTTTCACATGCGTTAAAGTGCACAGTTGGTTAATATTTCCTCTGCCTTCACATGATAGTCATCAGGGAAAAGTCAGTTCTGATTTTTGCCTACAAGAAGGGGCTTATTAAGTTGCTTAATAAGCAAAGTTACTAAATAACCTACTAACCGGTCAAAGGAAGTGGATTTCCACACAAAATCGACCTGGAAGTTGTGAGGCACCTCTACGGGAGCTCCAGCACTGCTCCTCAGCTCTATAGCAATCTCATCTCCATAGTCTGAAAACAACTCATTAAGGAATATAACTTGGAATCTTACAAAAAAACTATTCAGCAAGACATTTAGGCTGCAATGAGCATTTATTTATAATAAATAATAAAAATGTTATTATTTATTTTGAACAGCTTACATTTCAAAGTCATTATGAAGGACTTGTGTATGCATTAACATCCAACTATCCAATAAATCATATAAAATAAGAACAAAAACATCAGCATTGTCATGCAAAATGTGCACGAAGGATACTGTCCGGGACCTTGATGACATGTCCAATCCCCTTCCAAAGAGGAGCCAAGTCTCCCTTATAACGGAGGCAGATTTCATCCCCTTGCATAAGCCGCATGTCTGTGACAGAATGCACAATGATTAGTTTAACGTTTCCTAAATTGTTTGCTTTATTTATATACCCACCAGATGATGATGCATAAACATTAACAAAAATCCCACACATACAACCACAGACAGACACACACAGAGGTGCATGCGTCCGTGCATACATCGATGAGGGATGCATGGGACACAGAGTTGGGAATGGGATGGATATGGACCACTGGTAGACACAGAAGATGACGAAAGTAAGTATTACCACCTGAGTCCGTCTTGGGAAGGGTGAAATAAGCAATCCTCTTTTTATTCAGGCCCAAGTCCCACCTGACAGTTATATTGTCTTGGGTCTAAAGAGATAAATCCGGAAGAAAAAAATGAGAACACAGTTATTTAAATGTAAAAAAATTAAAAAATTACTAAATAAATACTTTATTCAGCAAAGTTGATGTTTTGCAAACAATTAAAACCTATTGTAAGCAAAAAATTTATCGGTTTGTAAAAAGAGAGTAAAAAATATAAAAGCCATTTTGACAAAGCACCTGGGACTCTTTAAGCTTCTTGTCATAATCCGCCTCCAGTTTAACCAACGGGCCAAAGATGTTCTGATACTGGTAGGCATCTTCATAGCGTAGCAGCACATGCTGAGGCTCTTCATCCACACCAGGCTTCTCCAAATCCTCAAGTGTTGCAGTTGGGTTCTCCTGTGAAACCAGACACCAAAACATGTGAGATTGAGCCATTTAAACATGGACAAACGATTACAAAAGTTGATGGAGTCAAGATGTTATTTGAAAAGTTTAAAGATGATCTTGACCTTGTTGGAGAATTCACACAAATTTACAAATATCATGTGCCAACAATAGTTAACAGTCACATGTAGCCCATGCAATCATACGCCAAACATTAGCCCTTTTTGTATGTTTTCTTACCTTCCAGAGCTCCTCGAGTTTGTTGATCTGCTGAGCGGTGATCTGGCGGGCCCTAAGCTGCTCCTGCTCAGACGGGATCTTCACCAGCCAGGACAGAAAGCACCGGTCCTGAATCAAAGGCTGCCACTGAGAGCTGTCCCAGTTAATGTCCTTCAGACTGCTCTGACTGGCACATGGCTGCCTAAACATACAAACAGACCTCACTTTGGTAAACACTAGGGCTGTCAAAATTAACGCGGTAATACAAAAGTAATAACGGCGCAATTAATGCAGCATACATTTCTGTTTGACCATTTTTATTAAAAATATAAATGAATATCAAACAGGCAAACTTAAAACTATTAATGCAACACATTTATTCAAGAAATCCTTTCTTTACTCAGATATTAAATTGAAATAAATCAACTTCACCTGAAAATTATTTTTTAAAATCACCAAACATTTGTTGCAAATCAAGCATCAAAAACTGCCATTATGCACACATCCGGCAATTAAAACCGTCCGTGTGGAAACATAGCAAAAGTTCAGTTTACGTAATTTAAAACATAATTACTTTAAAACATTTACAATAATATTTTGCCTTCATGCTCTGTGTTGAGTTTGGTTTCACTAATAAAATACATATATTTGCATTATGCATCTATATCTGTCCATTTCGATTAGAGTATTAAAAACTTATGAAAAAGTATTCTTTTATGGTCACTTAAGAATAGATTTTGAAAAGTGTGATTTGTAAATTGCGATTAATCCTAAATTAACTCATGACAATCGTGTGATTAATCACGATTAAATGTTTTAATCGATTGACAGCCTTAATCAAGACCCAAAGTTAACCTGAACATAAACATTTTGATCATTGTTTATACTTAAACTGGGATTTTAAAAGGGAGTAAATCTGATTCTATAACAAACACCATCAATTCAGCTGTAGCGTAAGGATCAGTTGTTCGCATGACATACTTGGCACACGTGATAATGGTATAAAAAAAAATGTATGGCCAATAAATCAGGTTAATCAACATTTTTGGTATATATTAATTATGTACGCACACCTGTTTTATAGATGACAGATTTGGCTCACAAACCATCACATTTAGTCAAGCTAAAGAATTGAAAACACACGTCCTCGTGAAAAGTTTAGTCTGCAACGGCATGCCAGCTTTTAATTCTAAGGAAATAAGAGATGCAAATGTTTTTCACCTGCAAAGGAGCACCACAACAGAATCTGCCTTGGCCGGGATGAATCCCAGGAGGAAAACGTTACGACATCCACAGTTGTAACACTCCAACACGGTCTCCCCCAAAGGGCCATCTTTATGCAGGGTCACCTCCTTACATTTTGCACGCACCAAATGGTTGACAATATGGCTATTAAAGAAGAACATGAATGTTTATGTTAAAGAATGTTTATCACCTGATACAGAGAATTTCAGAGAAAAAAAAAAAAACAACATACAAATAGTGCCAGTCCTCAAGAAGTATTAAAAATCGGTCAGAATATATTAGTTAGAAACAATCACTGTTCATTTAAAGTTCTCATTACAGACTATTTCCACTAGTATCAGGCAATGTTTCAGCTTATTTATAAAAAAAAAAAATTCACTTCTGCCTTTCACTTTTACTGCAGGCTTTGCAGGTGGCAGCTTTTTTCCGCTTTTACAGTTTGTATAGGGTGTGTAATATATTATATATATATATATATATATATATATATATATAAAAATAAAAAAATTAAACCTGACCTGTTTTATATGACAGAACACCTGACTTTACTACTGAAAAAAAAAAAGATTTTTGCATATTCTTGGAAATAATACTTCAGCTTTTTACTTGCATGTGAATTATGCCTTAAACGAACATAACCTAGTGCTGTTAAAAGGAAAAACATTTCAGCCTACCTGCCAGAGGTGTTGCCACGTCCATTGCAGAACCACTTTTTGCTGGTGTTGCAATACACCACACAGGCAGGATCATGTATGCCACAGTAACTATGGAAACCAAAAAATTATTAATTTATTTATTCTACAAATACAAATATATTGGTTACATAAAGTTGCCATGGCTGCATTTACGTTACGGGCCTTGATTTAGACAAAGTTCTCTCTTCTTCTTTTTTTAAACCCATATCTGATTATGACACTACGCTTCCCAAACGTGTCTAGCTGAAATTGTCATTGGTTAAACTTTTTTACCATTGTGGTTTTAAAAAAAAAAAAAAAAACATCTATAATTTTTTTATTCTTTATAGCCAAACTATAACTGAAAATAGCTGTTCTATATCGTCACCGGAGCACAGGTTGAGAAATGTCTTCTGAGACGGGTCAAATCCATTTAAGAAAAAAATTTTGAAATTGAGTCGGATGAACAAAAATCATATGTTTTGTGTTTAAAGAGATTTTACCAATAGTGGCCCATCCTTTGATGTAAAATAAAATGTTTAATATACATGTAATAATATCCAATGTGTGTCTGAACATAGAGCATATACATATGAACTGGTTTTGACTGGACATGCAGCACAAGTCTAATGCTGTTGCAGGACAATTATAGAAGAACTTTCAGAAGAAGGTCATGTTATTCATGTTAAGATTAAAGTGTTTATAATAATAATAATAATAATAATAATAATAATAATGTGTCTTCATAGAGTGATTCTACCTGCATGCGTGCACAGGGAGATCCTTGGTGTAATAGGTGTCCTCTTCATCTTCTTCAAAATTCAGCTCTGCCAGAAGTTGGCTGGCTTTCCCCACAGCATCGTCGCCGTTCTGCAGAACTCCATCAGGTCCATTCACCTTCAGAGAAAAAAAAAGAGACCCACACCGAAATCATGAAGCAAAAACTACAAGGCAAATAGGAAGCACGCTAAAAGTGAAACTGTAGCGTGTGGTAGGAGGGCTAATTTGCGTCTCTCGGCTGTATAGCCTAGCATAGCATAGCCTAGCATGGTATAGCATAGCCAGCTGCGGTCACGCTAGGCTAGGTGGCTTAGCTGGCTAACTGACAGCTGTATATGAAATGCAAATAAAATGCTAGTTTTGGTGATGGGGAGATTCTGCTGGTTTTTATGGTGGTCTTAATTCGGTATTTTAGGCGGCGGAGTGTGGGGATGTAGCGTCAAAAAGCTAAGATAAGTGTATCGCTAGCTAGCGTGATTTTTTCGAACACACAGAAGGCGGCGAACCTGCTAATTCCGCGTCGTGTTTTCTCACAGTAAACACGGAGGTGTATAGATATATCTGAATATAAAAATATATATAGGAAAAGACGGCGGCGCACCTGGTTGTCGAGCTGACTCTGGGTTTGGCCTTGGGTTTGAGTCTGGCTCGGCAGGGTGAAGTCGGTGAACTCGAACTCCGAGCCCTGCGTGTCGGCTCCGAGCAGCTCCGCTTCCTCCGTGTCCAGGAAGGTGAGAGTCTGCGAGCTCGGCCCGTACGCCTCAACGCTCATTTTTATATTCCGCAATCAGCAAGGTCCGCTTTCACAAAGTCAAAAAGAACACAACTAATGAAATTCCGCAAACAATATTACAGCCGATGAGTTTCTAAAAATAAACTCGAATTCACCGGTGGTGTTGTTTTGATTTTAAGTCTGAAGCGCTTTCTCACGAATGAACGCGCACGGCTCAAACAGGAAGCTTCAACTCCCACACTAACTATGACACGGGCAGCGCGAGCGCAAGCGCGGGCCGCGTAGAGCGCAGAAACCTGTGACGTCAGAGCTAAAGTGCACAAAAAAAGAAGAAGGAAAAAGTTTTTTGAGCGGGATCGATCCACACTGAGAGATCAGTTCAGAAATGTTACTAGTTTTGGAGTTTCCTTGATACCAAAGTGAACGTAGGGGGTGAATAATTAATTTGTGATTTATTTATAATTAAAATTTTATTTTTACATTACTTTTATCAATGGACAGGCATCATGGGGCAGTGGATAAGGTATACAAACCATGTACTTGAGCTAAAGTAGAGATACACTAGGTAAAATATTATTCCAGTTAAAGTAAAAGTGCTCCCTTTAAACTTTCACTTGAGTAAACGTACAAAAGAATTTGCCTTCAAATGTACTTAATTATCCAAAGTACAATGATTTATTATGGCTATGATGTTCCTATTATAATTCTTGTCAAAAGACACTTGCTTAATCAACTCAGTTTATGTTCAAGACTGTAATCTTACTTTTAGCACTCTTGAAATAATTATATTAATAAAATGATATCAATTACTCAAACATTGGTTGATATCTATTAAAATTATCATGAGCCCAAAACCCTACTTAATAAAAATGTACTTGTGTTGTGGCAAGTTAGTTTCAGGACTTTTTTTCATCATTTATTACTTTTAAAATGTTCTGCTTGCTGTTGAACTGACACTGAACTGTATATTCATGCTAAGTAGATACCACTAAGCGCTAATCAAAACAAGCTCAAAACAGGGTGTGCGCTCAACCCTGATTGGTGGCTTGTTGTGTGATTGACCAGTTAAGTTTTTATCCACTCATAAAAAATAAAAAAAAAAGACTATTGAAGTGTAGTAAAAAAGAAACATTGTCTCAAAGCAGCTTTATGGTTGTGGTGAGCAATGTGTATTTATTCCTAATGAGCAAGACTGTGGCAAAGAAAAACTCCCTTAGATGTTATGAGGAAGAAACCTTGAGAGGAACCAGACTCAATAGGGAACCCATCCTCATTTGGGTGATATCAAGAGTGTGATTATAAATCCTGACACATGAGCACCGGAATGTAAGACTATGAGTAATGTCCTATCTACAGTCTTATACAGTCATTTGAAGTTATGGAACCAGGACCTTCTTAGCAACTCATAAAATAGCTCAACATTTGAGATCATCATAGATCCAACACCAACTTCTCCATGCCGGAGCCTTTATACACTCAAATAGTCCCAATGTCCAAACTCTGCATGAAGTGAAATCCAAATGGCGCTGGTGCATCTCTAGATGATTCGAGATGTTTGCGGGGTCAGCATCTACTTCTTTAAAGGTCCTTTAAGATTGGGGTTAAATGGTCATATTTTCTCGACCTTTTAAGAATTTCTGCATTCTGGACTAACTGTAGCTTGTTTATTAATAACGCAGGACATCCACCTAGTAATGCATTACAAGTTGCTGTCTAAAATAACTTGTAGGTCTTTTACTGTTGAACTAGTATTTACAGTACATGCTTCTAAACGCAGGTTAAAATGCTAGAGCTTCTGTCAACTGTTTGGGCCGATAAGCAAAATCACTGACATCAGAATTTAATAATAGAATGTTATGTGTCATCCAATCTTTTAATTCTATAACACACTTAGTTAACCGAGCCAATTGAGCTGTATCGTCTGGTTTTGCGGCGATATATAGCTGGGTATCATCGGCATAGCAGTAGGAGATAATCCCATGCCTTCTAATAATATTTACCAAGGGAAGCATGTACATTGTGAAAAGCAGGGGTCCTAGAACTAAACCTTGTGGCACCCCATAGTTTACTTGCATTAACCTGGATAGTTACAGAGAGATATAGCTTTGGTCTGAAGCTAAAAACAGGTAATTTGTGATTTTACAAGAGCAGTTCCTGCTATGATGGGGCCTGAAACCTGACTGGAACTCTTCAAAGATATTGTTTTCTTGTTAAAAAAGAACATAACTGGGCAGACTCAATCTTTTATAAAATCTGAGACATAAACGGACTAGTGAGCTCTCTGACCATTCAATCAGAGGACATGAAAATGCAGATTATTGTACACCTGCTAGGGTTAGGGTTAGTGTCTAATTGGGTAAAGCAACTGTTCCAGGCAACATGTAATTTATGCTACAGATGCCCACACTGCTGATTGTGGAGGACTCGTGCATCAGATTCCTTTGATGCTGGTATGACATAACATGATGGCTAAAAACTGATTGGATAGAAACTCAGATGTAAACAGACACTCCTTGAAGCAGCACATCCAAGAGAAAAGCAATGACATGAGTAGAATAAAATAGACTATTGGGAATAATTTGATACACATTCATGGACAAAAAAATTATATAAAAATTTAAGTCAGTAATTCTTGCAGAGAAGGCCTTGCTGACACAAACAGATTGACTGACAGACAAGTTTATTAATACCAAAGGAAAATTGTAATGTTACAGCAGCCAATTCAGACATGCAACAAAACGCAAGGAACAAGGTGTAAAAGAATGTGAAGGTTAGGGTAAATTAAGAGATTACAATGAGAAAGAAGGTAAAATTATTATTTAAAATATTATACATTGTTAACAATAGTGCAGTCAGGTGGGAATCTGAGAACTTTACATTAGGGTGAATTAACGAAGTAACAATGTTGCAAAATATTATTTTCTGTGTGGATGATGATTGTATATAAAGGTTGAAAATTAAGTAACTGTACATGAGGTGCACCAGCAATGTAATATTAATAAAAAGAAAGAGAATGAAATAATCATGTCAGTGCTATCAACTAGACAACCCAAGACTGTAAATTAAAATAGGTTATTTTTATTTTACATTTATAATTGAATGTTAGTTCCTTTAATTTTATCCCTTATGAGCAAGGTGGCAAAGAAAAAGTCCCCGAGATGGTATGGGAAAGAAACCTTAAGAAGTTCCAGACTCAGAAGAGAATCCTTAGTGGAGCATATGAATGCAGCATATTAACTACAATTCATACATCTTAAACTATAATTACTACATTATAACCATATAATGAGCAGACAGTTTAACAGTTAACCAAGAAAGAAAATCTAAGAAACATATATTTATGAATAAGTAAATAAAAATAGATAAAGGGGTTTAACTAGACAAATACTATCTTTCTTACTGATTTTATTTTATGTATGTGTGATAAATAGGTCTATAACTATTAATTCTAATATATTTTTTTCTTTTTTATCAGGCACCATTCACATTTCAGTCATAGGTTCCAAACCCAGACAATTTGTAGATAATGTAAATGTGATGACTAGTTGTAGAATATAAATGAAATACATACAAATTGGCAGACAAGTGTGATTGAATGATATTCATGATACAATATAATTTTTAACATTAACCTTCAAAAATATTTCAGTTAGCAGATTCTGATATTCAAAAAGCACCAGTGTTTCCAATGTGCTTTCAAGTTTTTGCTTTAAATGTGTTAATGTAAATAAAATTGTATTGCTCACATAAAAATAATTGGTACATTCATAACTTATCTAAAGTCATTTTTTAGGAGGACAGACTAAACATGTTTATAATAACATTAGATTATTAATTTGATTTATAATACCTCAGAAAAATACAAAAACAATTTAGTCTTTCCTTGCAAAATAAAAAAAATTATTCATACTTTTATCTAGTGAGTGGATATAAGTGGGGTGTAGTCAATCGTGGTAACCCTACTGCATGTAGTTGTGTATGTGCAGATTGGCTAATTATTAAGTTTAATTAAGAAATCATTTATACATAGCACCCAATCTCAGCATCTTTTCACAATACCGCACAATTTGCTGTCTGTCCTGGTTAGAGTAGAGCAGCAGCAGGGTTTAGTCTGTTAGTGTTTGGACTACATCGTCAATTAGCCCAGTCCCACCTATGTGGTGGATGGTGTAGGCTATTGAACATGCACTACATAGTGGGTTATAGAGCTGTTGTGGGATTTTTTTTCAGTGACCATGCTGGCAAATTTGCTTTTCCGTACTATGCTCCAACAAGTCCAGCATCTCCAAAATCACAGCTCGGAGTGCCTGCGCCAGTTGTTCCGCACTGTAGGGCTTCCCCAGTGGTGGCACGTGCACGAAGGCAGATCGGCCCTTGCCCAGGTACAGGGAGGTATAGTAGGTGTAGTCACACAGGTATCTAATGGAAGTCGAAATACACGAGGTGTTCATCAGTGGAACAGTAAAAATCCGTATTTAATGTGTGATGTGGCCAAATGTGAAGCTTAGTTAACGTTTGCATCAAAAAGATTCATTAACACATCCTGGATTTTTTAAAGCACATCAGTTTGTCAAGAGGTACAATTCTATTAATTACTTAATTTGCTTGTTAATTTTCTTTCCTTTTAGAAATTACTGGATTTTTTCACAATTTTAGGTACATTTAGTGTAACAAGAATCTACTGATCTAAAATACTTTTGGAATTCATCGACACCTTCTGACCAATCAATCTGAGAATTCATCAATGTTGAGTTAAAGTTGTCATATGATAGCTCTTCTGCTTTCATATTATTATTTTTTTAAACCATTTTTGGTAACATACCTTCCGGCATCTTCAGAAACAGATATGGAAACTCTGAGGTCCGAATTGTTGACCCTCTTGCAGACAACATCCATATCGATGGCTGAGTGGATACAGTCTGGTCCCCCCTCCATACAGCACTCTGATCTAGGATAATACTTGCAGTTGTCAGCTCTTACATAGCCGTGGTTATGACCGCATTTTTCAAGGGTTACTGTTGTAGCCATTCCAGACACGCCAACATGGACCACCAACTGCAGAGCACAAACAAAAAGAAAACAAATTAAAATATATAGCATTCACAGACATTTTTATACATAATTTGCTCCTGTTCCTTCTTCAATGAATAAAATGATGCTCAATATGATTCAGATCAGATGGCTTACTTGGAGACATGACCTTTTGTAAACACTTTGCTGAAAGCTGTATTTGTTGTGTTGAACCACAGAACAGGTACATGGTACAAGCTTATTTTCATTCCATCTATTTTTATGACTTTGTTCCAGAACTATTTATAGTAAACCTTCTTGTTTGGACTTGTCTATAGCAGCTAACCCTGAAAGATTCTGTTGGCATACTTCTTTTTAAACTATCTATGCCTACATCCTGCATTTTTAATCTGCCCAGAACGTCAGTGTAACTCTGTCAGTTAAAAGATCATCTAATGCTCTGGTCGTCTTTAGTGAAATTTTACTTACGTAAGGTAAGAATGCACCAGTCATCAGCAAAGCACACTGATTTTAAAACAAGTGATAGTTAGGCTTTATTAGTTTGAATTAATCTTTATTTACTGCCACAAAATGGCCTGCATTATAGACACTGTGTTTTAGGAGACAAAAAATAAAGTTGCAGCTGTAATAATAAAAAATCTTTCATTAAATTTATTTGGCATTAAGATATATATATATATATATCTTACTTTAACACAATAAACTTAAAAACAAAATATGAAGACTATGACAATAAAAATTAAAGTCTGGGTGGCGTTTTGTGTGTTTTTCTCTCCATGTTTGTATGGCGTTGCATTTCCTCTGGGAGCTCTGGTTTACTCTTATCTCCCAAAACATACAAGTATGCACACTGGCTACTTTAAATTGGACCTGAGTGAATTTTCTCTGCACTGTACTGGCATCCCATCCAGGGTGTATTCCCATGGGATTTCCATGTGTGATTCTGGATCCCTCATGACCTATACGAGGATAAATGTACTCGTTAACAGTACCTGTGGGTGATACCGATCCCATAGTGAAGGCAGTCTATTCTGGACTGCTTGGTATTCCACAGTAACCTCAATAACATGTAGATCCACTGATGCGCCGAGTCCCAACTTCATTAGCTCCTGTAGTTAGGAACACACATAGCAAAAAAGATCACTTTACATATAGAACCCAATGCCTAAACAGACAATGAATAAGAACAAATAAATATTTGAGGAATGCAAAGGTTAAAACATTTTAGGAGCCACAAAGAACACAGATAATATTGGAAAATGCACAATGCCATGAGTATACTATACACATTATTTGGAGTACAGCCAAATCAATCACATTTATAAAGTAGACATGTGACATCACAGTCCACAGCAATAGTCAGTAGGGTCAGCTTGGTTACTTTTTAACTTCTAACAGTTGTAAATGTGTACTAAATGTGCAAACTCCAATACCTGCACCGCCACCCAGCTCGCATTCACACTGTGTTCTCCAAAAGGTCCAAAACCTATAGAAAGACAAAAGTGATGAATAATGAATTTTAGATCATTTTCAGGATTATATACCTCAATGGTACATCATGTCTTCAGATACTTTAGTACATTTGGAAGACATTTACCCCAATTATGCACACAACTTTCATTCTAAGATGGTCCTGGAATCGTAAATTGTAAATAAATTACTTCCAAATAAAATATCTGACTGCCTGCAGTCTATACAGAATATAACTAGTGCTACCATTAAACTGGGAAAAACTAAGGAAAAAAAAAAGCCTGTGAAAACAATAAATGTTTTCTTTCACCTCTAAAACAACCAATGATAAACCGACAACTGTCACAACATCCAGCTGCAAAACTTGATAACAGCTGCTCTCGGGCTCCGCATATTTCTACAGTTACCGAGACGAAACAAAATGTTTACCTGTCACAATAACCGTCTTCTTTTGTTCCATGGCAGTGACGATATCGTAATATAAAGAGGGAATGATATATGTTTAGATGGGAAAATAATATTTTATAGAAAAGCACCGACCCGAAAAGAGCGCTTGATTCCTGTGGATAAAGATAAATACAACTCCCATCAGCGCGTCCTGTAATGGTCTCTCTCGCTTTAATTTAAACAGACGTCACGACGCCATGAAGTTCCACAGCGACCCCTGCTGTTCCGGATACTCACCACATGTACATGTGGTATTAGCTAGGCAGCCCAAGGTCACAAGGTCTTATCAACAACATAATAAGAGTGTTTTATTATTATTATTATTATTATTTCTATATAATACAAATTATGTGGAAATTAGCTAGTTATGTAGTTTAAAAATAAAATCTCGTCTGTCATTTGGGTTCCAATTTAGATTGGATGCCCTGTTGATCATTTTACAGACACTTCCACCAAAGCCTATTCACAGCCTATTCACTATAAGGTAAAAGTAGATTATACAGTTGTAGCTTCATGCAATTGATGTTAATACAGAAAAAAAGTACTTCTAGTTGATAAGTTTAGCTGTTTTGGTGATAAGATCAACGTGTAAAAAAGAAATCATACAAAAATATTCCCACAAAATTATTAGTATCATACATAACATTATGGTGAAATTTTGGAACTTGTTTCAGCAGATGAGGAGGTAAAAAAGCTGGACAGACTAAAAACTTAAAGTTCTGCTTCCTTGCTCTGTTTTATAGTGATCACTAGCATCACTATCAGCAGGATGTTCTTCGAAACCCATTGTGGTCGAAACCCATAACCAAGGTGAAAAGAGACAGGAAGAAAAATGTTAAACTAAGAATTTCTCTATTAACTAAACCTTGGACTTTGGTGCGGATCATGTATTAATTGTAAAGATTTATGTGCAAGTCATACAGGATAGAATAATCCTTTAAATGTAGTGAGGTGTGTATAAAAAAAATTAAATGCAACCTAAATTTAGATCTTACTTCCTTCTTTTAACAGTAACAGTTTAGGTTTCGCATTGTCAAAACTGAGCACTGCAACTATATTTATTTCTTGTACGTCTTGTTTATTGCTATCATTGTTCTCATTTAGCGAAGGGTGAAACCTAAAAAAAGGTGTAGCAAACCTGGACAACCTGTTATTTGAGATGTTTGTCAAAGAAAATAACATCAATACTACAGTTAGAAAAGTTACAGCCACAGATATTTTTTCTATTTGAAACAATGGTTTTACCACCACTACAGTATTAATCTTCTTCCTGTAGAGTGTAAGAAACTCTGAAAGAGATCTTGTAGCACAGGGGAAGAAGTGGTGATGGTACAGTCTTACAAATACCTACTCATGGTTTTAACTAAGCAATATATAGTCATTTGAAAAAGAAAATACACCCTTTTTAAATTCTATGTTTTTACATATTACAACATAATTTAAATCATCTGGTCCTAATCAGGTCTTGGAACTAGATAAATACAACCTCGGCGGAACACCGTCACATGACATTATATTGTATCATTATTTATTTAAAAAAAAAAAAAGCCAAAATGATTCAGTAGGTTGTAGACCCACTTTTAGCAGCAATAACTTGACGTAATTCAGTCTCACACATCATTGTGAAGGAATTTTGGCTAACTCTTTTTTTTACAACATTGCCTCAGTTCATTGAGGTTTGCAGGCATTTGTTTATGCAGATATCTTTTAAGAAATCCTGACGCAGCATTTCATTCAAGCTGAAGACTTTGGCCTGGCCATTGCAACACCTTGAGTCTGTTCTTTTTCAGCCATTCTGTTGTAGATTTTAATGGTCTGCTTGGGATCCTGTTGCATAACCCAATTTGGTCCAAGCTTTAGCTGTCGGACAGATGGCAGCACATTTGACACTAGAATACTTTGGTATTTTGGACACTGTATACTCTGGTATACAGGGAAGGCCAACTCAATGACTGTAAGATGCCACAGTCCTGTGGCTACAAAACAAGCCCAAATCATCACCCCTCCACCACCATGCTTGTGTTTATGGTAATATACTGTGTTGGGTTTTCACTTAATGCTGCATTGTGCTTATTGCCAAACATCTTCAATTTGGACTTATTTGTCCAAACACTGCTTAAGAAGTCATGTGATGTGGTCGGATGCAACTTTGCAAGAGAAGAGGCTTTCTCTGTACTGTCATGGACTATAACATGTAACATGCTAACAGAGGCCTGCTAACAGAGTCTGAGATGTAACTCTTGGGTTAAGAGTTCTTATCTCCTGAGAAGATTAGAAACTGTCTTCAATGTTTTGCACTTGTAAATAATCGTCCACACTATAGAATGATGTGCTTTAAATTGTTCAGAAATGGCCTTATAACCCTACCCAGATTGATCGTTAGGAACAATGGCTTCTCTAAGATCATTGCTGATGTCTTTCTAAGGTGCATTGTGTTAAGACATACCTGAATGCTTTAGACCAGCAAACTGCTCAAACCTTTGCTAAAGGTGTTTAAACTTGTTGATGCTAAGTTAATCAAAGGCATTTGATTGCTGCTATTTAGTCTTCAAATTCCCATGAAAGTAGAAAGGACATACTTGTTTTTTTTTTTTTTTGTTTTTTGTTTTTTTTTTTTTTTTTTTGGGGGGGGGGGTTTACACACAGCTTTTCCATTTTGCTTTATTTATGTAAAATCAATAATGACATGGTTTAATGTCATGTGCTGTTGTTCATCTGAGGTTGTATTGATCTGATTTTAAAACCTAAAGTCCAAATGATTTTATGTCCTGATACATAAACATATAGAATTTAAATTGAGTGTACTTTCTTTTTTCTAACACAAGTGTACAGGCTGGACAGAAAATACTGTACAAAACATTTCTATCCCATGTATTGTGGCTTTAATCAAACTGTTATAAATGATTTTGCCCATCCCCACTATGACATGATATCCAGGACCACCTTCAGTGCAAGAAGAGTTTCATTTGTTTAAGCCCTCTAAACCTTAACTGTAGTTGATATGGTATTTACCAAAATAAACATATTAGAAAAACAAGTATGCATCATGCAACTCTGTTCTGGCGTTCTAGAACATAACCAAAAACAATAAAATCAAAACCTGTACATAGTTGACTAGCTCCTCGAGCTATTGTACTTGGCAATAAACATCTCTCTACTCTGTTTAAAGAGCCATCTAACCGCAAACTTGAAAAATATTCACTGAATTGATTTGAGTGGCAGCCACAGATCATTAAAATCAGGCCCGCTGGCTCAGATCTGCATGACAACACTGCGAACAAAGATCTGGTTCAAACCTGTTTGCATGAGTTGGTCTAAGAAAAAAAAACTCTGGGGCGTTGTAAGTCCTTGTGTTTTAGAGCGATGCCTTTGCAGTTGTGGTATTCATATATTATAATCACCTCTGTTCTTCTTGGCCTTGGGCTCCACACATGTGTATGAGTCATGAAGTGGAACCGTGTAACTAAGCTCAGAAGAGGCCAATGAAAAGGGCCTGCAGATTTATTGTGCGAGTGCTTTGGTTCCATCCAGCTGCATGTATGCAGTGTTACCGGTGCTGTAGCATCTGAACTCAAAGACCCACTCACTTCTGAATCAAAATAAAAATCCTGAAAAACGATAGAAGATCCCTATGGATGAGATGAAGAACAGATTATTTGTTGAGCTAGGAAGTGAACGAACAGCCCACTGACTCCTAATATTAAGTGGGAGTTTTACCCATCTCCTATTTTTTCATTTCATGGAATAAACCATTTTTATGAATACAATCTCTTCTCCATTTTTTCCTCTTCTTCATGCCTCCATTTACAGCTAAAAATTTCCATGCCTGAAAAATAGCAGGTTTCTGCCGCCTACGCATCTTCAGGTGCCCCGCATCCTCCACATCCTTTTCTTTCCTCCTCTGCTTCATTCGCCTTGCTTTTGCGTCAGACCCCATGTCAGTGTTGCCATGGTAACAAGTAACGCTGGCGATGCTCTCTGATGCAAATGGCCCACGGACGTCACTGTTCCCTGTCGTCATATCGCTTTGTCTCCCCTGCTTCTTTCTCTGTACGCACAGTTATTTATAGCAACCATAAAGCAACCACAGAGACGAGCACAATTCATTCAGGTCTTCAAGGAAGACACTAACATTTCCTCATAGATACAGATCTCAGAAAGGGGTACACACGTGAAATAAATGATATTGTACACATGGACTGAACTAGGGTGGATTGTTTTAGTGTTTTACAGAAAGTTGCAGTTATAACACCACATAGAGCCACTTTTATTATTTTTGGTCGAGTATGACAAATTATTAAAAGAACATGCACGCTTGCGTTACTGCAATAACACGCAGTTGGACTGTACATATTAAACATATTGACTGGGCCTGTTTTAAATGTGATTTAGTATGAGCAAATGTCCAAATCTGTTGCTTTCCTACTGTCAACCATTGTGGAATGAAAGAACAGCTATTGAAACCCCACAAATATATTTGAGCTGGTGCAATTTGCAAGCTCTGACTAGTGCGCTCTCTGACCGTTCAAAGAACGTGAAAATACAGACGTTACTAAACACCTGCTAGATGGCCCTGGTGCTGCCAACTCGAAATCTGATTGGAAAAAGCAACAGCTTAATTCTTGTGTACTTTTGCTAGTGACACCTGCACTGTTGAGTCTGAAGGTCTTATGAAGGTTCCTTTGTTAATGGGAACACCTGATTTGATTGCTACAATCTGATTGGATAGAAACTCTAACCCAGGGGTCACCAACCTTTTTGAAACTGAGAGCTACTTCTTGGGTACTGATTAATGTGAAGGGCTACCAGTTTGATACACACAGTTTTCAGTTTGATCTGAAATAACAATTGTGCACAATTGACCTTTTATTATATGATATTATTAATAATTAATAATATTCATCTATGTGAAGACACTGATCATGTTAATGATCTCTGATAATAATTATCAACAATGATTTAACAAAGTCGGAGTTTTAGAAAAGGCCTGTGGGCTACTCATGTGGTCCTTGCAGGCTACCTGGTGACCATGTTGGTGACCCCTGCTCTAACCTGAATTTGAGAAAAGGCATATGATATGAAGCGAATAGACTATCGCGAATAATTTAATACATGTTTATGGACAAAAATATATTCAAATGTAAGTCAGTAATTCGTATTCTGAGCCAACAGAGAAGGCCTTGCTGGCCCTGAGAGCCCTCCGCTGACATTTTGGCCACTTTTGTTTCTGATAAACTTTAATAAAGTGTGTTTGCAAGTTCATCACCCATCCTATTGACATGTTTATGCGTAAAAACCCTGATTGGTATCGTTTCTGCAATGTAAAATAGCTGGAAATTCTGCGTTTAGAAACGTTCAAAGCCGTTTACACAGGGTGTATCGAAAGACACATTTTCCTGCCAGACTCTGTGGCTAGCCTCGCGCTGTCCCCACCCTCGCGCGCTCTACGTTCCTCATGACATCAACCCACAATGCACCGCGCTGTTTGCAGTTGTCCCTAGTTCTCCATAGCGACGGAGCCTGGCGCCGCCTCTTTATGCAAATGAAACCGGAAGAGGACGTCATTTTTGGCCAATCTGAGCGCGCTAAGATGACATAATGGAATTTTCTGGGATAGAAAACTTGCAAATGCTTATTTTTACGCCCATAGATAGGGTTTCTCAAGATCGGCGAGAGTCGGGTATAGAGGACAGGGTAAGATCATCAACAAACAGGAAACATTAAAAAAAGAGGTGATTAAAGAGGTTGCGTAAGAAAGATAAAACATATTGGTGAAAAAAAAAGAAAAGAGGAAATCGCAGGAACGCGAACGACAAGGAAAAAGTAAACCGAACAGCCGTCTGGACAACGAGCCTCATCTGACCCCTTATCGGGGTTGTAGAATGGAAACGATTGTTTGTGTCTTGGACCAGAGCTCTGCTGCGCCATGAAGAAAGAAATGAGTTTAAACCTGGACGACCAGAACAGCTCTAACCTGAAGCCGGACTTGCGGGACGCGGAAGGTATACTCAGCTCCCAGGACCTGGGACTTTTAAAACTGGCCTCGCCTGAGCTGGAGAGGCTGATCATCCAGTCCAACGGCATGGTCACGACGACCCCGACGTCTCAGTTTGTCTACCCGAAGCCGGTGAGCGACGAGCAGGAGTTCGCAGAGGGTTTCGTGAAAGCCCTGGAGGACCTTCACAAGCAGAACCAGCTCAACGGCGGCGCGGCGACTCTCAACCGCCTGGCGACAGGCGCCGCTCTCGGCTTGCCTTCAGACCTTCCGGTCTACACGAACTTGAGCACATATGGAAGCGGCGCGCTGGGCACGGCCGTGAACTACACCACGGACACGATCCCGTTCCCGCCGCCACCGACCACATCGGTGTCCCCGTCGTCGTCGTCGTCGGCGTCGTCATCGTCATCGTCGTCGCCACTCACACAGCAGGCCGCGACGCAGGCTACAGCGGCCGGCCGCATCCGTTCGCCCAAGGACGAGCCACAGACCGTGCCCGACGTGCAGAGCTTTGGCGACAGTCCGCCGCTCTCGCCCATCGACATGGACACGCAGGAGCGCATCAAGGCCGAGCGCAAGAAGTTGCGCAACCGCATCGCCGCCTCCAAATGCCGCAAGAGGAAGTTGGAGAGGATCTCGCGCCTGGAGGACAAAGTCAAGACGCTGAAGACGCAGAACAGCGAGCTCGCGTCCACCGCCAGCGTCTTGCGCGAGCAGGTCGCGCAGCTCAAACAGCGGGTCATGAACCACGTGAACAACGGCTGCCAGCTGCTGCCCACCCAGGTGCAGGCGTACTGACCACGCGTTTCACTTCCAGCACAATTGTGCCAAAAGAGCGGACACTGACTTTGGTGCTCATGTGTACATAAGAGACTTTTTTTTTTTTTTTTTTTTTTTTTTTTTTACATACATGTTTACACCGTTTTGTAGCAAATGGACTGATCTGAATAAGAAACTAACCCTCCTGGAGCTCTGCTTTACATGCAGAGTTAAACTTCCTGTATGCATCTTATACACATGGTATAGGATTAAAATAGTCCAGGAGAGATTAGTTAATCCGGTTTGTTATATGGTTTAAATCTAAAGAAAAGAACAATAGGCCTAAATCTGTTTTACTGCTTACCAGGCTATGACAATTGCATTTACACTACTACCTGTCACAGGTCTCAGACTCTGGGCCTCGTTAACTGAGACAGAAGACATACAGCAGCAGTGTTTTATTTTGTTTATTTTTATTTTTTGCATGATACCGTGACAAAACTCGATGAGTGCAACCGAACACAGATGTCGTGCATGCACACTTCATGTGTAAAGCCTTAACTATGTACAGACAATTATTAACCAATGACCTTATCTAATTTATATTCAGCTATTCACACATTCTTATTTCTCGCCGTTGTGACTTGTCATTGATTTTCGTGTTTTTTCGTAACAAGTATCGCCTTCGAGATTTATTGAAATACAGTCCAATAAAACCGATTATTGTATTTGCTCTGCTGTTGTTGAGTGCATTTTTGTAAAACAGGTGTCCTGTCGGCTGTTTACTTGGAAATCATCGCTGGTTTTACAGGTTATTTTGTTCACAGAATGTCCTTTTTTTAGTTATTGTGCTTAAGTAAGCTCTATGCCATATTTTTTGTTAGGGGTGAGGAAAGCATGGCTGTGAGTATGAAAAAAATAAATACTGTTTATTACAAAAAAAAAAAAAAGAAAGTCAGATAATGTCTGAGCCCATACAACACAGGATTCAGTGTGTGTGTGTGTGTGTGTATGTGTGTATGTATGTTTGTATGTATATATATATATATATATATATATATATATATATATATATATATATATATATATTATGTCTATGTCAAGTTCATAACCTGTCCATCAGATTTGGTTTATCTCTCACTGAAATTCTTTGATACAATTTTATTTTCTCATTCATTTTCATAATGCCAGGCCTATGTGTTTTATTTGATGGTGATATTTATGCCAATACTTCTCATTTCTCCGTACTACCAAGCCATTACTCTCTATTTACCAAGACATTAGTACACCTATTCAGTGACATTTCAAAATTCTGCCTTCTGTCTGCTAATGTAAGATCCATGAGGTAGAAGAGGATCGTAGCGGATCTTAATGATCGTAGCAGCCTGATTATATTCTATATCTGGACTAGTTTGACCTTTTCAGAGATAATAAAAGCTGTTAAAACCCTTAGTCAGACAAAATGAGTACTTTGGTTTATTGTCAAAAAGGTGAAAACGTAAAACATCGTTTATTAAGTTCACATGTTTGTGTAAAAAAAAAAGGTTTCACACTAGAATTGGTGTATTGGGAATTTCCCCAAAAGAACTACAAGTTCTGCAGAAAAAGCTAACACTGACACTCCCTCTTGGTTAGAGAACAATAATACCACCGTGTACACACAAGTCATGCCAGTGCAGCACCACCCTGCTTAACATGTGAGGTGTGACACAGCTACGCTATGTTTGTCTTAATTTGTGGCAACCAAAAAACAGTGCACAATATAATTTCGTGCAATATTTCAGTGCATAGTTTTTCGGGGTTCTCATGAAACACCCTGAAGTGCAAGTGTATAATCAAACGCCTTATTCTAAATGTTTGGATTTGAGGGTGGAACATGCAGCAGGGGAAAAAGTAATGATGATTCACATGGATTGGACTTATTTTGATCCTTAACTTCTAGAGCTGTCATCACAGGGGGGATAGTTATAAGTGGAAATCTAGTTCAGATCAGAAATTAGATTTCTTTCGCAATGGGCTATCATAAAGAAAAAGGTCATCAGACCAGCCAAATCGTAAAACACAACACATAGAGTGTTATTTGAGTTATGATATGCTTTCACAATAATCTTTTGTACATGTAGAACTCGGTCACATACCTATAATACATATACAACCCACACACATATTTTACTCACATATCTAATAGCTTAATGATATGCATGGCACACACAAAAAAGATAACATCCAAAGAACAAAAAGCAGATGAGCAGGTTCTTTAGCACAAATTAAAAGGGTGCACCGTACCTCTGACCTCTGACATTGAATTAATTAAAAGTGTACTAAAATCATATGACATTTAAGGAATGTGTAATGTTCATTAGCCTTTATTTGAGGGCAGAATTTGCAGCATATTTTAATGTATTATATTTGATTTTATAAAATTGTATGAAAGTTTGAGACATTACAGTTCTTAAAGTCACTTTTTTAAAAATTATTATCTACATTTATGGTAGTTGGCAGACACCCTTATCTGGAGAGATCTACATTTATCTCATATATTTAACTGAGCAGTTGAGGGTAGAGGGCCAGGCTCAAAGGACTAGCTGGAGGTGCTGGAAGATAAACTCCTTTCCTTCTGACAATCAATTCCGTTTCCTAATACTAATTCTTTCAGCATATTTTTTTTTAAAACAGATGGTAGAACAGATGCTTTACAGGAACCCTGAAGTGACCATGAGTTTGAGTTCTGGCTAAGGTCTGTTTCTGTTTCTGTACATGCTAGTGTGGGTTTCTGTCCACATTTTCCAAAACACTGTGCTGTAGGTGTGTGTGTGTGTGTGTGTGTGTGTGTGTGTGTGTGCCTGTCCAGATCCACCATGATCCTGTCCAGGATAAACCGCTTACAAAATGAATGACTTTTCATACTATTGCAACTGCAGCTATGTCCACTAGAGGGAGACACATGGTAAACTTTGGCCCACTTCCCTACAGAAATCTAATTTGAGTCTTTTAAATGAATAGGTTTTTTCCCACCTTTCTTGTGTCTTGCATTCAATCAAACTCCAAATCCATTGTCCTACGCTGTTTTCACCTGAGCTCCAATAATCAGCAGGCCAGCCGTGTCCTTTACTTTGCCCTTCCTGAATTCCTGCGTGTTAGCCTTCCAGACTGTTTATTAGCCTTTCAGACACGTCTGCTTCTCTGACCTTAACTAGATCTATTGTAATACTGAGAAAGACCGGGGTTAATTAAAAATCCCACAGAGTCAGCAGGTGACTCAGGGTTGTGCGCTGGCCTGCAACAACTGTATAAATTACCGAATAGGCATCTGGGGTTGTTTTGGCTGAACTCCCTGTGCTCTTTCTTTCTCATGGTCTAAGTTCGGGATCATCTGCTTGACTGAAATAGATCATTATTTCAGTGGGAAACGGTACATCTGAATAGCACGGAGCAGTGCAGAGGTTTACTTTTTCTCATTAAATAAGCCTTGCACAAACCTCTTGAGTCAACCGTGACATATGACCACCTAGAGCATAACCACAGAACGTTCCCATTGTACTTTTGTCCCATACTCCCATTTTAAACAAGGGACTGAACAGACCGCATACAATAGGAGGTCAAATAAACAACCAAATTCATGCTGATAAAAACAATACCTTTTCTTGAAAAAAGTAACACCAGAAATGTTGCACTGAACATTCCAAAGGCAAACAGGACAATGCTGTGTGTGATCCGAAAAAACTAAATCAGTGCTTCCTCACGTCATGGAGTTGAAAAGTAAATGCATACCCAACTGTCTGAATTTTTTTTTTTTCATTTTGAAAGTGTGCAGAAATCAGACTTACAGCAACATCGCACAACTTTCACATGAGATTTTGTAAATAAAACCTGTAAAGGCATTTTATTATTTATTAAACCCTGTAACTGCACATGTGAGTTTATGTACATATGCCATCATGTGCAGAATATGTGAACGCATAAGAATTATTCCTGGATAACATAACTGGAGAAAATCAATACAACCATATGCCCTAAATGTTGAAAATGACATGGAAAAAAAATCACTTTACAGTAAATCAATAAACTTTTTTCACATATGTAAATATGAAAGTGTGCAAATTAAAGAATGTCTAAAAAAAATCCCACAAATAATGTAGTTGTAAAAAATCGGGTAAAAAAATACAAATGGATCATGTATAAACTTTACATGCAAGATAAATGTATTATGTGTAAATACAGTGCACAAAAAAAACATCGTACAATTTAGACATTTCAATCACAATAAAATAAAATGAATCATTTGGTGAAAATAATAATTCATGTTAATTGTCTAAAAAACGGTTATAAAAATTTGATGGGTCTTTTCTCTTCTAAGTGAAAGTGAAAAAGATATCTGGCAGCTCCTTTTATCTGATGTGTCCAGTCAAAGTCCTCTTTCTGACAGGCGAACAAAAGAATGCCTTTAGTTGCATAACCAAAAGGCAGAAAAGCAGCAATTCTTATAGACCCTGCCATTAAAGGAAGACTTTACAATTGATGACTAAGCGCTCCTTCCAGTCATTATTTCAAAGAGAATCATTTTCTGGAAGCCGAATGTGCATATATTGTCCAGGAGCTAAAATAGTCTCTGGTTAAGTGTAAAATATTAAAGCGATACTCCAGCATGTTCAACCTAAAACCTGTCCACTGCCTCTGTTGTGTTATATGTGCTAAGATTCAACAGCCGTCTGTGGTGGGGAGGAAAAAGATTGAAAAGGGTAGGACTATTGGTTGGGAGAGATGGAGTTATCTCTCTCCCTTTTCTTTCATCAGTGAGATGGTTGCTCAGTGGTTAAGGCATTGGACTCGGAAGGTCGTGAGTTCGAATCCCAGCACCACCAAACTGCTACTGCTGCTGGGCTCTTGAGAAAGTTCCTTAACCCCCAACTGCTCAGTTGTAAGTGGCTCTGGATAAGAGAGTCTGCCAATTGCTGTAAATGTAAAATCATCAGCTCATATATGTGAAAGAGGGTAGATAGCACTTTTCTCTACATGTGTAATCAAAATGTTGTATGAGAGGAACCTCATACCTCAAGTTATTTTCTGACCACTTTGTTGGTAGCTGTTGTGTGATAAGGATGGCTGAGTTCTGAGTGACCAAATTGGTAAAAAAACAAAAAGTAAAAGAAATGTGCAGTAAACTGGTCTTCTCTGAAAAATATTAAGCTACACTCAGAAAGTACTGTGTGTTTAAGTAATGGCTGAGATAATTCAGGGCAAAGCACAAACAAGTTTCTTGGATGCACAAGTACCATAAATACTACCCAGGCTATTCTTGGTAATAAATGAAAAAGAAAAAAAAAATCTAGTGCAGAAGCCCAGAAATGTGATGGAATTTATTGATGAAGCCTCAGAAGTGCCAGAAATGGTCCAACATTAATCACCACATTGTTTTAAATTAGTAGTGGCCTCCATTGCACTGATGGACCTTCAGCTTAGTTAATGACACCCCAAGCCCCAGAAATGCTTATCTAAAAAACAGTTTCAATCCACATCAAACTCGGACTGCCCACGCAGAGAGGCCAAGGGTTTCAATCATGACATCATTTACTATTCACTAATAAGGCAACAAGGGAAAACAGATTCTTTGTACTGTAATATCAGTGGCAAATACCATGTGCATTGTGTGATTTAAGCAACACCAGTGTCAGTGGGATGAAGAATGATGATGGTTCCAGGGACTCATAATTGTGTAAGGTGTACGTATTCAAATTGTTACAGGCTATACAAATAAATGTTGCTTCAAGGGCTCAGATTTCCTACATATGCTCTCAGGTTTACACAGAATCGTATTCTAATATGAAACAAATCCAAATGCTACTCTCAAGTGTTTAAATTTTTCCAAGTACTATATTCATGCATTTGTTTGCTGTCATACTAACCTCGATGATGTGATTTTGCTTCCAAGTTATAGGTTGCTCCGCCATGAAAAGTCAATACAAACTCATTCTGTTTGTTTTGACAGGTTATCAAGTGGGCCTTACATCCTCAGCACCGCATTAGATTTGTTACTGCTGGATTTCACCTTGTGAAATATTAAGCTTCTTTCAATAAAGGATCCTAAACAGTATTGAGTTGTGGGTGAAACTAGCTTGCTGTCAACAATCGGCATTTGAGCACATGTGCATTTCTTCTGCCTTTGCAGCAATGTGCTCCCATCTTTATCACAGTTAAGGACAATGACAGAGCCATTGTGTAAGACAGGACATTTTCGAACGAGTGTGTGATTTGTACATCCAACTAAACGTGGTAACAGCTGGCGCATGTGTGAATGATTATGAAATAGATTATCCTTTTTAACTGATCATATTAAGCAGCAAGGAAAACAAATGATGGCAGTACACACATGTAAATCTCAAGTGTGATTATGGACCTAATATTCAATGTGAAAAAAAGAAATTATACATGGGAGAAAATCACATCCTAGCAGAGATTGGGATGCAATGAAGTACAAATACTTCATTACTGTACTTAAGTAGATTTTTCTGGTATCAGTACTTCACTATTTATTTATGGACTATAAATAACTATTTACTTTCACTCATTACACTTTTTACACAAATATATAATTTCTACTTCTTACATTTTCAAACCTTAGTTTTAATCTATTTGGTCACACGATGTGACAGTATTTTTTCTTCTCATTGCAAATTGTTTTCAGCCAATCAAACTACAGTAAACCTCAGATAATCCGCAGTTCGGAACTCGCAGCTCGGAAAATTAGCAGGTTCTCATTCGGAACCTAACTAACAACAAGTTGCGGATTATTTTAAAATTCACGGGAATCCGCAGCAGGACCGAATGTTCAGGAATGTTAGGAATAACAAATTTCATACATTTTTTTTTTTAAACACATAATTGTATTGAAGTGCTCAGCTTTTTTTAACCTTCCACTGGATCCACTGACGTAGGCTAGTTTTCGAAGCTAACAACAAGCAAGGCAGAATGCAACAAGAAGATATCATGACATTCCAGATCACCTGATCATCATCTTTGCTCTGGATATGTATTAATATATTACAGGTAGTAGTAATGGCTACTTTTTACTTAGGTACAAGTTTGAGCTCAAACCTCTTTACTTTAGTTTGAGTAAAAAAGTGTAGTTAGTACTTTAACTTTTACCAGAGTCTTTGTATCTGTACTTTTACTTAAGTAAAGGATGTGTGCACTTTGGCCATCTCTGCATTCTAGTTGAAATGTTGAAAATAAATAAATTAGCTCATGCAATAAAAACAGCTCAAAATGTTCCATGCAGTCTCTTGAATCTAATCTAAAACCTCATATTGAAGATATATGCCACATTAGGACACTGCAAGTAACAAAACTGCTAAGCCACAAATTTGTCTTGAACCAATGCTTAGTGGAAAAATTGGTTTAGTTGTTCCTTTATTATAGAGTACGTCCTCATCAAAAACAGTATAATTAAAACCCTTTAATTAAGATAAGGAAACATAATATTTCAGTTAGTTATGAATAACCCAAGAAGAGTTGTTTGGGGAGGTGTATTTCCATTGTTTTTTACAAGTTTTTTTTTTAAATTTCGCAGGGCAATTTGTCTTTAAGGTCTTCAGTATGCTGGGTGCCAATGGAGGGATATTGGCAATATCCGAGAGGGTGATGCTGACAATGGCTTTGGAAAAGAAGAGGTTAATGCTAATCGAATACAAATCATGGTATGATTAACATTGGCCACCTGGGCAAGGCTGTATCAATTAACTGTGAAGAACTCCCAAAGAACATTTTTTCTTATTTTAATAGAATGGTCTTTATGTTCTCTGTTTCCGAATCAGACATCTCACTCTGTCACTTTATTAAAGTGAATTTCTGTCCAGAATGCAAAAGAACATATGCGTTTTTTTAAACTCATTATTCGCTGTTTGTCAGCCATAGCAACAGCTTACTCAGAGTTATTTCAAACCGGGCAGCGCTGTGCAGCCCTGCAGCTCTCATTCATTAAACAACAACTGCTGGTTTTATCATCATCATCATCATCATCATCATCATCATCATCATCATCATCATCATTGATGTCATCATTGAGCCTGACAGCTACGATTCAAAAACAAAGCAAGAAATAGAAGTGAAATATTTGTATATACTGTATGCACAAGTTCTGAATATATAAATTCATTTTTTTCAATAGTCAGGCAGTGATTTGAACATTCAGTGTTGATGATGTGTTATACCAACCATCTGGGAATGCATAAAAAACACTACAAAATAATATACTGTTTACCGTATATAGAACTTGTTTTCCAACAGATAATCCATTTCCGTCTTGCATTATGTTTTGCATTATATGTACTTTATGCCAGAACGATTGACTGTGTGGGCTTTGCTGCTGTTAAAAAAAACCCCAGAATATTCTTACTAAAAATGTCCTTGCTTGAACCTTATACTAAGTACGATGCAGTACTTGTTCATCTGAGTTATTTACAATCTCAAAAGGACACACATCCTCAATGCCCCCAGCTACCATCTGCCTCCATGTTGGAAATGCTAAAATACAGAGGCCAGAACATACAGGTCATCGTCTTTCCTGAACAGACTGTTTCCATAGGAACGTAGTTGTGCAAAAAAAAAAAAAAAAAAAAAAGTGACCAGCACATCATAATTATCAACCAATCGAGAAAACTACAGAGGTAGGTACTACTAATATATAATATATAGAGAACACTGAAAAAAATGTGGCCTATTCAGTACTACACCTAGTTATGGTTCATTTTCAGCAATTCATGTTTTTATTAAAAATAAAAAAAAACATTATTAGTTGTGTTTGCTGATGCATTTAACAGAAAAAGGCATATTCTGAGATTTGTTTGGAATTCTTTCAAGCTCTCCATTATAGAAAGGCCTTTAGGGGGAAAGCTTTTAGATTTGAACACTAAATGCAGACCCCATCCCTCCCCCCAGCAACTAAGACATGGATGCATATATACACCACACACAGACACACACAGACACACACACACACACACACACACACACACACACACACATACACACACATATACACACATGCTCTTCTGTCATTTTTTGACAGGTGCTTTCTTCACCCCCCAGAAACCCCACCCCACAGGTGTGTGTGTATTTTAGTGTGTGATGACTAGGGTTGGTGTGTTGGAATGTAGGACGTCTAGATCTCATTTCCATCCTGTGTGTCCTTGTTCCAAAACGTAATGGGTGTATGTGATGTTTTTAACCTGAACAAAATTTGAGCCTCTTTTGCATTTGTGCTGGAAGGAGAGAGGGCAGCAGTGTGTGTGTGTTTGTGTGTGTGTGTGTGTGTGTGTGTGTGTGTGTGTGTGTGTGTGTGTGTGTGTGTGTGTGTGTGTTTGTGTGTGAAAGAGAGATTGAGAGAAGAGAGAGAGAGAGAGAGAGAGAGAGAGAGAGAGAGAGAGAGAGAGAGAGAGAGAGAGAGAGAGAGAAGGAAGAGAGAGATTACAACTATCCTATACAGTAGCACATCTTATGACTCATCCTCATGTTTTAGCCTTATCATTGCTCAGTGTTATTTAGCTGCGCTTTGCAGATGTAGCTATAAATCTGAAGTATACTCAACTTCTGTTCCAAGAACTGTCCTTAGAGATTACTCACTTAGTATGACTTAATATACATAATAACTTGTATACTTAATAAACAATTCTCTATGTGAGCATGTTGTGGTCTGTTACTGTGTCTTGAATGCTGGGAATCAGATAAGCACAGGGGAAAATATTGTGAATCACAACAAAATATTTCCAGCTGCATAAGGCTTTGAAGTCTGTCAAACATGTATGGAGGAAGTCTTCGTTGATAGGAAGAGTTATTTCGAAAATCCCCCCTTGCACAAGAATTGTGCCTCCTTCTCTCCCTCCCTCCTTCTCTATCTCTCCTTCTCCTGCTCATGTTAGATCCTGCCTGCTTTGGCGGCGCTCAAAACCCCACCTCCTCTTTCTCTCTCTCTCTCTCTCTCTCTCTCTCTCTCTCTCTCTCTCTCTCTCTCTCTCTCTCTCTCTCTTTCCGCGTTCTCCCCTCCCCGTCTCGGGCAGTGTGGAATCCTGGCTGTGTTTAATTGGCGAGTGGCAGGCGGGCTTGGGAGACAGAGCAGGAGTGTGGGAGATCTAAGGAAGCAATTGGGACTCACATGGAGAGGCAACTGCTCTCACTAGCTTTACGAGCTGCGACTTTGACTTTCTGAAATAGTGAAAGATATGGGGAAAGGAAGAAAGAAACTCAACAGAGAGGTGGAGAACCAGTGAGCTAGAGTTTGGGAGGGGGTGAAGAGACATAGAAATATAATTTTTTACACAGTGAACACAGAAGGGTTAAGGATATGGAACGAAAGGAAGGGAAAGATAGAGAAAGGAAATGACAGAAGGAGCAACAAAGTGCAAACAGAATGAAGGATAGGTACAGGAAAGGGTACAATGGAGTAAGTGAATAGGGGGGGGGGGGGGGGGGGTAAAGAGAGAAAGAGGCCCACTGCTGGAGAGAGGGCAACAGCACTGACTGCATACGGGAAATGACAGAAGTTAAGGAGAGAGAGGGAGAGAGAGAAAGAGAAAGAGAGAAAAGAGGGAAAACAAGGGGAACTTAATAAAAAAAAAAACAGGAGGAAGGAAAGGGGGAGGTGAGTCTTGAAAGGCAAGAAAAAGAAGAAAGTTGTAGAGGAGAAGTTGAAAGAAACAGCATGTGAGAATGGGAAAGAGAATGAGTAAAAGGGGAGAAAGACAGTAGAGGAGTGAAAGAAAAAGACCTACGCAGATGAGAAAAACAGCTTTAGTGGGACAGGGTGGGGAAAGAGAGAGGAGGTAACTGGTTGTTTTGTAAGTCGTCAGTCTTGGCAGCTTTTAGTCTCTTACTGCTATGCACTCTGAGAAGGCGGCAAAAGGACAACGTGCTCTCCATCCAGCCCAGGAGTACTGCCACCTTTGCCGACAAAAGAAACCAGCGCATCACAGGCAGGAGCTAAGTGATGGGCAATCCCCACCCCTGGAGCCAATTCTAAGGTCACATGTGTGGAAGGAGTATTTGCCTCTACCTTTTCCTGTTGATTTGGAAACACTTGACGATAGGGCGGGAAACCATAATCATCATGACCTGCAGAGACGGCAGGTCTGCTTGGGGCAAAGCCACTACACTCTGTCTGAGAGCTGCAGCCCACCATGCTACATGTGGAGAGAGATGAGAGTACCTAGATGGGACCCCTGGCTTCCTTCACCCACATGTGTGTGGGAAAGATCAGCACTGGCACATTGTGGGCAGGAGGTTGCTGATGGGCGAGTGGCAGACAGGCTTGGGAGACCGAGTGACTATGGCTATGGGAGGGAATGGTATCATCATGAGCCGCCACATCCTCTCAACGGTGGCCCCATGCTGGCAAAGGTCAGGAGTCAGCGGTACTACAGGGAAGCTCGGAATGTGTCAGAGGAGCATCACTTGGACTGTGTGAGTGAGAACCTTTACCAGAACAGACAAATACCAGAGCTAGAATGGGACCATAGGCGTACATTTGAATACAATGGCCACTGTGAAAGGAGGCATGTTACTTTTGAGGATCATGATGATGGACACAGCATAGAGTATAATGGACCCACCAGTCCAATTAAGAACCACTGTAATGGAGCTAAGGCTTTTTTTTCAACTGAGGTTCCCCAGAGCAAATTTACAGTCTCCAAGACATCAGGACCTAAGCTGCCAGTCAGTGAAATCTATGGTGGAGAGACCAAATTGGATCAAGCAGACAGGTCAGAGGTTGAAGGGAGCCGGAGTGACCACAGGAAGAGCCAGGAAACAGTGCGTGAGCAGATCAAACAAGTGGTGACTGAGTTAGAGGATGTGCTCAGTGGTCTCAAACAGGTTCAAATGGAGATGAAAGAGGTAAGATAGGCAGTCATGAGTTATGTAGACCTTTTGGTGTTAATGGTACCTGGATGTTGTGATATTTTGCACAAGTCTCAGAGTTGTTAGCTTAAGATGATGTTTAGTTACAATTCTGAATCATCTGAAAATTTTAAATCTTAAATCAAAAGACCACCAAAGAGTCATTGTCTTTGTCTTTGTGTAATTGTCTAATTTTACAATTTAACAATTAAAACACTTAATTACTCACCTCTCTGTAATGTATTTTCTCAATTGTTTCTATAGATAGAAATATACTACACAATCTGTATTGTCTTAATCTTGTCATTGTTTTGGATCTTTGAAAGACGCGGTCTCATTAGTTTAAGCCTGGCCATCATTAGATCAATATCACATGCCAGCTTGTGTTGAAAACCATTAAGTGTATTTTCTGTAAAACATGTTGGTAATGAATCCAGTGTGATAACTACAGAAAGATAAGCTACCACTGTACTTTGTAGAACATGAGCTCAGCCCAAAACAAGCAGAAAAAAGCATACAGATACAGTTGAGATCAAAGCTTCTCTTTGCTACATGGTATGGAGCATTAGTGCTGGAAATCTTTAGGTGGTCTTAATGGACATTGTATCTTTATCTAGGAAGTGTATTGGAGATAGGGGCCAGAGAATAAAAGGAGAAGGCAGCAGATGTAGAAGCGTTTTTTTGACTTTAGAAGATTACTCTTTTAAGAGGGTCTCAGGCTGGACATTAGAAACGGAAACACCACAAAAATCAATAGCTAATGATACCTATGCTCTATGTAGATCTGCATTAGTAATAATAGACTACATGAGATGAAATAGTAAATAAATTATTTAGATTCGGATGCTACATTTAAATAGATGTCCTTTAGTTGCTGTCTGAATGTGAGTTAAGTGGCTGGAGGTAATTTTAGGGAATCAGATTAAAAAGAACTAGCTGAGGATTTGCTGAACCTGGTGGGATGAAATGGTAGGGTGCAACCCATCTTTAATGATGTTTAGTTAAGAAACTGTAGGGTAATGCTATTTGGAATCCGTTCAAATAAATTGCCCTAATTTCAGAGAGCATTAGACATAAACTGTATAAGTAAAAAAGCAGTGTCAGGTAGGTCGGCTTTGAGAAATTTAGCCAACATTCCCAAAATCCTCTATAGATGAAAATAATGAGTTATTAGATAAAAATTGATTGCATAAATGGCATCTGATGTGATGTGAGAATGTGTCACTTTTTATTCAAGTGTAAATGACAAATAAATAGTGCTAATTATTCTTGTTTTAAGAATTGGCAATACTTTTCTAACACCTTTTCCACATCACAAATATGTTTTACATTGAAATATCCTTTTTGTATAACCGTTTTAATGACTGCCTTTTTTCTTTGTAGGTGGTCCAACAGATTGATGTTCTGACTTCCAGCATCGACCTGGGAGAGGAGGAGCAAGGACCATTCAATGGTCTGCCACAGGAATCCATGCACCAAGCGAACCGTATTGGAGTTGTGGCGCTTGTTTATAATGCAAACAGAAATGCAGAATCAATACAAAGTGTCCACATGTGTGCTGGTGTCAAATCACAGACCAGTCGTTCCCTGTCAGACCATAACTTGGTCCCTGTGATCTCTTGCCCTGAGAGTCATCCCACCACAAAAATCCACACAAACCCATCCTCCCGCGTTCATGCTCCGATGACTGTTGAGTCTGCATACAGCAACCAGATGAATCATACATCTGTTCTGGAGATTCAGAGGACAAAGGGCACTGCCAATGGAGACTGCCTGCGAGCCAGACCTCCTAGAGCCAAAGTCAAAGAGCTCCAGCATCAAAAAACCAAAACAGATTATACAAAGAATCCCGACCCTCCTTATCCTCTAGCACCAATTAGCTTGGCTAAAACTCAAAGACCCCCACCATACCCACAAAATGGACAGGTCAAAGTACCCTCGAAAGATTTAAATGTCCTAAAGACGCCTCCCTACCCTGGAAAACAGAAAGAGCTAACCTCTACCATGGTGTAAAGGTGGGGTGACATGGGACATTCCACTGGCTCAGAGCTCTGATTGCACTCATGAGGACAACACACACCCACACACAGTCACACAAAGAACGTAAATAGGATGTTTTTTTCCCCCTCTGCATCCACATGGTTAGGTAACACAGGGTGAGTGGACAATGGGTGCTCTCAAAAGTCACTTTTCAATATGAATATTCATTTGCATTTGTGCGAGTATGTTGCCATAGTACTTGACTGCATCAGAAGCAATTGTACATGTTCGCTGCAATGTATGGAATTCACTCATTAAGCATCAAGTTGATTTGTAAAGGTACATTGCTATATTGAAATAGAAAACAAATCTATCAACTCCACTAAGACTCTTTCTCCTTTAGTCATTCATTCTGGGAAACAGGGGAGGTTGTTGAAGTTGAATAATTTCTACAGAAAATGAAACTATACCCGTCGAGGAAAAAAAGCAAAACACACATTTGCCTACTAACATGGTTATAATGTGAGTCACAAACGATTTGTTCCATCTGTTTTCCCGTAGCTCAGGTTTCTGTTTGTGTTGATGTTTTTCTACGTGCTCGAGTCAGTGGTTGTGAGTGCTGCATAGTTCATACCTAATCAACTCAGGCGAGTGTGAAGGAGATTACTTATTGAGGGCCCTGGAGCATGCAGCATTTCTACATTATACATCAATCCTGGATGCAATCAAGCATATTTTAGAAACATTTAAAAAAAATAATGAATTATATATAGTATTTATGAATCGAGAAACTGAGCATTAAGTGCTAATAAGGTTCTGCTTTAATTTAAATGTTCCTTGATGTCATTCGAGTCACATGACTGATGAGCCTGTTTTATGAACATGTGGAAACTGTGTTTAAATTAGAGGATCGCATAATGACCTCCTGGTGCAATCACTGGGAAAGTATTTGGTGCGCTTCAGCTAAGCATAGGCAGGAAATGGTGATTTTTATGGTGTAACATTTATCTTGCATCACTCTGGTTTTACACTTCAAACTTTGAAACAATCCCATGTGTACAGAAAGAGCCCGATTTTTCCCCTGCAATGTTTTCAAAACAGTGGTTGAGGTTTGGCAGATGCTGCTTGCAAGCCTCTAGTGGCGGGAATGTGCTATGGTGGCCTATTTTTTTTCACTCTGCAGCCATGTCTGACTCAGTCTGGTTTTGATTAGACACCACCTGGCTTGGTGATGGACTGAACGAGGCGGCTTTGTATAGTATTTGCATTGCAAAATGGTACTTGCCCACAGCTGGGTGGACACATGACTTACGTCAACACCCAAAGCAGGAAGCATAGAGAAGTCAACACAAGCCAAAAAAATGCTTGGTACCCACATATTAGCAGATGTTTTAATAAGACTTACCTATAGTCCACACAGACTATAAAAGTCGACCTGACTGGCTATAACTATCTATAGTGCTCTGGTAGGCTGACCTGATTGTTTTTTTTTTTTAGTAAACATTTCAAATGGCCAAGGATTTGGTGTGTTAAAAAAAACATGCAAAAAGTTTTATTAGAGCGAATAGTTCACTTGTTTCAAACTAGAGACACAAAGAAATTATTCTGTCGTAATAATAATTAGCTTTGCCATTGCCTTCTGAATGACTCAATAAAGAGATTAGGATGTCTACATTCCATATCATTTGAAACAAGTACCACTAATTAACTTCCAGTCAAGAAAAAACAAAACGAATTGGCTGTCATCTACTTTTTTATGTGAGCACTATAAAAGACTTTCAAGTTTATAAGACAATAAAAAGATGGCTTTTTACTTCAGAGTGCCGAGTGAATAATAAATGCTGCCTTTTAAAAAGCCTTGGCCTGACAATATTGCAGGACACAGGATAATTCAACAGATGACAGGATGTGTGTGGTTATTTACAGAAGGTCGAACATCACTGGAATGAAAGACCTGCCACTGGCTGCAACAGGCATCAGTCTAAACATCCAGCTTACTTTATTTATTAATTTGAAAAGCTAAGAGGCTGTATGCATTGTGTGATAAGCTTATTTTTCGTCTCTCTTGTCCTATTTTTTTTTGCAAATTAAGCCACAAAAAGCCTCCTAAACAACCTTACATAAGCGCCATTGGACAGAGCACACACCGCACCACTGTAAGAACACTCTTTTATGTTCTTTTTCTATACTGAGTCAGAGAGCCACAGACTTAGTCTTTTAAACCAATTATTATAGATTCTGCAGGTGTTTTGATAGTTTTAAGAGTTACATCTGGCTGGCATGGCAGGTTACCATGGTTACAGTGTTACTGTAAGGACCCATTTTTATACCTTTGAGTCCAGCAGACCAACAACTCAAGTATATCACAGACCACACTTAACCTACCTATAGTGTATAGAAACTGAACACAATTACAAACTATATACTGATATACATAAAACGTTATAAGAAGGCACAAAACTGTGATTGCTTTGAAGAGTGTAAGGTTGTTAGGACAATCTAGCAGATTTGCTTTAGTCATGACTACCTGTTTTTTACTCTCATCCTTGATCAATGGTATTTTATCAGCAGCGTAACGTTCCAAATGTATTCTCTGGCACCTCTGGTGCTTCATTTAAAACCATGGCAAAAGCAACAAAAAAAAGCTCTCTCCTAATCAGCTTGCTGTCCTCCAGCACCAAACACATTAATCACACTCCTAAATCACAGTGTAAAACAAGCGCAGGTTTGGTGTTGTGCCATCCTACATTTTATTGTAGTGCCTCTAATTGTTTGGCCATTGCTCAAATCCAGAGAATAAAAACAGACATGGATAAGGAACAAAAATGAGCACTTATGTTTATGGGCTTCGACAGTTATGTACACAAGTATTAGGACAAAATTAAGGTTTAAAGATATAAAAAGCAGTCAAATACTATGTGCTATGATATTCATAGTTAATGAAATCATCATGAAATCCGTTCTGAAGTTTGCACCTCCTGCTTTATATGTAATAATTTGCATGCCACAGTCAACTTTGCCTTTAGTGCTCCCTCTGACCTCTGTTGTGTCCTCATGAGCTTTTGCTTAATGTCACACATTTTTCAGATAAAGTCTCAGAATGACAAAGGTTATTGCAAAACAATGCTCTTCAAATAAGTTAGTGTCATGAGGGATTGGACATCATGTTTTACATTTGACAGTCTAAACCATCTGTGCCTAGTTACTGATTAAAGCAGAGCTAATTTATATGCTACAAATGTTTTTCAAATGCTGAACAATGAGATATTTCAAATGTTTTTTTTTTCTTTTCTACAGTGACACCACAAAGAAGAGATGCATCAAACAGCAGTGCAAGGACATCTATTAGAACTGAGAGTATTTCCCATGGAAAGCACTAAACAATAGACTGTCCTGTCTTTCATCCTACCTCCCCATCTATTCTAATCCTAACTGCACTTCATCCATAAGAGAATTCTGCCCTTTCTGCCAGATGAAACTTTTTGCCCCTTATAGGTAGCACTACAGAAGAATAAAATAAGTCTAGACTTCCGTCTTGGCTCCTAAATATTATGCAACATATTCCCCAATCTTGCATGGGATTTGACGCCTGTGAGTGGACTGTTCAGATGACCAAAGAGAATTGAAAGCTTTTTATTATTCTTTATTATTAGTGAAATGTGTAACAGCAAAAAAAATCCACAATGTAAGAGAATTGTATCAAACCTGTGTCTCTGGATCAGTCTGTGAACCTTACACATTATACAGCAAATAGTTTATGAGGTTTTTAAAGCCAATATACGGCGTTTAGTTTGGTATTTACGCCATATCATTGAGATGTGCTGTCCAGAAGAGGGCGCTACAGGCCATAAAAGTGCCCCTGGACCTTTATGACGCTAACAGGAAATAAAAGAGGAGACATCTGGAACATATTCTGATCAAATGATGTCATCATTTCAAATCATCTCACCAGCAAATGTCTTATGGTGTCTTATTTGTATCTGCTTTACAAAAATGTTTTAAATAGCCTGCTGTTTTCTGCAGTACGAAAGCTGACATGGAGTAATACCAGAAGAAATATAGCTATAGAATATTTGCACAGTTGAGTACAGTGACTTCAGTCTTGACGTGTCTGTGTCTGTATTTATTTAAGTCTTGGATGAGAATTTTTGTCATTCTTCTCTAAAAGGACCTTCGTGCATCCATACCAATAGATGTCTGTTTTTACATCTATTAATGACTTATTATTCATAATTATTATAATTGTGATACAGTGATATACTAGACCCTAAAGTATGTCTTTAAGTAATTAAAAGCTCTGCTGTTGTGGGCGGACACCTGGGCTGAGGGAGTCCTCAGGGAAGTAGATGTGTGGACGAGGACAATTTGATCCAAATGCGTAGGTTTTGTACCTGCAATAGGAACATCACAACTGCTTGTCAGACAGGCAGAAAAGTACAGATTTTAGTTAAAAATAAGTAACTATTAAGTGAAATATAATGAAGTTATTGTTGATCAAAACAGAACTATTTAGAAATACAATTACATTTAAAACATTTGTTACTAAAAAATTTATTTGCTATTATTCAAATACAAATTGCTGTAATATACGCTTATTAATAATCCTTTACCAACACACCCTGCTGTCTTTCGTTCCTTATACAGTTGAATGTGTATGAGAGCTATGGTCATTGTTTGACCTTTTCTTGGGTGAAAGAATGTGGCCACAGAAGTACAGTTCTGTAAATGTTTAGTCATCATGCTTTATTTTTTTGTTTTGAGCTGCATGTGTTGCCACAGAAGCTTGGCGCTAAATTCCAACATGCTAGAACAACAAAAGAAAGTCGATTCGTACAGTAGACTTGCTAGACTTGTGTCTACTCTATCTGTCTCATGCCTACTCCACCAGCTCTCATCTATCAATTCTGTTAAAGTGAGATGAAGTTTAAAATGTCAAATATGGGAGGGTGTAAAGACCAAAAGTCTTGCTCTCAAAGAGCCATTTGCTGTCCTGTAAAAGAACGATAGTGTATGAAATCGACAAGACCTCAGGCCTTGAGACCTGTTACATGCACTCAGGGTTTGTATGGAACACACACTCCATGTCCCAGTCTCAGTGTATTTTTGGTCTGGGTCATAGCACCAACTATGCAATATATAGTTTATTGTTTTCATTGTTTAAAATTATGAACATAGTCTCACTAAACACACTGATGTTGGGAAAAACATAAAAGTGTCATTAACAGAGTGTAAGGGTACGTTTTTTTTTTGCACGTGTGACTTTGCACGTTCGACCAATTTGCAGGAACACAAGTGGGAGTTTCAGAGTAGATGGGCCGTGCATGTTTTTTTATATTATGCTCACAAAATAAACTGAAACATTTTGAAAGATGATGTGCAGCGCCGATTTCTTTAAGAAACACACCCTAGAATTAAATCACAGGCTTAAAAACAGTGCTTCAGGTGTGAGTCAGTTGTGCTTCAAAAGCGCTATCCTCCTTATTCTGCGAATCTATTTTTATTAGAATTTTAAAAATTCAATATTCCCTTTTTGTTTTATTTAAAAGAAAAACAAGAACATCTTAAAAACAAGAGGGTGTATTTCTGCACTTGTAAACAAAATTAAAGTGTTCCCGCATGAAGAAAAAAATGCACAGGGTTAGCCACAAGTAAATACAGTCAACACTTCTCCGGATCCCTTGCGTTTATTTCTTCAACTCCACACTAAGCAGGAAATGATTTAGCATAGCAAACATGGCTGCAAATGAGCAGAGGTGCTGTAGAACTGGAAAGCAATGACCAACACAAAACATCACTGTACTCAGTGGCCGTGGTCATACCTCTGGCATTAGGTAAGGGTGAGATTTAGTCAGACGTCAACCCTGTATCTATTCTCCCTGTGTTATATCCCTGCATATGACCCTCTTTTTAGAAGTCTTGTGCGACAGACAGATGGCTGTGTTTATGAATTCTCTGTCGACTTTTCCCTCTCTCCTTTTCACAATGGTATGTCTATCCCTTTGGAATGTCAGACTGCTGTTTGCACCAAAAACAACACACTAAAACTAATGTTCATTTAAACAAGCAAGCCTTCTGACTGTGTCGTCTTTGGCCCAAGAATAATAAAGTAATCAAGCGTTCCATTCTCCCCTGGCTAGGAATAGGTGAGCGACTCCCGAAGATGCTCTGAGCATACAAGCTCTTTATAGTGCTGGAGGAAGAAGAAAGGAAGGAAAGTTGAGCAAGAAAACAGAATGAGGAGGAGAGAATAAGTGAGAGATTAAAGCTGAAGTATTCAATGGAGTTGTTTGAATGACATGGGTGTGCTAAGAGTTACACCAAGCGTCTATGCACAAACAGGGCTCTGATGGAGGCCTGAAAAGCCAGCGTCTCATTTTTTTTCTTTTTCTGGTGGTACATCATTAAAGGAAAAACAAAAAAATGGCATGTTTATATTTACCGAATGAAAGAAAAATTTTGTGTTCCATTGATTTATTATTCTTTTCACATTGTTTGTTTCACAATGGTTTTTTTTTATGTTTTCCATAATGTTTGGCTACCACCAATGGGATTTAGCCCTTGCCTCATCTCTATTTAAGATTAAGTGATGCGATTGAGTGATCACTCTGTAAACTCAATTCCAGATCAACTTCCAACCCTTTTCATACATTTCTGAATAACTGACTGAGCTTCTGCTGTAACTGAGTGTAACTTCAATTCAACTTTTATTTGTATCGCACTTTTTTAGCAATGGAAATTGCCTTAAAGCAGCTTCACACAGATAAAGAGGTAATAAAGAATGTATATGTGTGTTCCATATAATTGTAAGTTTCTGCCTAATGAGCGAACCAGTGGTGACTGTGGCAAGAAAAAATTCCCTGAAATGAGGAACAAACATTAAGACTCAATAGGGACCCATCCTCATCTGGGTGGCACCGAAGGTCCATTTCTTACAGATCATCATTGTTGCGGTGTGCAGAGATTAAAATTGATTAAATGCAACCCGTGGTCCTGAGCGATTGTAGTAGACTAACTTAATCTTGTATAGTAGCTGTGCTGCATTCTAAAATGTGACATTGCTAAAAAACAGTGAGTGAAAAGTGAAACTCTTGTTCTTTTGTTCTAAATAGCAAAAATTACAAATATACAGTAGTAGCAAAAACACTGCTAACACTGTAGGCTCCGAATTGCTAAGCACATCACAAATATCTTTATATAAACTCATTGAATGGTTTCAGGATTGTGTCTGATCTGCAACCATAGTCATAGTCTTATTGTTATTCTACTAGTGACTCTGTAAAGGTTTTCAGGAAGTATGGAATCTGTCTAACATCACTTCAGAACAAGAATATTTATATAATGACACATAATCAACATTTAAATATGTAGATTTGGAGATTTAAAGTTTTGAAGATTTGCCTAATAGTGGACATGGCCACAGAAAACTATGACAATATGATTATTTGCCCTCTAGATCTGTCACAATTGTCTTTGACACTGTTAGGATTTGAAGTCAGAAATTTAGATCTTCAAACCTTCTTTAAGAAAAGAATTATGACTGTATTGCGTGTATTGAAATGACTGTTATGTTACCGAGTACAAAGTGTTGCCACAGACGTCTGTACATCTCTAACCTGATCCCAGAAATTGATTTGGAACTGTGCTCTTTCAAGCTAACAGCTGACCTCAGCTAATCAAGTTAGTGGCTTGGGGTTTTGTGTAACTCTGACGCAGACAGCAATGAGCTAGCTGGCTGGTTCACTGTGGAAATCAGAACATTTACACCTGGTGTCTGAGGTTTCATTATTTGACCTGTGTTCTTTGTATATTTGGTTTTCTTATCTAATTTAAGTTCTCAAGCCCCCCTGGACAGCTTGCTAGCATTGATGACTAGCAGATCAGAAACCTTTTGTTTTCGAGGTTCTTTTTATTTATCATATAATCGTAATATATATCATTCTTTGCCACATTTTAAATAAACAGTTTATCCAGCTAGTCATTTTCTTTTTTCTCTCAGATAACACTACTGTTGTATGTCAATGTCCAGTTAAAATAAAACCTTGTGCTTTGTGGTTGGAAATGTACCAGCACGCGTGTAATAGTCTGCAATAAACAGAGTAAATAGTGATCTAAATCTCTTTTATGGACCAACGCTGAATAATAATTAGCTTATTCATATTCATGGTTTCTGTAAACAGGTAAAGCTAAATAAAGCCAAAAATAAATGAAAAATAAATTCATGCATGTTTTTGGAAACCCTGTATTTATTATGTCTGTAAGGCCATGTGGGAGAGTCCAAACATTTTTTTGGTTTTCTCCACACCCTGAACATTTCTATTCACACCCACATATGAGTACATGTAGACAGAGTTAACCAAAAGTTGATTTTGGTGTTGTACTTGCGGAGAAGATTCCAAGAGGAGAGGCAAACATCCTGGCTGTTTTGGCACATAGCCGCTTCCTGTGACCAAAATTTGATGAGATTGTCATCTAAAATATCATGTCTGAGTGGGGAAAACCACTCTAATGTTGTATAAACATTTTTAGATCTACTGCAAAACCAGTGGCATGCTGTGGTTGAAATTTACTGGCATGGTGTGGATTCACCTGTTTCCTTAGTAGGAAATATAACTGCAAATTAAAACAAAGCTTGCCTTGCCCTCCTATAATGAAAAGTTTATATCCTGATGGGAATAGTCTCTTCCAGGATGGCCACATAAGCTCATATGCTTTGGCATTTATAGTCACCTATATGTGTTAAACAGCACTCTCCATCACCATCATCACCACCACCATCAAAACACTGATGGAATATGTTTTAAAAGGATGATGTTCCTTTCCTACATTACAGTTCCAGAGACTTGTAGACTGTATGCTAAGAAGCATTAAAGCCGTGCTTGTAGTCACTAAACACCTTACTGAAAGACCTTTTAGTTTTTTTCCTTTAATTCATTCCCCAACTAGCATTTAATACAAGCATCATTTGCTTGACAAACACATTTTTTGGACTTCTGTAATTAGTGTCCTTAAAGAATCCTGAATTGTTGATTCATTCTGTTACTTTCCTCTCCTTTTTTTCGAGCAGATAATGTCGCCCATTGAGTACAATTTTAAACAAGTACGTTTTAAAAACACCAGGTTCTTGTTTTAGTAAGCGTTTTGGGCCCACTCGCCAAGCAGCGACACCCTAATAAATCATGTTTTCAGCAAATAATTGCAGGCTCACGTCAATTAAAGGAAAAAATCACAGTCTGTGTAGTCTTGTAGTCCAGACAGATGCTGTCTCACTGCCCTGAACTGTTCACTTTTTGTAACATGGTTGAGAACATGCATACAGCCGGGAACAGTGCCAGATATGGATGCTGTATGTTAGTCTTAGTGTCTGAGAGGTGTATAAGTAGACAACAGTGTGGATGTTAACACTACTGGACGATGATAACAATCCTGTACCTCTGCCTGTCTGTGCTGACTCAGGGGCTGAGGAATTTCTCTGCTCTGTGTGTAAGATGGTGTGCCAGTGATGGGGCTGGAACACACACATGCACTCACACAAGGGCACACACACCCAGACAAATGTACATTACATGCAAACACATTAACGCACACATATACACACAGACACATATACACATACACCATAAACAAATCTGACAAACCTGAGGATACACAGTAATCAGGATACACAGTAAACCTACATGCTACTGCCAGGCTTATACCTCTCTCTAATTTAGAAATTGTATATAGAAAAATCTGTCAATCTATCAGTAAGATTTAGTGCCATGTAAAGCCATGTCTCATGGAATCCTGCATTTTGCACCAAAGAATACAACTATCACATTAAATGTGTGGCCAATATTAAAGGTATTCAATCTAACTCACAGTAATCCTTTTATCCTGCTCAGGGTCACGCTGGATCAGAAGTCTATCTATGACTGTGTCTTTGTATGTATATGTTTATCTAGGACTGTGTATCCTGGAAACAATGGGATTGAGACAGTAATGCACTCAAGGGGCACAGATTATCTTAGCCAGACCACCTGCTGCCATGATTTTGAAACATAGGCGGAAATCTGCGAACCCGGAGGAAACCCACACAGACGATGGCGTCAGGATTGAATAAAGTAACGTGGAGCTGTGAAGCAGCAATGTTACCTGCTGCACCACAGTGCCAACTATCAAAGTGATGGTTCAGAAATAAAATCTAGTTCAATGCAATTTTCTACTTACCCTAAATGTCGTTGACCAATCAAGGCACATTATTTTGCTCCTTTGGTCTACTCTAACTACAGACAGAGGTAGCCAACAGGTAATGAAAATCTATTTCATCCAAATGTTTTTGCATCAGCACAGGTATCTCCCCTTCTGATTTCAGCCAGTTTTAAAGGTAATTAGCCAACATTATTTAGGACTGTTAAAATAAAGAAAATTGGCCATATAATTTTTTAAGTTGTAATTTGAGGTGATGACCCCTCCTCCTTATAAAGTGTGAATACATGCCATACATACAAGTTGCTACCATCAAGCTACACAATTAAAGTTTGACTTTCTAACATATATTTTATTACCACTACTTTAATATATCTATATAACATATCCATGATTGCTTGATGTTCTTTATGTAGCATGTTTTTAAAGTACAGGAAGTCACACTGTGCACTATACGATGGCACTTCTCCATGAAATTGCTTCACAGCTGGATGTGGGTAAAGGAGAGAGAAAGAAGTTAGTCAGGATATCAATACATTTCAACTGATAAGAAGCATCATACACACCAACAAACTTCATTCAGCTGGATAAAAGTTGTTCATGATGCAAATGTGTAGTATGTGCTACGTAATGCTTTATAATAAGAGGACCTCCTGGGGTGTCCATGGGCAGCTGGACAAACAGCAGCCTCCTTCATCTCCCTTGCATGACTTATTTGAGGAAAGCTCACAGTGGGCAGGTCCTGACGCACACAGACTAGCACACTCAACAGCTTCTTGTCTTTCAGTCCAAAAGCTCACTGTGCAACATACCTTGTGGCGAGTTCCACACCGCTACAAAAGACCTAATGCAGGTCTCTTTTTGACATCAAGGAAAGAGTAAACTACCTTTTTTTTTTCCCTGGTGCACCGTAAATAGCAGCAAGAGATAATGGGCCTTATCCTCTAGTCAGACTGAGCACCCGTGTGAGTCAATATTAGGCAGGAATACAGAGATGGGGAAGAGTGGAGCAAAGAGAAGGGAAAGTGAGGGGATTTTCCAGACATCTTTAAAAACAAAAAAGAAGGCTATTCTGGCCAAGCTTCAGCTTGCATCCAGCTGGCCAGAACAAACCGTCCTCCATTTAAGTGCTGCTCTCATTAGCCATAGATTTGGGTTTTGTCTTTACTTCGGCACCTTGGGTTTCAATTTCTGTTATACTGATGATTTTGAGCTAACGTGTGACTGCATGCATGCAAGTATACAGAACTTAACCCATATAAACTTGTATATCGGGTCAACCGACACATTATACCCCAACTCATGACTTAAATCCTGTTCAGAATGTAAGAATGTGTATGTGGGGGTCATTCATTCTGCCATGGTGGACACAGTTTAATACTGTCCCAGCTCATCTTCACGAGTCACTGTGAGCAAACACACAGAGGTCCTCATACAGTCCTGTCTGCAGACGGTCAGAGAGCATCCATCTGCACATTACACCTACAATGGTTGTTTTCAACGTTTAATTATATGCATTTACAACCGAAATTATTTACATTTTCATGTCTATGCAGAGAAATAGAGACACACACATACAGCTCTTATATGGTGCAGTCAAGTTGTTTTTTTGAGATTGGTATGCGGTAATAATTAAAGGCGATTTATTAGCGAGAAATCTCTGTGTCTTTGTTTTTATTTTATATTGAAATGCCACCAGAGGAATGTGGATTAGTTGAACTACGGTGAATATGGAAAACCATTCTTTTAATCTATTAATTAATAAGAATGGCAACAGGGAATCAGTAACACTTACCAAGTAAAATTAAATCAAGTCAAGTAGCATTTAAAGTCAATTTAAGTAGCATTACCAGCATAAAAAAAAGCATTTATAATAAATACAACATTGTGTTCATAATCAACAGAAATTTTCATATCTAAGTGATTAAAATCAAGAAAATTACATCCAATTTTACCACACAAAATGAACAGACACACTGGCATGTTTATGTGGAACTTTTTCAAGGTCTACTGTCTCAGCCAATTTAAATCCATGGTCAGATTTCATTTTAATCAGCACCAGTGTTTATTATTGCAAAGAATGCATGTCCAATATGCCTGTTATTTCAACCTTGATAGTTAATTCAAATAGACAAAGCAGACTTATGAGGGTTTACATATTGAACACCAAAAGAAATATAACTCCATTTCTGTGTTAGATTCTGTGATGTTTATTGTGTAGCAGGGAAACAGCCGCAGCCATGGAATGTCTCTTGTAAAAAAGGAAAGTTCTGGGACGTTACACGCAGTCAGACATTTTTTTTTTTTTTTTTTTTGGATGCCTCCTTGCATTCTTACGCAACATGAATGAAATACTTGATGTAGTTACCGTTGCTAGTGGTCTACTCTGGAGTCACCAAAATTCAACACAGAAGTAGAAAAAAAAAAGAAAACATATTTGGGTCTTCAAAGAAAAAAAAAAATATGGAGGAATGCCATACATTTTCCTATGTAATAAATACAATAAATTCAAAAGCAATTGTCTTTACACAACACAAAGCACACGTTCATAACAACAAGCTATAAATTAAATGTATTATAAAAATTTCTTGTACTCCAATACTGCAAACAATATCCTATTAAACTAAAACTGGAAGAAGAAATATTCAAGCAAATATCACATATACAGCACCATTATAAAATTATATTTCATATAATTTTAAACAATATTTCAATGCAGAAAATGCAGTATAAACTGCTGACTTACAAAAAATGTGAGAAATGTGCAGGAAAGATTTTCTAACATGTCCAAGGTTTTAGTTCCTGTGGGGAAAAAGAAAAATGACTCAATGACTTATTTAATGAATATAATAAGAATCCAGCAGAAATGTATGTTTTAGTAATTTACTAATCGAATGTCAATAAGGGAGTTCTGTAAAAAAATATTAATTAATGATGAATTAATAAATGAAAAGGATTATTCCTGGATAAATGACGATTATTCCAGGATTATTTTTACCTGCTGATCCTGCAATTTCGCATCTGGACGTGTTGACCACTGTAGAAAACCTCACAGCGCACCACATTGTTGGAGAAATCAGACTCAGGAACCAGGTAGTTTGGATTAACTGTAACCTAGAAACATTACAAACACAGTATTTAACTATTAAAATATATGTGTGTATCATTGATCATAGATTCAATAAGCAGCACACTTCTCACCTTTAGGATGTAGTTACCAGGAGCAACATCTGTGATGTCGATCCACTGGCAATCGATGTTAGCAGCGTAGGTGTCATGGCAACCAGGACTCAATCCCTGGAGACACATAAAGTGATCAGTTTTATGTGTGTGCATTTCCTCATTTGTGCTATTCTATGTTTGGTTATGTTTTTGTGATGTGTGTGGATTTACCTGTGTGTGTGCAGTGCAAGCATAGCGACGGCGGAAGCCTGGGCTACAGCCAGTGTCCTCCAAACAGAAGCTGGCTTTGTGTCCCTCTGCCACCTTACGGCCAGTGTTCACATCTAGTAGATCATAGAGGCTGAAGGCATCCATGCTGTGGTAATGCCTGTGGAATGTTTCCAGATAGAGACACATTTTGTTATATTGAAGCCGTAGCAAATCCCAGGTTTACAATGTTGAATTAACACTTTATTTTCAGGATAAATGTTAACTTTATGTTTATGTTATTGTGTAATAATGCTTACTGATGACAGCTGTGCCATTCCCACTGGTGTCGTGGTTTTACAGGCAGGAAGTCTGCTGTGCCGAGGTTTCGAACCTTCTGAGGGAAGCGTAGCAGAACCCTGAAGTCCAGGTCTCTAACTGCTGGTCTATAAGCTGACCTTTGAAAAAAAAAAAAAAAAAAAATATCAGGTGGATGATTGAACAAGGCTGTAATGTTTCATGGGTGTGTTCTGCATTGCTTAGTGATAATTCATTCATAGACTGTTGCTCATTTATTTACAATATTCGATTTATGCATGTCTTGGATAATATTTGTTTGTTTTCCAAGACCTCCTCCAGTAAGCCAGTGGATCTGCATTTCATGCTTGCGTTCATTTTAGTCGGATGCATTGAATGATCAATTACCGCGCGAGACAGTTCTCTTCAGCCGCACACCGGAGCGCATACATCTGCATGCGCTGGACATAAGCTCCAGCTTGGATGGAGTAAGCATCTGGCACGAGGTCCGGGAGACCTGCACACATAACGACATAACAGTTATAGGTGCAGTCCTAAAGGAGATAACTGTGATGCGGTTCACGACGCAAGGCTCACCGTTGTGAAAGTATCTCGTGCCGAATCCAGTTCCCGGTTGAGGACGGCGCGTGCGCGCGGTAGCAGAACGAGAAGGATACACGTTGTAGAAAACGGTATTCCTGTGGTTTTTCAGTGGGTTCCGAGGGTCGTCGCCGAACATGTTGTCGGGTGTCGCTTCTTCCTCGTTTGCTCCGAGCGGACCAGGCGCTGTAGCGAAGACATCACCGACTCTCTGCTCCAAGGCGATCGTCGGATCGGGATAGAACTGTTGCGCGTTTGCGCTCTCCAAGTTTGCGGGCACTGTGCGCTCCGGTTGCAAAACTTGGACGTGTGTGCTGGACAAGCCGACAACTCGGTTCGCGCTGTTACCCTCCTCTGCGGGCGGTGTTGTTCTTCTCTGGACGCCGCTCCCAGAGTATTCTGATTGGTGCGCCAAATTCGTGGCGTTCGATGCGCTGTAACGTCTTGCACCCGGTGCCCCCGCGCCTCGCTGCCGTGGAGGTGTGACGGCCGTCCGGTAGTGTCGGCCGTCTGGTCCGGTGAACGTCGACGCTGTTCCGCTGGCACCAGATCGCGTTGCCGTTACGCGAAAGTGCGCCGATGCGTCTCGCGCGTCTCCAGGAGAAAACGGGCTGGTCGACTGGGTTCTGCTGCTCAGGTACACACGGGACTCCCTCCTGGAGTGTAAGGGTGAGTGGTACTCACTGCCTGTACTCAATAAACGGTACACATGCCCGTTGTTTTCCCACTGGATCCTCTGCGTCCATGGGCCGACTCCGTTACGCACGTGCTGCCCCACGACCAAACTGACCAGCCCGAGGCATAGAAGCAGAACGACCTGTTTGGCCATCTTGACTACAATTTAAGTACTGGAGAGATGTTTTTTCGGCTCTCTGAAGCGAGGAGTAACTCTACTCCAACACCTTACTCGTTTCACTAATGCTGCCCAGCGCTGTGGCCTCTTGGAGCAAACCAGAGGAGGGAGTGCCGATGGGTCATTTGTCGAAAGCCGTCTAGTTTACACACGCATGCACAGACTGGGTTCATCTTGGAGGAAAAAAATAGTTAACTCGTTCGCCCCCAAAGCCCACGTCCACCTCGTGCTATCATTCCGGCCTGTAATTGTATTGACATGAAGTAAACTTTGCACACAGGCGCCAGGTTAAGGTCACGTGTCTGTAACGTGGGGAACGTTGTCTCCATGCTGGTATCTGCACAGACCACGGACTGTCCTATTCAACATAATACGACTACTATGAAACATTTGGGCAACATCCCAAAGCCCACAGTGAATAACAGAACTGCAAAACTACAACTGATTGTACTCAGGAAGGGATGTAAAACACGAGACTTATTATTCTGGGTAATGTATTTTGTTAAGTGTGTCCTAAATTGAGAAATTAGGAATAGCGTTCTGGGGACGACATTTGGCTATAAATATAAAATGACTTAGACAGGGGGTAGAGGGCAGAAAACTGGATATTTATAAGCAGGGTACCAATATGATGCAAAAATGGTCACTTAATGATCTAAGGTATATCTATTATACAGAGCACAATATTCTAATAATAATAGTAGGTCTGAAAAAAAAATATCTGATGTAAATCGACTTCTTTCTCTTTAGACTTCTGTGTCTGTGGAAAAAAATGTTGTAAAGTAAGAATGATCAATTATCAAAATGGAAAGTAAATAAACAGAAGAGAAATCCAAATAAAAAATATTTTGTGTGACCACCATCTGCCTGCAAAACAGCATCGATTATTTTTGTTGTTTGCAGTACACTATAGCACAGTTTTCAACGGAACTTGGCAGGTAGGTTGTTCCAAACATCTTGGAAAACTAACCACAGCTCTTCTATGAATGTAGGCAGCATCGCATCCTTCTGTCTCTTCATGTAATCCCAGACAGACTTAATAGTTCTTAATGATAGAAGCTGTATGTTTTGGGGTTGTTCTCCTGCTGCAGAATAAATGTAGGACCATTAAGAAACCTCTCGGATAGTATTGCAAAGTCCTCAACATTTCATTTATACTTTTTTAAAATAGCTTAAGCACACCCTAAACTCCAGTCTGCTTTAAACCTTTGTCTGGGAGAGATCTTGCTGGTGCTGAGCATGCGTCTTGTTGCTGTGCTCAGGCTTGCCATGGTGTAGGACCTGTGACATGAAGCTGTCTCTCAAACCTCACTAACAGAATTTGTCTGTTTCTCACTCAGTTTTAATCCTCATACACAGCTGTTTTAGTTAATAACTGTGTTTTAACTTACATGTGAAATTGATGATCATTAGCACCTGCTTGGTATAATTGTTTAACCATACAACTGAATCTGATCCAACTCAATTCCTGTAGATTCCTGCACTGAAAGACAAAGAATGGTCATGGTCAACAAATATTGATTTGATTTGTATTTCTCTTCTATTTGTTTACTTTCCAGTTTGGTAAATGATAAATTCCTAACACTTATTTTTTTAAAAGCATTCTCACGTTACAGTATTTTTTCACAACTGCCTAAACCTTTGCACAGTAGTGAATATTAAATGTGATAGCTGTGTCACCCATGTGGACATGCTTTTCAAAGTATACATCTAACTACTTTTCTATTTCCTAACTCTGGTCCTAGAAACCCCCCCAGTGCTGCACAGTGGAGTGTTTCCCCTGCTGATTCAACTAATCAACTAATTAACAGCTCATTCAGAATTGAAGTGGTTGTGTTAAAGAAGAGAAAACACCAAGTGTGCAAACTAGGAGGTACCTCAGGACCAGAATTAGGAGAACCAACAAACAAATACTGTAAAAAAAAATATTTTATATATATATATATATATATATATATATATATATATATATATATATATATATATATATATATATATATATATATATATAGTGTGTGTGTGTGTGTGTATATGTGTGTGTGTATGTATAAATCAGTTTATGGTATTAATTTATGTAATTTATGACATTACCATCAAAATATTTATTTGTTTGTTTACTGCAACGTTTATTTTCATTTATTTATACTAAGGGCGTTTTTCCTCCTCTGTATAGGAACCTGTGATTTAAGAAAATATATCTTACTGGTGTTCAGCAGCCCACCACAAGGTGGCGCTACACATTCATGAATTAATGAAAATCTCTCTCAAACAAAATAGTCTGAACGAACCTTAGGCCTTGAACATGGACACAATAATGAAACCCTTTATATAAAACGGAATGTTTGAAAGAATAAAATGAAAGCAGTTTAATGCTACAATACTTTTATTGTAAAGTACAAACTACTTGAGAAGCGTTTGAATAAAAGGCGCCCCACGTAAAAAAAAAAAAAAAAGTCTAGACGTTGCCCTGGCATTGTGCGTGTGAACACATGCAGACACGTGACACCACGTGAGCAATCTGTGGTAAAGCAAGCAGAGAAAATAACGAATGAAGATGGAAATGTTGTGCAACATATTTGTGAAATAAATAAATCAATCAACCACGTGGATCACGTTATTATTCCTACTTAAAAATCACCGTGATAAAAATGAAATCTGTGTCATGCCTACACACCGACCATGAGTTTTAACCTTCCTTAATACAGGGCTAGCTATACTAGAATAGAATAGAAAAGATATACTATAAATCATCATAAAATAAATAATTATGGGATGTAAATAGTGCGTTAATGCGTAACGCTTCTTGCGCTTCTGCGTCATCTGCTTTTGGAATGGCTTGATATGGGAAACAACATTTCTGATGACAGACATTGGATCAGTTGATATAAATAAACAAACCAACAAGTCAGTAATCAAAAAATTAATGAAATATAATATATATAAATTATATATATATAAATATATATATATATATATATATATATATATATATATATATATATATATATATATAAAATAAATAAAAAATCCCCCTCTCTCTCTCTCTCTCTCTCTCTCTCTCTCTCTCTCTCTCTCTCTCTCTCTCTCTCTCTCTATATATATATATATATATATATATATATATATATATATATATATATATATAGGGGGATTTTTTTATTATATATATATATATATATATATATATATATATATATATATATATATATATATATATATATATATATATATATATATATATAATTCCATCTGCTCCGGGTGACCTCCAGTTGCCAGCCAAATAGGGCAAAAAGCACACCAAGCATCTAAAGTCTATTATTAACCTGTAATCTGATCTATATGTTTTCCATAATAACCCCACCCCAGTCCCCTACACTGTATAAGAAGTGCGAATCCGGGAGAACTGTTTGGCTCAAGACACTTTCCTCGACCAGGATACTAAGATACAATGTAGGCTCCAGTAAGTATAACATATTACATTAAGTGTTTAATTGTGTATCTAAAAGTGGACAAAAAAAATAAGAGTAAAATCCAATCACAAGCAAACATTTTGGACGATGTGTGTTGTAGAAAAACGTTACTGGCAATAAAAATATATACAATAAAATTAATGAAAATGTCTTGAAGCTCCTGGTCAGTAATACTTTGTTGTTAAATAATAATAAAAAGAAATGTTGAAAAAGAAAATCCCCTTGTGCTCCCGACATCAAGCTAATGTGTTTCTACACTTTGAAATTATTTCGTTTCATGAACCCAGGTTATCCAGAGCGACACAACTTTGCCTCATGTGAGATTAAAACGAAGATGGTCTTAAGATTTCCCCCCAAAAGGAATATGCTTGCCTTATTTTTCTATACGCCCGAAGCCGCGTAAAGAATCAAGGAGTTGCCAGCTAAATGATAGCGACCTGTGGGATGAAGGTCACCTTTACTTTCCTTCTTATCAGATGGAGTTACGGCAGGTGAGAAAAATGTGCAAAAAAAACAATTTTTTTGCAAAATCTGCGAATTCATGTTGGGAGCCAAGAACTTCCTAAACGCACCCTCTGAGGATTAATGTGGAAATAAGCATTTTCTGAACAGATGATTCAGTGTAGCCAAGTCTTTTCAGGGGGAGGGGTCAGAATAACGCAGACTCAGAAAGTCTCTATAAGACGCCTTTTGACGTCATATGCAAACGTGTCATGGGAATTTGCATATCAGAAGGTGTTCGATAAAGAAGAATTTCTGTAAACACTTAGAACATATATATATATATATATATATATATATATATATATATATATATATATATATATATATATATATATATATTTAAAATAGTTATATAATAGATTATTACTTCTTACACAATTTTATTGTCAAGGCACTAAATAACGTAATTTCCAAGTAATAATTTAAGTAATCCAAGTTGTAATTTCTATTTAAAGTGGGAATAAAAGTTTTGGGAAACAGAGGGAAACACATAGATTAAATTATATTATTTTATTACAGTCAACAAAAAGAGAGTTTACAAACTAGGAATAAATGAATATGTGGGTGGGACAAACTCTGATGATCATTAATTGGTTGTTGGAGGGATAATGATCAAGGATTAGTTGTTGAGAAGAATAGTGATCAGTGATTGGTTGTTGGGAAAATAACAATGACTGATTAGTCATTGGAAAGAATGATCATTGGGGATTGATTATTGGTATCAGTGACGATCAGGGGTTGGTTTTTAGAAAAGGTAGTTAAAAGTGATTTGTGATTGGGAACAGTGGTGCTTGACGTTTGGGAAAAATGGCTTCCACAAGAGTAACTCTGTCAGGTTTCAAACATTAATGGTGAGTCAGCTGAACCTGCTCTCTCAACTCATATAACCAGCAGCTGTGATGTGAGCTGGAGACCTATCTCAAGTGTTGGAAAGTTTCTCAACTTCTGCTGAAAATGTCACTTGATTTGTTGCTAAATAAAGTGGAAACAATTGACAGTTGGCAAAACTAGGTTAGTCCACCATTTAGCTTAGTTTATTTATATGGTATATTTTACTAAATAAAAGTGTATTTACATTCATTCATTTAGGAGGTGTTTTTATACAAAGAGATTTGCAATTGAAAATTATTGGTGCAACATTGGACATTTAGCTATGCTGTAGAACTAAGAATTGATCACATAAGCGTCTGATTATCAGCCCAAAGCATTAACTGTTGAGCCGATATGTCCCCTCATACAATAAACATATACATCCGTTAAACGGATTAACAACTAATACTCTGTACAGCAAATGACTAATTGCCTACTTTCTAAAATAACCCGTCAGCAGCATATCAAATGGTTGACGATGAACTTGATACACTGTGTTGGCACAGCTGTCAGGAGACTGAGAATCAAATGTTAGCACATGCCTTACATATCACAGATAATAAGATTTTTACTGTTGCCTGTCCTTTTTGAGATATGGACACAGAGCTGCGTCAGCTTATGTCATAAATAGAACATCAAGAAAGTGTCCCAAATCAAATTAAAGTCCATCTCAAGTGCTTAGATGATCATTTAGAGATAATTTAGAGTAAGAAAATAAGTGGCAAGATAAAGAAACTCCAAAATACTGGCCACATGCAGATCTGTTCTACTATAATCCACACATCATACATATCATACGTCCTGAATGTCAAGACTGATACGGAAGAGCTACGGAAACATAGACAGTCTTAATATGAAAAAAAAAAAAAAAAAAGACATTTTATTCAAAACATACTTCTTAAACTGAATGTCAAGATATGTATATAAATGTATATATAAACACATAATCATTTTAAAATTTCCTGAAATGGAAACACTTGCTCTAATTTGACATGGAACCATTAATGGTTCCTCCATGGATATTCATTTATAGTAACAAACAGTATAAATGTCAGCCTCAGTAAAATTATTCCAGTAATTAACACTTGTATTTAAATGTATTTTTCTTAAGGCAAATATTGAATAATAATTAAATAACCAATATTGCTTCCATCTATGATTACAAAAAAGATCCACAAAAACTAAGATGCCTCAATAGGAGTGTATTTTTCAGAATTCATCTTTAAATCTTTAAATCCTGAGACCTGATTATTTACATCCAGAGACCTGTTTATTTTGTTTAATTAGGATGCTTGCTTAAATATACCTTAATTTGTTCATAGTTAATAAATGTTTTTGAGTATTAATCATGAATAGAGATACTGTAAGTGTACTTATTTATCATTTAAACAAAAACAATTGTTTTTAACTTGTAAATTCATTTCAGCAATTGCAATTTTAACATTGTTCCTTGTTAGTTGCATTAACTCAAACATTAGGTTGCATTAACTCAAACGTTAAGTTGCAATAACTCAAACGTTAATGCAACTAACAAGGAACAATGTTAATTCAATGTCAAGAAGTTCTGAAGTGGTCTGTAAAACAGAATAAACAGCTAGGTTAGCTGATTGACATTTATTTGGACATAAAAACCTTCTTCCAATGACCTCTGCTAACAGTCCAGTATTGCTATTATGCTAGCAAAATAGTTTGAACTACATTGGGACTATGTGTGACAGACAGGCATGTGACTAATGTGTGAAATGTTTACAGAGCCACACACACAACTGCTGCCCCTATCCAGCTATTCCAATTATGAAGTTTTGGGATTAACCTTCAGCTCTTGTCAGAAAATCTCTCTCTCACCAGGTTCTGAGGAGTCACAGCCCAGTCGAGTACCATGCCCAAAAATTTAATCCAACACATATTGTATTATCTGAGATACAGAGAAATAAGCTTGTAATTCAGAAGTCGGCTTGTATTCATTTCACAGTAACTCCCAGGATGCTTTAGTTGTAAGTAGTAATTAGTTCAGCGTAGATACAGAGTAGTTAATAATAATTTTAAATGACTGAATAATAATTATGAGGTCGACGGGGTTAAATGGGCAAACCTGAAAGGCGGCATTATTTGACATTATCCAGCCAAAATGACGTGCAGTTGGGAGAGCAGTGGTGATTTTTTCTTTTGGCAGTGGAAGTTTACCAGTTAAGGATCTGTTCTAGTGTTTTAGACACAGAACCACTGTTTGGGTTCTTTTTACACACACACACACACACACACACACACACACACACACACATATACATATATATATATATATACATACATATATATATATATATATATATATATATATATATATATATATATATATATATATATACATACACATATATATATATATATATATATATATATATATATATATATATATATATATATATATATATATATATATATATATATATATATAATTAGGGCTGTCAAAACTAACAAGTTAACACAAATTAATTTTAATGGGGATGTCCTTTCTTTACTAAGATATAAAAATAATAATAAACTCTAGTGAAAAATATTTTTTTATTACAAACATGTTTCACTAATGTGCCAAGTCTAAAAAAGCACCAAAAACTACCATAATTCTTCTTCTTCTTCCTCCTCTCCTCTTTCTTCTTCCTCCTCCTCCTCCTCTCCTCCTTCTTCTTCTTCTTCTTCCTCCTCCTCCTCTCCTTCTTCTTCTTCCTCCTCCTCCTCTCCTTCTTCTTCTTCCTCCTCCTCCTCTCCTTCTTGTTCTTCTTCCTCTCCTTGTTCTTCTTCCTTCTCCTCCTCTCCTTCTTCTTCTTCTTCTTCTTCTTTTTCTCCTTCTTCTTCTCCTTCTTTTTTATTGGCAGTTCTTAAGTAGAGCATTACCACCATCTACTGTGGTAATGGTTTTATCTGGCAATTAAAACGGTCCGTGTGGAAACAGCAAAAATTTCTGTTTGGTGTCCTGATGAATTATGTAATTTAAAGCACCATAAGTACTTAAATCATTTACAAGAATATTCATGTCTTCATGCTCTATGTTGGGTTTGGTTTCACTAATAATAACCATACATTTGCATAAAGCATCCATATTTGTCAATATTTATCTGCCAATTAAATAAAGAAATGCCCTAAGCTTTGAGTCTCTTAGAGCTCATAGGCAAATACAGTGGAACCCGCTTATCTCGCCCTCGGTTACCTCGACAATACTATTAAGTCGACGTTTTTGAAGTGGAACCGCCAAATTCTCGCTTTTTCTAAGCATTTTTTATCGGTTATGTCGACTTTTTTTTTATGTCGCTGAACCCTGATATCTCGAGCACTTGGGGGTTCCGCGATGCGCTTTGGGAAGAAAAGAGCAGCCGTTGAGAGAGTGCCGGTGGGAAGACACGTACCAGGATACGCATGCGCGATAACAACGACCGCCGTGAACCAACATATACCAACAACAGTGAGAGTGTGGAAGTTTAAATAGGAGCTGGTGATGATGATAAACGAGCACCATATGTGCACGATTGAAGCCGGGAGCTTCAGAGAAAGCGGCCGAGAAAACACCTGCCACGCTGAAGGGGGCCGAAGGGGGCGTGGCAGGTGGATTCCTGACAGATAAACATGTACTGTATGTATTTTTATAACATGCCTTCATCAAACAAATCGCGGCAACGCTGTTGTGTAAAAAAAACCCTTCAAAAACACGTGCATGCACATTCTCATTTATTAACGCACATCATGTGCATAAAGAAATTTCAAGCACGTTAATATACTGCCGCCATATTGATTTTCGTTTATCTCGATCATCGGTTACCTCGATGCTTTTTGGCGACCCCCTAGGACATCGACATAACCGGGTTCCACTGTACTTTTACACCGAAAATCAGCTAATCTCCCGTTGAAACATATCACCTTTATGCACAGATTCTATGAATTATGGCAACCTCTGATTTCATAATTTGATAAGGATCTGGTTCTATCTATATCATAAATAAATGTACATGCACACGGGCAGTTTATCTTTTACAACAAATCCTGTCAACCAAATGTCTGACTTGTTGTGACTAATGTTAATGGTTAAGTTTTATTGATATTTCCTGTTTAATCTTTAACTTGGTTATTGTTTAAGAAAAAAAGATGGATAGAGCGGAATGTTTAATGGTGATACTGGCATATTCATGTACAATAAAATTATATTATATAATTATAAAAACTTTAACAGAAACAGGGATGGTTCTGACTTACAAAATCATCAGTAATCCTTCTTCATGATTCTACAAGGTTTAACCTGATTCTTGTCATATAATTCAACATTAAATATCCCATGATGATTAACCTGACCTTCTCCTGCCACCTGAATCCCTTCAGACCAAAATTGGGGATAACTTGATCTAGAGATGAACTACCACTGAACCTTTTTTCCCCTCTCGCTCTCTGTGGTGCTGGAGAGAACGTCTGCTTCTCACCTTTCACCCAGGCGGATCTCATGAGTGTAGGATGACACCTCGGTCAGGGGAAGTGGGGCAGTGATGGTGGTGGTGGTGGTGTTAGTGGCTGTGGTGTGAGAGCGAGGGCAGAAATATTTCAAGAACTCATTCCTAAATATAGACTGCCTCTCTGCCAGCGTCCGCCCAGTCGCCCTGAAGTGGGTACTTCGGCTCTCGTTACTATGCCCAAGATAAGCCTCACCCTCTTATCAGCTGACGATGGCTATTTATGTCTGGGCACATTTCATTGAGAAAGATATGGTGTATGTAGTGTAGGAAAGAGATTTTGCACTGAAATGAACAAGATTTGAATTAGTCTATGTGTAACAACATTCTTAAGTCTTTATATGTTCACATTATCATTTATAATCCCTCAAACCTTTTCAGATTTACATTCATTACTCTTGTAACTGCATACCTTTCATATTGGTCTCACTATATTTAACGCTGTAATCAGTCTTAACCTTTGTAAGCTGGCATTTACAAGTAGATTTATCATACGTATCTCCAGTGTGTGTGTGTGTGTGTGTATATCTTTTTGATTTGTGAACATGAATAATAAAAACACAACCACAGTCTTTTCATTGTAATTTTTTTTATGTATGTTTAAAGTCAACAGCCACCCATGCTATACAGCCATACATTTTCTATTTTCAAGCAGCCATAGATGCTTTTAATATAAAAGAAAAGCTACAATACAGAAGAGCAATACAAAATTGTTGGCGCAGCTAAAATAAGTCGTTTTCCCATTGCTATATTTACAAAAGTTCATATTCCATGGTAGAACTGATTTCCTCTTAAATGACTATTTACAGTTCTGTACACATCGACTCCAGATAGTTTGGCCGTGCTGAAAAATAAAAGCAGGAAAAGAAATGGTGGTTAAGAACGATATGAAAAATGCACTGAATTTAATACAAGAATCAAGAATCAGAGCTTCACCTATAACTTATTAAGCAGCGTGTTCTGGAGATCCTCATAAACTTTGTTGTAGAGCTCATCCTTTGATTTTGTGCCATCGAGATAACCTGTAGTCACAAAAACAATAAATCTGATGAATTTTAACTACAGCCTAATGAGATCTCTTTTTATATTTGCTTGTAATTTTAATCACGTACGAATAGATATGCAGTTGCTCTCCATCTCTTTCCTGTGTTTCAAGTACATGGGCCACACGTGTCCGTCAAACAGACCGGGAGGGTCAGGAACCGTGTAGGTTCTTGTGCTATGTGGAGAAAGAACAAAACATTTAAGAAATCATAATCAAATTCCTTATCAGAACTTTATACAGCTTTGCCATAGCCAGACCTACCTTCTTCTCCTTTTGCACTCTTCATATGGAATGGTCACATAGTAGCTCTTGTCATAGATTTCATTTAGAGGTCTGAAAAGCAAAAGTAAAAGCTGTAAGCATATAATAATCCAAGGCCTTGAAAACCTGATAAAATGTCAAAGAAATGCATACTCACTTGTAATTATAGAGCAGAAAGCCCTCCACAATGAGTATGTGGAGCTCTCTCTCAGGATCAGACCCATCAGTTAAGGGTGACAGGGTCACACCATGAGAGCGGGCAAACTTCACTGGGTTCTCAACCCAGCCTTTTACAGTGTTTACCATAGCCTCCATGTCCAGGGCTTCGATCACTGCACAGGGGAGACAGACAAACCAAGAGCAATCTCAAAAACCACGAACATGAAATATGTTCTATGAATTTTTTGCCTCCTGAGTACTTTTTTTGTTCTCTCCTTCTAGAGAGGTTAATGGTTAATGTTAATAATGTAATAAAATGTACAAAATATAAATTTACAAAAGACATTTTAGGTTTTAGATTCATGTTACAGAAAAAAAGGGTAAACAAATATGGTCATGGAAAGATGAGGAATACATTACTGTCGTTTATTTTTCCTACAGCCGAAAGCCACTCTTACCATCCCACTGTTTAAAGCCGTCCTCCCCGACCTCTATTTGATCTTGGGGCTGCAATAACAGTGACCAATAAAACATTGCTGCAGATCGCGCACGCAGTGCTGATCCCACCTGGACATACGACGCCAAGCCCTCAGGCTAAACATGGCTGTCTTGTTCGGTTCAGTTCAGTTCGGTTCGTCAGGAAATTTGATCAGCCAAACCTTAAATCAGGCACTTAGGCCTTGACTGGATGGTATATTTAGGTTTACTGAACTGAATTTTACATAGACATAAAAAATGCTCAATGCAGATTGCTCCTATAATAATAATAATAATAATAATTAAGATGTAAATAATAGCACAATAAATCGATAATGAATGAGAAATAATGTGTTGCTGTAGTGTGTGCCATGTATGAGTATCGTTAATATTCATTGAAGGAAAAAGAATTAGTGACATAAGAAACAACTCTAACACAAATGAATGTCTGCTACCTCTTCATCTTCATACATATGTGTGGTGCATCTAAGGTTAATGGAGAGGTAACTTCAAGACATTCATTTCGAGTGTGTTTGAGGGTGGCCGTCCAGGAGAACACCAGCATAGGAGTAGTAAGAACCACATGGCACGGACAACAAGAACACACCCACAGAAAAACAGTACACACACACACACACACACACACACAAAATCCTACAATCCTCACTTTACCTGCATGTTCCTTCTGGTTATCCTATACCACAGCATGTGGTTAAAACTCATCTGCTAAATCTACTGGACTTTTTCACATCAATAGAATCGAGACTGATATACACATAGCAGGTGGAGTAAAAGATGGATTATTCATACCTTGAAAAAGTCATCTTGATGTATTACACAACAATTTGGTAAGATCTTGACAAGCCTTTTGGTCAGGGTGGTTTTCCCACCATTGGTCACACTGCAAAGCAGAGCAAACAACTTTTTAGAAAAGTGTATAATTCAATCAATCAATAATTATTATTTAACTGATTTAATTAAGAATTGATTTAACCCTAATCAGAAAACTTACCCGCCGATTCCGATAATACACTTCATTTTTTTTAGATTGGATTTCACTTGGTCTTTACAAGAAAACACCTAAATGTTCTCTCGAAAATAAAAAAAGTAAGTCGTGGGAATGATAATTTTTCAGTTCTTCCTCCTTTCTCCAAACTTCCCTCTTCCGGTACTATTTCATTGATAGGCTTTCTTGGTTACATATATATAGCCGATTTCGCTTTGCGTCACTCAGCTCGTGGCCCCGCCCCTTGTTTCCGTATACCCAATGATGGTGAGCGGAACGACGGCTCTCGTCTAATCACGTTGAATTTGCGGCGCACCTGCCGTCCCTCGTCACAGCACGTGGATGCCGCCGAAAGAGCAAGCAGTCATTAATAACCACACAATGCTTCTCTTCTATACTGTATATATATATATATATATATATATATATATATATATATATATATATATATATATATATATATATATATATATATATATATATATACTACTTTCTAATATATATTATAATTATTTACACACACACACACACACACACACACACACACACACATATATATATATATATATATATATATATATATATATATATATATATATATATATATATATATATATATATATATATATAAAATACTCGATCTATATCAATATGTACAAATAAGGGATTCAATGTAATATTTACTTTGACACCATCAAAACCAAGTAATAACATTGTTTCTTCATCTGCTTTAAACAAAATGCTAAACTATGATTCTTCAGTCAGAAGGACCCCCTAAAAAAAAAGGAAAAAAAAATGCAATTCCATTCATTGATCCTATTACGCACACGGTTTAAAATGTCTGCATGTTTTTATTATTTATTTTAATTAGGGGTCAGAGGAAACTGGAAATCTTGGAAGTATCAACATCCAAACATGAGAACATGTACAGAAAATCCACACAGACAGTACAGTAACCTGAGCACAGATTCAAAGTGGGGGCTGTGAAGCTGGGAGACCTCTGTGCTGTCCAGTAGGTGCATCTAGGGGTGAAAAGAAAATGCTTGTATTAACACATTTATTTGTGTCTTTCTGACAGAAAAGCATTAGCATCTATAAAATATTAGCTGTGTTAACAAGATAGATTCCAGATTATCCTGCCCAGGATAACATGCATACTGCAGATGAATAAATGGATGAATGAATGAATGATCCATTTATTATTATTAATTTTTATGATTATAATTAACATTCCAAGTACAGTCTAATTTGACACATCTGCTAACAGTAATAGGTTACATTGTCTTTTACCTAGAAGTCTATTAGGTTGTTAGCTAACTATCTTTACCTTGCCTTCTGGCTGTTTTTATTTTTTATTTGCTTCAAACAAATGGAAGATCCTTTAGCTGGCATAGTCCTTCTGCTACATACAACAGGCTGTGAACTCTGAATGCCAAGTGTCCAATCACCCACATTTTTTTTTGGCTGTTGTCGTCCCTGGTATTAATAGCACATCTTGGTGAGTTTTCCCACTCCGCTAACCAATGGTACACAATCTTCAATTTGAGGCGCACACATTTTGCAGGTGAAGTCTATTCTATGGACACTGTACAGTGAAATGCAGTGATGGTATATGACGATAATCAACAATGGGCATAAGACTTCAGAATAATTGCTGTGGTATAATTATAACCTTTTACCAAACTGCAATCAGTGACATTAGACAAAGGGTTACACAAAGATTTTTACAATGAAGGCAGAACTGTAGATAAATATTTTCTTCTTTTCAGCTTGTAGAATGCAAGTCTTTGTATAGACCTCTATTTCCGATGTCAGTCGGTAAGCAGATTGATATTTTATAATGTCATGTAATAATGTGTTATTTTTTTCTTGTCCTTGAAAAGAAGGAAACAAAGACCAGCATTCAAGTGTTTTGAAAATACACACCAGGCAGCAACAAGCCACAGCACTATACCACACAGAAAAAGATTTAGAAACATGAAATACACTAAAAAGCCATTCAGTTATATGTAAGAAATATTGAAACTGAGGTGTTATTCAATCTTATGAAATGACATTAAATAAAATAAGCACTAAAAGGACAAAGCTTAGTTGTACTGAGGAGGTTTATTTGGAGCCCTTCTTTAAAAAAAAAAAACCCAGGCTTGTTCTTGGCATGGGTCGTATGATCTATCATGCCTTACACCATACCCACTGGATCACTTTACTCTGACTCCTGCTTCTGTCACTTCTCCAACATACCGCAAGTGATCATTCAATTACAATACCGGCAAATTGAAAGCATGCCTTTCTAAGATCAAAGAAAAAGCCATAAGGTTTCATTATATTTAAGAAACACTTTGCTTGAACGTGTGATGAACTATGATCCGAAATGTCCAGCTTTTCTGGAAATGTTATGGATGCCGTTACGCAAAACAACAGAAGTACTTTAAAGTCCTGATAATAAGGATACGATTAATTTTCTTTCCCAGTATTCAGTATCTGGAAACTGCTTTCTTGTTAGCTATATTACTCAGAAATATTATAGCCTTTAGAGTCAAGCCAAGACATTGATCAGAGGCAATTAGGCAGAGGTGTTGCTGGCATAGAGGGAATGTTCCCTACCAAGACGTTAAAAAATCCACGTGGCTCTTTCCGGAGCAGGCTCAGCTCTATATTTGTCACTTTGCCACCGTGTATGTGTGTGGTGGTAAAAAAGGTGCCACTGCGTCACAGATGCCGCTGATGCAACCAACGAGAGTGCTTGTGGACATGGGATTAGTCCGGCCTGGTCATGTTGAACCTGACAATCGTCAGTGATTCCACTCTGTCTGGATCATTCTGTCTTATGCTCCTAATTAGATCAAAAACTTTTTCCGAGAATTCCAAGTGGGGCAAATAGCACAGACACTTTCACCCTTCAGACTGCTAGACGAGTCATTAGCGCACATGTTACTTCCATTGTGGTAAAACTATTTCTATTCATGACACACAGAGAATTTATTAGCAGGAAGGGGCCAACAACCGTGAATGGCAGGTTAAAGTGTCGTCACGTGTATTGCCGCTTATAGTTGAAGTTGTTACCAAACGGCAAAACAAATGCGTTATCTAATCAATAAAGCGCAGTTCCTCGTCCAGGCTTTTACTCCATGAAGGCTATGGTGATAGATTGTGTTGTTATTATGGTTAGAAAGATGGCCCTCATGGTTATATATTTTTCACCAGAGCAGAACAACCTTGTTTAGAGAAAGCACGACAGATAAAAGGACAAGATCATAGTTCAGGTTTGTGTTTTCACTTTGTTGATGACCCTTTCTGTAGAGTCGAGCCAACAATTACAAGCTACGAGATTCTAGGGGATGGAAATCTTGCTGATGAATCCTTTGTGGAGTAGGACATCACTAGACACTGAGTGACACACCACATTAAATAGAGATAATTTAGGTAAAATTTTTTAATTAACTAAAGGGACTGTCACACTTTAGGTTTAGGACAAAGGCTCAAATAAGACTGAACTACGATAGCTTATATCATGCTTTGCAGCTTTCCTGATATGTGACATTTAAACAGCCACTATATGGATTTATTGTCTGAACAAACTCTAAACAACAGGGTGATCTAGTATCCACCTCCAGCACATGACTGATGTTTTGCAACATATTTGTTGATAAGGTGTTCAACTGATAGCCACCTTGAAATTATGTTTACCCTGAAGATTCAAAATGGTTTTATGAACGGAGATTTGACAACTTATAAGAGTGTTCAAGAACACAAGGATTCAGTTTTTGTTGGACACCTCAGATTGAACTTTATTACCTCATATCTACTTCACGACATTCACTCACAACCTTATGTATGAAACAGAAACATGTTGTGATACAAATTACTTACAATGCACTGTACAGTGTGATCGTTATGTACAATAACGTGGCTGCAGTATTTGAAAATATTTCTCCTGTAAAAAACCTGTAAATACAGCATGGAAATGTCAGAAATTCTGCAGTTACCTCATTGTTTTTTTTTTTTTTTTTTTTTTTTTTCTGTAGTTACATCATAAACATACAGAAAACCTGTACATGATAGTTGGAAATGAGAATTATTGAAAAATGTGTAAACTAACATTCACATTTAAGAACTATTGCATGTATTATTTTATTATTTCACCCATGACCTCTTTTCAGAAAAGAATTAAGACACCTGTAATCAGTCATTTATAAAGCATTTGCTATAAAGAGGTGGAAACTGAAGCATACGGTATTTTACAGTTATGTAAGTACAATGAATGCTGGATGTGTTTATTACTTATGCATTTTACTACAGTAACAAATTTCTGCTGGTGTGAACGATGTCTGGAAGGATGATCAGCACAATACATAATAACTTACTGACTGTGCACATTGTTAAATATGGACTTTAGAGCATTTGGAGCCTTTCTACACATTAAAACATGTTCCCCATGCATTCTGGTTAAAAATGAGTCTGAGTGATTATCTAAAAAAAAGAAAGTCAATTTTTTTGTCCTTTTTAGATAAGTTTCTTGTTTCCCCCTATGTGGTTAAAGTGGTAATGCTTACTGTCCACTTTATTAGGAATATCAGTACACCCGTTTGGATGAACGCAATCCTAATCAGCCAATCAATTAAATAATGCATATATATAAGGCAAGAGCCTCAGTTAACACTCAAATCAAACATCAGAATTATGTAAAATGTCAATGCAGTGATTGTAGTGTTGTTGGTGCCAGACAGTCTGGTCTGAGTCAGAAGCAGCTGAGCTTCTGAGATGTCATGCAAAAAAAAAAAAAAGACTCTCAAGAGAATGGTGCAAATAGAACAAAAAAAACATTTGGAAACACCTTGCTGATGAGAAAAGATTACACAGGTTTTAAGTTGGCAGGAAGGCTGTGTAAACTGAGGTGAACAGACTACAACAGCAGAGGACACATTGGGTTCCAGTCCTGTCAGCCTAGAACAATGAAACTAAGGACGGGGCAGTTGTCTGGTTTTAGCAGATCAACGCTGTTAGCAGATGACTGGCTGAAAATTGGCTCATTGCATGAATCAGGTGTACAGCTGTCCCTATTAAAGTAGCCACTGATTGCATAAATAAAGTTTCTTAAAAGTTCCTTTTCAGACAGAAAGATGATGATGGATCACTGCATTGTGGAAAAACAGATGCAGATTTCGGATGAAGAAAACTCACACAGCTCTTTGTCCTTTGCTAAAAACCGTTAACTGCAAAAGAGGTTAAGGACAGGGTTATAGCAAGCATCTTCACAAAGCATATATAATCTTTGTATGCATGCAGGTTCTATTAATGAAATGGAAAAATTTTATGCGGATTGCATGCATCTGAAAAAAACCCCAAAACATTTAAAGTGGTCTGTTTCGGCAGCTTATGCACCTGTATTTTAGGATTTGGTCATTAAGCTTGGTGGTATCTACTTATCACCAACATTCAGTTCAGTGCCAGTTTAACAGCAAGCAGGATATTTTGAGAGGAATAAATGATGGAAGAAACACCTGACTCGAACTTGCCACAACACCCGTGGCCTTATTAGCGTGATTTTTTCAAGTTGTTAAAAAAAGAGGGTTTTGTCTTTGGATACTGAGTGCACACTTAACTGTACCTTTAACTGCACCTTGAACAGCACACTGAAATTATCTTGAAAACTGCAGCCTTTTGTATGTTGTCACTCATTAATCAAACCTCTCTCGCTCTTACTGAGCCAAGATTTTCTCTTATACACCCTCCATTTTTTCAAAAAGGTGACCTGGCTGATTATGCCCTTCCACATGTCAGTCAAGTCACATGGATATTAAGCTGCAATAGCAGAGTCCTGACAAGAGCGTGATTTATGGACAAGTTTGCTGATCAGGTGTGTGTGGCATGAAAGGCATTTAAAAAGAAACGATAAATCACTAAGCAGAGCTTGGAATTAAAGTGGAGATCGATTGTGTGTGCCCTGCATCTAAAGTATCCCACATGCCAGTAAAAATAGCATTGATCAGACCAGGAGGACTGGTACACTAAAGATGGCAGCAGATGTACCTTATGTAATGTGCCAGAAGAGTTTTCAAAAAATTTCCACTGGTGACCAGAGTAGCTCGTGTGTTTAGGGTGGAGCTGTGCGATCCTAACATGGAATATTCACTGTCAGCCATTAAACTGGCTCAGCTGGAGGACCTCTACTGTTACAGGTCTCTTTTCTTACCTACAGTCATGGACAAGCCTCCGCAGCCACTGAAGTGGGCCTGCAAATGGACACGGGCCAAACATGAACATTTATGCTGGAGACATACAGTGCAAGTGTTTATGGGTTATGTAATTGCAAAATATTCTATCTGACCTCAATATATGTGTATTTACCTTTCTGGGACTGATTTGTCACTCTGTCTCTGGGATTCCACAAGCCTAAGAAGGTGGAGAAAAAAACCCCCAAATGATTATTTCTTCTCCTATAAAGGTATTAATTATTATATTGTATGGTTTAATACCCAAATCTACTGTATATATTGTAGCATGTAATGACAGACAAATTTATTTTTAATTTATCAACCTCCTAGGTCATGCTGTGGACATGTTTCATTTTGAAATAATTTACACAGTGTGAATGATAATTTATAAATAAAACTATTTCAAAAAATGATTCGCATTAAATCGAAGTGGTTTGCACGTAGCGTGAATTTTGACTGACTGAATTTTGACTCCTGGCTGCCTTTTTAGCATACAAAGAAAATCTGAGCTAGAAATGTGTGTATGTGTGTATGTGTGTGTATGAGAGGTCAGTTGGGCCTGGATTCTTCTAAAGGCCAGAGGAAACTTGAGCAGAACCTGACTGCATGCCAACCCACAAGCTTCAGTTTTACCTTTCTGTCTGGGCCTTGGGACGCTCCTCATCATACCTAAGGAAAGTAGGAAACACACTTAGTTACTACACCAACATACGCCGTTCCCACTGTACTTTTTAACTGTCTGGGACCTTTGACACTGAAAATGAACCTTATTTCTCCGAACCCTGAGATTATAAACAAACTGTGATTTATTTTCCCAATGACAATATTACTTTGTGTACTTAAAAGTGCTACTGGGAAAAAACATTTAAACTGAATGAATTTCAAATCCACTTTGAGAACCAGAAAAGGACAAATAACAAATCATTATTATTAAAGAAATGAATAAAAGCTTGCAGGTTTTTGACATTTCAGCTGGATAGTGGTGTTTGCTATTATCCATATTTTATTTTAATTTATAGTTATTTACAGAGGAATTATTTGAGAATCATGGGCTCACACTGGTGAATTCATAACAGTGTTCCTCGTATGGAATCAGACCAAATCTAAACAGATCACAGCCATTCATCTAATTTCATGACATTTCTCATGCGATCTGGTGAATCTTTTTATGATTTTAAAAATGTTTGCACAAATACCTCAAACAATTCTGTGCTTTGATGTTAAATATTACCATCAACTTTTCAGGGTCCATGCACCAAGTGTATGAAGCATCCTCATGTTTATGTTTATAACCATTGGGTCATTTTGGAGTGCCTGGCATGAGAAACTCAGAACTCGGCAGAAATGTTTTGTGGTAATAAAAATTTTTTCTGGCAAAAGTTTTGGATCCAGGCATACATTTATTGCACAACATGAGGCTCATTGATGCACATGGGGAGCAAAGGCTGGCCCGTGCGGTCCGATCACACAGATGAGCTGCTGTAGCTAAAATGAAGTTAATGCTGTTAATGCTCAATAGATCAGGACTGTTTTGGCAGCAAAAGGTGGACCAACACAATATTAGGCAGATGGTCATAATGTTATGCCTGATCGGTGGCTATAAAGTTATGCCTGGTGTATGTTTAATTATGGCTTATACACAAACTGGACAGTTTCACATATCAATACTGATTAATTGTTATTGCACACTAATTGGAAACAGGAAGTGAGGCTCAAATCCATTACTTTACTACAACTCCTAAAGGAAACATTATATTTAAAGTAACTTTGGTTACAATGATGTAAAGATAAACATACAGTCTTGTAATTTTATTTAATATTAATATTTTATCTGAAGTCTGCAAATTGCTACAGAAAGCTCGTGCACCTGAGACACATGCTCATGAAGCTTTGGTTTAAGGTTTCTGGAAAGCCTTTATAAAACTTTTGGTTGTCTCTAAAGCTCCCCCTGCCGATGGTAAGTACTCACTGCAGCACACACTCAGGGATCTGCACATGCTCCATAGGGACGATCTGAGCCAACTCCTCCAGACTCTGCACATAGCGAACCTTTTCCAGGAACTTCACACTGGGGAAGAGTGGAGTTTCTATTTTCTTAACACATACATAACTAATAATGGTATGATTTGATCAAAGAATTGCTCTTACCTAATGAACGGGCGTGAGATAGCCAGAACGGTCCGAATAAACCAGGACGGGTGTGTGATAATCAGACATTTGAGATTCTTCCTTAACCTTGAAAAAGATGGAATATATAACAACATGTCCATCTTTATCAAGCCATACTGATGCTCAACACAGATGATTGCAGAGCAAGATGTACTAGATATTGGCTTGGATATTGAGCAAGAAATCAGTTAACATTAATACCTTCTATCAATCATCTGGTAGCACCTCTTCAGCCAGCTGATGCCAGGCATCTTCCTGCGTGGAGTTGCTCCATTCAGGTAAATGATCATATAATCCTCAGCTACGAGTAGCTCCAAACTGCTGATCACATACCTACAAAAAAATGACACACAGGTTGAAATCTTCAAACCCACTCCAAACCATCAACCTAGAACCAGTCTACAACCAGAACTCCTCCTTACATGACTCTATAAATCTAACAAACTGAATACTTTTAAGAGTTTAGGTCTTTTATTTGATCAACATTTAATGAATCTATAATTATTATATGTCATTTTTTCATGATGGATGCTTTTTTTTTTTTAGTCCAGACGTGTTTGAGCACTGTCTTACAGGAAGAGGTTCTCCATGATGTAATGGTAGTCAGCACAGCCACTGTCCGGAAGGTAGCAGGCCGCAAACACAATGATAGCATTCAGACCTTCTCCATAATAACCTGCAAAAAGCGGAATATCTGTGTTTTAGAAAACTTGATCATATCTGACACTAACATACATTTCACTCTTTATTAAAAAATTAGGTGATGCAATGTGCTTGGACGATAGCATTGATCCAGCAGGCAGCATTGCCACCTCACTGACTTGGATAAAGTGCATATTGAATATAAATGAATGAATGATTAAATGAATGAAGTGAAAAAAAATTTGCTTTAATTAAATTCAGTTCGATTCACATTTATTAGTATGGAATTTTTAACCATGGACTTAAAGCAGATTTACAGAAATAAATTGACTACAAATATACATTAGATATTTAAGTTTATTTCTAATGGTTTAAAGAAAAAGGTTTAAAAAATCCAGACTCAAAAAAGGAACCCATCGTCATCTGGGTGAAAAAAATCTAATTTTCGGATTATTCCTAACAGACTTGTTCTCAAAATCTTTTAAACCATGGGCCATGTATTGTTTGTTACTGGGCCACACAGAAAGAATAAAAACATATTTAATGTTATTTTTATTTACATTTTGTTTTACGCTTTGTAGGGTGTTTTATAGACTTTTGCCTGTGCCAATTTCCCACACTTGTTTCAGTCAAATTTTTTTATGCATCAATTAATTAAGCTTCCACTGATTCTGCATTATGTTAAGTTTGTTACATTTTTATTTTATATGTAATAATTAAATGAATAATTAAATCACGTAATATGTATAATGGAAATATATGTAATATGTTACTGAGTTTAGTTATGTGCGTGACACCTGTACATAAAAAGGTTGTCTTGCGTAAAACTGGTCAGTTGTGAAAAAAAGGTTTGAGGACTGCTGCTTTAAACCTTATTTCATGTCATGTGTATTTATGCCACCAGGGGTAGTGTCCTTGTTTGTTTTGTCCATTTATGTATTTTAATAATTTAAAAACTATGCTATTTTCTTCATTCCCAGTGAAAGATTAAATGTACAGTAACACAAACACTGAAAATCTACTTATATGTTATTTATTCACTACATCAATTGCACTATATTTCATTCATAGAATTCAAGTAGAACACTTAGAATAAAGGTTGCACTGACCTCCATGAGTGACCACACGTAGGTATGGCCTGATGACCTGCATGTCTATCCGGTGCTCCTGTTCTCCAATGATCACAGTCCTCCAGAGGCGAGCAGCACCTTCACCCTCCTCACCCCTCTGACCCGAACCATCACCTGGGCCCTCTTTAGCTCGCGCCACAAGGGCATCGTCTGAAAAAGAGTGACTTGATGAAATTATTTGTTTGCAAAATGTTAGAGCTTGAAAAGAAACTCATTAAGAATACTTGGGTGCATTTTATTAATAGAAAATTAATCATCGATAGTTTCAGGGTAGTTTCAGGGTATCGACATTAAATCTTAAAAGACCATCAGTTTTGGAATAACCTTCGACCTCATACAGACCTTCCCACTCCAACTCGTTGCCACTGGTGATGAACTCTAAAGAGTCTGTTTCATCTGGTGTGTCCATGTCTTCTACGTTGATGTCCAGATCGTCCGGAGTGTCCAGGATGTCATCGGACAGGAGGGACCCTTCACTCCGGTCCAGTGAAAGATTTATGTCTGGGGCAACAAGTGTCCTCCGCTTACTTTGAACTGCTGAGCCTCCATGACTTCCAAGCAGAGATCCAGGGGGAGCTGAGATAAAGAGAACGGGAAAACATAGTAACACGCATGAACACGTTTATTCAGTGTTTTATATGAGCCATGAACCTGACAGTTCTATTAACACTAGCCTACTTGTATCCTAGCCTTCTTGAATGCTATTTGTATACTGTCTACTTAACCATTTTTACAGAAGTGCATGATGCATATATGCAGATTTGCATATTAACCGACTTGAATGCTTATATACATGTGAATAACACTAGTAAATGTTACATTCTTAGATAGTCTATTTACATATTGATGTACTTGCATGCTAACCTACTTAACATACGTGCAGCCTATCCAAGTAGCATTTGTGCACACTAGCCACCTTGCATACTAATATTTGTGTACTATCTCTTTGAATAATACATTTGCATGCTATCCTACTAGCTCCTTGTTTTAGTACAATTCTTGCATATTAGCCTACTTGAATGCTTGTTTACATCAACAGGTAATTATTGGGGACACTAGTCAAATCTATTTGCCATATACTTGAATACTAACACACTGAAGCCTGGATGCTTTTGTGTACTACTTCACTAGCACACTAGCCACCTTGTATGCTAGTATATGTGTTTACATGCATGCTAAGCTATTTTGCAAAATTACTTTGGGGTATAAATGAATACTACCCCTCTGGAATGCTTGCATGAGAGCATACTAACTCATACATCACATAATATCTGGTATTCACTGTTAGAGGAATTTATAGCTACGTACATGTGCGATTGTCAGTAAGACCATCAAGGTCTCCATCCTCTGGCAGAGGCCTGCACAGAACCAGTATGAAGGTACAAAGGAAGATGATTAGAATAATGCACTGTACTTTTTTTTTTTTTTTTTTTTTTAGGAAAAACAAAGTGCATGTTTTAATAAAACACTTTTATGTACACTGTGCAAATTCACTTTCACACATGGGTTTTGGCAGAGTAGACGTATGCTGAAGAATTTTACTCCCCCGCGGAAGGAAAACAAGTCATTACTGCATCACCCGTAGGCGCATTGTGGCAGGGCGCTTGTGTATCGAGGAGTGGTGATGTGTTCAGGTTTGTCAGCTCGCACAATAGATGAGCAGACAGCTTAAGGTTTGCTTGCTGTTTTAATTGTAGCTTATGTCTCTGGTGACTCTCTCTGTCTGTAATTAGTGCTGTTTTAACTACTGTAATATCACTGTTTAATGATAAGGAGCAGGGTGGCTTGTAGAAGAGACTGAAAAAAGCCCCACTTGATATACTGTATAAGACATTAGACTTAAATGTCTTATTAATATAAGTAATGATTAGTAAGCATGTGAATACGTCTGTATAATGCATTGACAATATATATCAAGTCAAGTCAAGAAGCTTTCATTGTCATTCCTATCATATATAGCTGACGCAGTACACAGTGAAATAGAAAAACTAAAGTAATATAAAGTAATAATGTATATATAATCGTAGTTATAGACTGGACATTTCAATATTAACACATGCTTATTATCAGCCAATCAAGTGGCAGCAGCACAATCGTTACGATTGTACAGATGCAAATCAAGAGCATCAGTTAATGGTCATATAATGGTTGTTGGTATTAGACAAACTGAGAATTTTAGTAACCTGGGATTTTCACACAGTTTTTAGAGCGGAGGTGCTCAAATGTTTTCCTTTGAAGAGCCAAAAGTCAAATTAGATTAAGGCCATGGGCTGATTGTGGCAGTATATTTAAAATGTATTAAATAAATAAATAGGCCCTGGAGTGGAAGCTTGATGTGGCTAAAAATAATAAATTCTAGCTAGTCCACTATGTTTAGGTCTAAAACAGCAGACATCTGGTCTTCTTCCTTTAAGCAGTTTTTCTAGTGATTTCTAGTAGATCTAGTAAATTATAATGCAGCTATCCACAGACTCTCCCACAGATTTTGTAATGAGATATAAATGAACTCTTCTACTGACTATATTGTATTCTCTGAAGCTATGCCAGCAGAAATATCATTAATAAATCAATTCGTTGACTTGACAGTAAACTTTGAAAGAAGCTGTGTAACTAAGTGTAATAGGATTTGAAAAAATGCCCATAGCTTACCGTGGGAAATCTTCATCCTGCCATTCATCCTTCACCTCTAAGTTTTCCATGCGGAGAGTGGCTTCTGTTGTACCCATTCTGTTGTCCTGAGGCACAAGTCACACTGCAACACATGATCAGCAATACTTTCGCTGATTCACCAACACTTTTTTTATTATATAACAAAAGTTGTTCATCTGGGGCAAATATAGTTTAAGGCATTTATACCAATTTTACCGAAATGTCATGAATACTTTAATTGCATTCATAGACTACAGTTATATTGTATTTTTCATTGTTTGATATTCGATGTTTGCAGTTCACACTCTGAAGCAAATCATAGGTTTATATCATTGCGGCCATACTTTATACTAATTTATTGTTGCTATAGTAACAACTCATCCGCCGTAGCTTGGATGGCAGATATATTATATAAGTATATTGATTATATCAGTATATTGATATGTTATACGTTTCTGTAAGGAGTATCGTATGCAATATTTTTGCAGGGTGTCTTCAGCGACAGTGGTTTTGTAACTTTCAGGGAAATTGTTTAGCACATAGAACTGCCACAGTCCTAATAATATGACCAGCTGTGTTTAATTTACATTATATTAAAAATATTTTGGGCCATTATTGCACCTATTCCAGCATGACAAAGCCCCTGTGAACAAAGCGAGCTCCATAAAGATATGCTTTACATTGGTTGAAAGATCTCGAGTGGCCTGTTACAGAGCTCTTCCCTGAATATACACATAAAGTCTACAGAGATCAGGTTCTCATACAGGACGTGTGATTCCTCACTAATTGTCATCTAAAGTCTCAGTCTATCTATATAAAATCTTCCCATAGCCTTAGTGTTTTGTCTTGTGTAATATAAATCTGTATTATCTCTGCTACAGTCTTTTTGTAAGTCTGATATGCGTTATCACATTCAATCATTTCATCCCAATTAAGCATTTAATATTTGACAGTCATTATTTAGTTTAGTCTTGCTTCCTACAAAAATGGAAATTAGGCAGGAACAACAGTAATAGATAAGAGATTAGAACGTTATCTGTGCGAGAGTGAGTCATGCGTGACGCAATGAGCAGGTCGGCAGTGCGCGAAAAAAGGAATAATGCCTTGGGCATCTTAAATAAATCATGGCGCTGACGTCACGATAACATTCATATTTTTGGATCAGAAAAAGAATCAGCAACAGATGACCTTGAAACAGGCTGTGTTCACAGCATTACTGTTATGGTCTTGATTTTTTTTTTTAAGAATTTCACTGTTTTGGCATTTATACAATGAACTGGATCTTAGATGGAAATAGAATCTATCCTAAGAACATTTGACACAAGGAGGTGAATGTATGAAATGCTCTGTAGGAGTTTCCTCCAGGTTCCTCTTCTCTTGAAAAAATTTAAGCATTAGGTGGTTTGGCTGCTCAAATTGCTCTTTGGTGTGAGTGTGTTTGCTTGTTTGGATGTGTATATGTGTGTGTGTCCACATGTGTTCTATAATGTACAGTTGTCCCATCTCAGGTATATTCCCGCATTGAGTCCCTTGAAATGGCTCAAAAATCACCGTGATCCTAACAAGGATAAAGCGCTTACATTTAAATGAATTAACACATATATATATATTATTATTTTATTGAACAAAAATGAGTTTTCCATGTGTACCAAAAATGTCCAGCCTGAATTGATACCATTTATATCTTATGAGCTCTATTTTGGGTTTGGAAAGTAGACAGAGCTTTTCATCATCAAACCCACAGGATGTCAATCAACAGGAGGAGATTTGTGTGTGTGGAGCGACATCATGTCAGAGGTGTGTTCAGCTGTGCTCATGAATGATGGCACAAACATGAATGTATGCACCGTTCTAGGGGGTTAAAGTTACTGTACTTCTCCTCCTCCTCTCATACACATGCTTATAATAGGCCATGAGTTCTTTCGTGATTCGAATGCAGTTCTTAAGAGCTAAAGTGAACTGAGCTGTCTAGTGAAGGAATAGAAATAAAAGTGATTAAGTGATTAAATGGAAGTGATTAATGTGGTATAATTAAAGAAGAAGTGCCACATATAGGACACACACACACGCACAAACTGTCCAACTTGTAGATGAAAGGCACCAAATAAACACATACCTGCATGAAGGATACTCGCACCAGAAATATGCCTCTTTTGGGGTGTTCTCTGTTCTCCTGCTGCTCCGACTGTGTGTGTTTTTGTGTGTGTGTGTTTGTGAGTCTGTGCGTGCTCCTTCGCTCAGGCTTGGAATTTTTGGGTTTTTTTTGCCATGCTCATATCCATAAAACTCCACTTGTGTAGGATGAGGAAGTCACATGTGCTGTCTCTCTTCCTTTTTCCTTCTCTCTGTCCTGCACTGGACAAAAAAAAAACTGGCACGACTAGATTTAGGGTGTGTGTGTGTGTGTGTGTGTGTGTGTGTGTGTGTGTGTGTGTGTGTGTGTGTGTCTGGGTGCGAAGATGAGAACTGTTGTCTATCCTGTCTGCTTCCCAATGCTGTCCCGTGTTCAGCAACCTGCTGTTTTCATCCGGAGGAGGTGAATCCAGATGTTCTTTGCCTCTTATGCCTCCTGCAGCACGTCTCCGTGTCCAACCGCTTCATTTCCGCAAGGGATTGTGGTTAACTTGTCAGGCGATGGTTACAGTCCCATTGCCACCAAGCGCTGATGGGATTACGTAATCTCACCTGAGCCTCACCTCCGCCTTCTGTCCTCTCTCTCTGATTTTCTCTTTTACTACATTACGAGGGAAAAAATCCCTCACCTTGTAATAAGTAATACGTCAGGGTTTATTCTCCCAGGCTAATACAAAAGCACCCTGTGCCTGCTTTCCCTCCTGAAGATGGACGGCTCATTTTCACTGTTCCCTAGCAACAGCATCACTCTCTCTCTTTTACTTCTTACCAGCAAACTCCTCCCTTTACTGCCCACCCCTTCGTCACTGGGCTCCTCCCTCACACCCTTCCCCACCTCTCTCTCTCTCTCTCTCTCTCTCTCTCTCTCTCTCTCTCTCTCTCTCTCTCTCTCTCTCTCTCTCTCTCTCTCTTCTCTCTCTCGCTCTCTTGCTCTCTCGCTCTCTATCTCTTTCCCCAGCTGACTTATCTGTATTGCCTTTGTGCCTCTACAGCCCCCTGATTGGATGTTCCACATTCCCTTCTGCTCAACCACTGGCTGAGACACTCTGCCAAACTCAGCTCAGTGATGTCACTGGTTTAGTTCCCATGGTGCATTTATCTTGTAGTTCGGACCCTAACTGCAGTGTATGAGTAATAGTGCTTTCAATATTACATAGAGTTAATAAAACTAGAAATATAGTTTGATACATTTTATGGGGCAGGTCACAAAACCGAAAATTGTCATCTCCTACACACCGTGTAGAAACCCTGGAGGAACCGAATAAATGTTTTTTTTTTATTTTTTTTATTTTTATTATTATTATTAAGATATTACAGCTTGATATCTTACATGTAGAGGAACCTAGAGGACATGTCATCATATATTCTTACATGGAGGAGTACCTTTAGGGTATTTCATCTCATTTTCATACATGTAGGGAATCCTAGATGGAATGTCATCATATATTCTTACATGGACTGGTACCTAAAGGGCACTTCAGCAAATTATGTTACATGTAGGGAAACCTTGAGGGCGCATCATCATATATTCTTATATGGACTGATATCTATAGGGAACTTTATCCAATTTTCCTACATGTAGGGAAACCTAGAAGGAAAGTAATCATAGTTCCTTATATATAGGGGTACCTATAGGGCACTTTATTCCTTTTTCTTATCTGCAGGGAAACCTAGAGGGACTGTTATCATATGTTCTCTCATGTAGGTGTACCTTTACGGTACTTCATTTAATTTTCTTACATGTAGGGGAAACTAGAGGGCATGTCATCAAATTTTCTCACATGTAGGAAACCCTTTAAAGTATTTCATCTAATTTCTTACATGGAGGGGAACCTATAGGGCATGTAATCCTTTTTTCTCACATGTGATGGAACCTATAGAACACTCCATCACATTTTATCACATTTAGGGGAACTTATAGTGCACTGCATTACATGTTCTTATAGTGCACTTAATGTAGAACCTAGAGGGCATGTGGTAATTAGTTTTTTTTTTTGTGGTAATTTGTTTAATTTGAAACCTATACGACATTTAATCACATTCTTACACACTAGGAGAATGCAAGGATAAGGAGATCTGTGGATTTTCTCCATATTTTTTATTCATTTTAATGACAATCAGTAAGATTATTAATTGCATTTCTTCACTATAAGTGCACACTAGATATCAATTTATTACATTTTATCTATCAAAGAGGCCTCCTAGCAGGTAATTTATCACATTTTATCTGCTGCAGCTTTTTTTATCTACTATTCAGAGTCTCCCAATATTGCAATTAACCAATTTTAAAATGACTTCTTATTGAATAAGTAAATGTTTAAAAACCTTGATGTTGGTGATGGTGGTAAAGTCACTTTTTGCTTTTTGAAAATGTAATTAATCAAGAATGGGAATTGATGAACGCACAATGAGTCCTGAGTTGACTCAAATATCAACGTTCATTAACATGATGTAATGTGGAGTTCAATAATGAACATGTGTCTTGAATAATTATCAGTTCGCTTATTTAATTGACCTTTGAATGGAAATCAACTGCTTAAAAAATCCTTTTTGTTAAGAAAATGAATAGAACCGGTAGGAAAGCATATGTTCAGCTTTTTTTCAGTCTGTGTGGATGAAATGCTTGAGGCCAGATTCTGTAGCTCTCAGAATGTAGTCCATTAGTGGAAGTCAGTCAGATGGTTACTATTATCAGTCTGTGCTTCTAAATATAACATTTGATATTTAATGATTTTGTTAAGGCTTGGAAAATGTTGTATTACTTCTTTTCCACTGTATAAAGTTTTTTGAGGGTTTTGTGTCATTTGAACCAAGAAAACAATATACAAAAATGTTGTATTTAGGAGACTTTTTGTCTAAACCAAAACAGAAACGAGTGTTATCATTTGAAAGGGCTTTTGTGAATGAGACACTTTCCAGATTTGAAACGGTAATCGGTGCTGCTTATTTGATTGAAACAGTGTACAAACACAGCTATGATGGAATTACTGATAGAGTTCTACTCTTCTAAAATGAAGAGCTTTGATTTAGAAGACCACAAGATGGAGATGGTGTTCAATTTAGGAACCAGAAGAATGAAGAACTGCACATTATAAAACTAAACTTAACACTGCAGACATAATCTTCTTCTTCTTCTTCTTCTTCTTCTTCTTTCGGCTGCTCCCATTAGGGGTCGCCACAGCAGATCATCCGTCTCCATTCCACCCTGTCCTCTACATCTGCCTCTTTCACACCAACTACCTGCATGTCTTCCCTCACCACATCCATGAACCTCCTCCTTGGCCTTCCTCTTTTCCTCCGACCTGGTGGCTCCATCCTCAGCATTCTTCTACCAATATAATTCATGTCCCTCCTTTGCACATGTACAAACCATCTCAATCTCGCCTCCCTCACCTTGTCACCAAAACATCCTACATGCGCTGTCCCTCTAATAAACTCATTTCTAATCTTGTCCATCCTCGTCACTCCCAACGAAAACCTCAACATCTTCAGCTCTGCCATCTCCAGCTCCACCTCCTGTCTTTTACTCAATGCCACTGTCTCTAATCCATACAACATCGCAGGTCTCACCACAGTCCTATAAACTTTCCCTTTCATTCTTGCAGATACCCTACTATCAAAAATCACTCCTGTCACTCTTCTCCACCCACTCCACCCTGCCTGCACTCTTTTCTTTACTTCTCTAACACACTCTCCATTACTTTGCACTGTTGACCCCAGGTACCTGAACTCCTCCACCTTTTCCAGCTCTTCTCCCTGCAACTGCATCACGTCACTGCCCTCCCTCTCATTCACACACATGTACTCTGTCCAACCTTCACCCTGAACCAGTCTGTCGTACCTACTGCACACTTCACTGCCGTCACACTGTCCTCATACATGTCCTGCACCACCCTCACATACTTCTCTGACACACCTGACTTCCTCATACAATACCACAACTCCTCTCTTGGCACCCTTTCGTATGCTTTCTCTAAATCCACAAATACACAATGCAATTCCTTCTGTCCTTCTCTATACTTCTCCATCAACATCCTCAAAGCAAATAAGGCATCTGTGGTGCTCTTCCTCGGCATGAAACCATACTGTTGCTCACAGATTGTCACCTCTTCTCTCAACCTGGCTTCCACTACTCTTTCCCATAACTTCATGGTGTGACTGATCAACTTAATTCCCCTGTAGTTACTGCAGGTCTGCACATCTCCTTTATGCTTAAAGATCGGTACCAGCACACTTCTTCTCCATTCCTCAGGCATCTTCTCACCTTCCAAAATCCTGTTAAACAACCTGGTCAAAAACTCCACTGCCATCTCTCCTAAACATCTCCACGCTTCTACCGGTATGTCATCTGGTCCAACCGACTTTCCACTCTTCATCCTCTTAATCGCTGCTCTCACTTCCTCCTTACTAATCCTATCTACATCCTGCTTCACCAACTCCACATCGTCCAACCTTCTCTCTCTCTGATTTTCCTCATTCATCAGCTGCTCAAAATACTCCCTCCACCTTCTCAACACACTCTCCTCACTAGTCAAGACATTTCCCTCTCCATCCTTTATTGCTCTAACTTGCAGTACATCCTTCCCAGCTTGGTCCCTCTGCCTGGCCAATCGGTATAAATCCTTTTCTCCTTCCTTAGTGTCCAACCTCTCATACAGCTCCTCATATGCCTTTTTCTTGGCTCTCGCCACATCCCTCTTTACCTGCTGCCGCATCTCCTTGTACTCCTGCCTACTTTTCTCATCACTCTGTCTATCCCACTTCTGTTTTGCCAACCTCTTTCTCCTTATGCTCTCCTGCACTTCCCCATTCCACCACCACATCCTTGTCTTGCTTTCTATTTCCAGATGTCACACCAAGTACTTTTCTAGCTGCCTCCCTCATCACTCCTGCAATAGTTGCCCAATCACCCAACACCTCTTCAACACCACCGAGCCTCTGTCTGACCTCTTCCCTGAACCTCACACTACACTCTTCCTCCTTAAGTTTCCACCATCTTATTCTTCTTTCAGTCCTCACTCTCCTCCTCTTCTTCTTCGCCTCCAAAACCATCCTACAGACCACCATCCGATGCTGTCTAGCTGCACTGTCCCCTGCCAACACCTTACAGTCTCCAATCTCCTTCAGGTTGCATCTCCTGCATAGCACATAGTCCACCTGTGTGCACCTTCCTCCACTCTTATACGTAACCCTATGATCCTCCTTCTTCTTAAAATAAGTGTTCACCACTGCCATTTCCATCCTTTTTAGCAAAATCTACCACCATTTGCCCTTCCACATTCCTCTCCTTAAAACCATACCTACCCATCACCTCCTCATCACCTCTGTTCCCGTCACCTACATGCCCATTAAAGTCTGCCCCAATCACCAATCGTTCTTTCCTAGGTACACCATCTACCACTTCATCTAATTCACTCCAGAATTTTTCCTTCTCCTCCATCTCACAGCCAACTTGGGGAGCATAGGCACTGATGACATTTATCATCATCTTCCACCTTCACGATCATCACCCTATCAGAAACTCTCTTCACCTCCACTACACTCTTACTGCACTCTTCCTTCAGAATCACCCCTACACCATTTCTCTTTCCATCCACACCATGATAAAACAGTTTAAACCCACCTCCAATGTTCCTGGCCTTACTCCCTTTCCACTTGGTCTCCTGAACACACAACAGATCTACCTTTCTCCTCTCCATCATATCAGCTACCTCTCTCCCTTTACCCGTCATAGTACCAACATTTAAAGTACCAACCCGAACCTCCACTCTCCTACACTGCTCCTTTTCCTGCCGTCTCTGTAGACGTCTTCCTCCTCTCCTTCTCCTCCTTCGGCCAACAGCAGCCCAATTTCCACTGGTACCCTGTCGGCCAACGATACCTGTGGCGGTCGTTGTTAACCCGGGCCTCGACCAATCCGGTATGAAATTCTCATTTGTGATCCGCATATTTGATTTGGCACATGTTTTACACTGAATGCCCTTCCTAACGCAACCCTCCCCATTTACCCGGGCTTGGGACCGGCACTAAGAGTGCACTGGCTTGTGCATCCATAATGGCTGGGTTAACACTGCAGACATAATACTGAGATTAATAAGAATCTCCTACTAAAGAGTAACCATTTTGTACAGAGTAGACAGGTTTAATGACTGGATCTAGGCTGTTTATCTTGCGTAGCTTTATATGCAAGTTTATGAACATTTTTATGTCTATATTTAACTCATATTAAGCTTTTTTCTATGGCTTTGTGTTTTCATTGATCACATTATTCAACTAATAAATATGGAACACACTTTTATTGCATTTATTCTTAGTAAAAAAGGAAAACCAGCCTGAAAGAAATACAAACAGTTTATAGATTTCGATGAGCATGATGTGCAAAATCTCTAGAAACCACATGACATTATGCCAAATCAGCAATAATACATGGATTCAACTTGGGTTTTGAGCTTCTTAACATTAAATAAAATGCTAATATTGAAAATAATATAATGCACATTCATAATACTTTATTTGAAATCTTGGGTAGGTTGTGCCAAAGACATCGTATTTGTGCACTACAGTGTTTATTCATTACCATTTTAATATATTATTGTAATTTATATTCATATTAATGTAACATAACATGATGAGATAATAGATGAGACCTTGTCTGAAGGTGAGCGTGGCCCATCTGTCTATGAGCTGTATGTAATAAGCTAAGCACTTGAGCCGTTTTACCCCTGACACTAACACCAGGGTCCTCTCACACCTCGGGTTCCCCATAACCATTGAAGATACTGTATCTTCACCCTCATCTGACTTCCTCAATTTAACATTCACAAACAACTATTTTGAGCCAGAAAGTGTCTGGACTGCAATCCTAACTGACCTTTTAGCATATACCCTATAAAGTTGCCCCCCGAACCCCCTGAGTCCTGGATCATGTCTTTCTTGGTGCAGCAGATGCTGGGGGATAAGTTAAAGAACATGATGGGAGGAGGAGAAGGTGGTGAGGACACAGGTACAGCGCCTGGAGATGGAAAAGAGACCGCCGCATCTAAGGGAATGACCCGAGAGGAGTTCGAGGAATACCAGAAACAATTGGTGGAGGAGAAGTGAGTACATTCGCATTCAATCTATTAGTAGTCTTCTTTTATATCATGATTGGGGTGCAGCTTGTGTCCCACACATTTTTCACATGTACTAATACACATGTCCATTGAAGGTAAAATAAATTTTTAACTACTGACCTTTACCACAAATTAAGTTCATGATTCAAATAAATGACATAAAACAATAATAAAACCCCGAAATGTGATTTTTCTGTATGTATGTGTGATTGTAACAACCTTTTCCATAACTAAGGCCATAATAGTTTATATCCACATTACTTAAAAGTTGTTTTTGTTAAACCTGTACACCCATATAATTATTCCCAAAGTCACATGTGCAGCAGGAGGTTGCATCATCTGAATTTCTGTTTTGTTTGATCCATTTTATAAATATTTTTATTGACCAATAAGATCGCTTTGAATTTACAGTTCTGATGCCCAAAGGTATAATGTTCAACACAATTATGTGATCCATGACAAAGCATGTCATGCTAGTTCATGACATTTTAAGCTAATTATATGCTAAAGAAAGCAAACATTTTACAAATTTTTAGGCACAGTGCAGAGCAAAAGAGCTGTAATCGGTTATGATGGTTAAATACACAACTTGTCAGATTTAATTCAGAAAAATTACCACAATTGTGGAGTCATTCATTAACATAAATCAACTTGCATGCAAAGCAAACCCTGACAAACTGAGGGCTCGTAGTGTTGCTTAAGGGTCCAGAAAAATATCAATCAGAAGCAATCAAACGCATCAAATATTCTCATGATTTTCAAAAGTGAGTGACAACTTTCTTTTTGGCGTTGACACTGAACCTGTTCTGCAGTTGCGAGATCATTTCTACATAATATTAATGCTTAAAAAACAATCATATTTTTTTTTTGTTAAAAATGCAAAACTAGCATACCATTACTGTACATGCTAGCATGTTATTAAATGCTAATTTCTTTTATAGTGTAAAGATCACATTTTTTATTTTTAGTACACTGGAGGGAACTATATTCTAGATATCATAGATTATATTTGTTTATTCTAGAAAAGCTGAACTTACACCGTGTGCATGCAAAATCATGCTTAGTCCCTGATTTATTTTAGTTATTAAACATCCCTGCATAGAGAAATATAGAACTATGTTAAAAGACAAATTAAAGCTAAATATATGGTAAAAAAAAAAAAAAAAAAAATGGTACTAATTTCTAGGCACAGTGCAGAGGAAAAGAGCTGTAATTGGTTATAATGGGTAAATACACAGCTTGCATCAAGTGCATTGTTAATGGTGTTAACCTGAACTCCTAATTCTTAAATGAAACTATTGAATGTTTGTCAATATTTGACTGGAATTGACAAATTGAAATATTGACTAAGATAATTGCATTCTGTTGTAGTTTCTTTGGCTCTGACTTCATTCACAAGTATGTCTTTGAAAAAAGTTACACATGTCACCATGATGTTATTTTAAGTTGTCTGTTTATATAACACCTGAGAGCATTACAGCAAGAACTGGGTCACTGAGGTAAGACCTGTAATCTGGCCCTTTGACAATAAAAGTGATGCTGACATTGGACATCCCCAACATCCAGCATGCTTGCAAATATAGCAATCAATTAAATATTTCCCATAGAAAACACACCTGCATGTAATAATGCTCCATTTCTTGGGTGCCAAAGGTTTTATTTTACATCTTGATCTGAGTTTAAAAAAACTCAAATATCATTGCAGTTCCACGTTCTGGTTTTATGTTTATTCCTGAGCTTCCTGTCTCTTATTCTACATAAATGTAACCTTCATTCATGCCAGGAAGAGGTGAAAATTAGCAAGTTAGTTATTAGGCGCTAATTGAGAAGCACCTGAGGTCAATAATGGTTCATTGTTACTGTAGTGATAATATAATGAAAAGAGGTTTAAAGTTCTTTGAAGCACTATGATTAGGGTTTAATGGCACATTTCATGATAATGCTTTTGCACCATGTTTTCTAATTCTAATAGATAGTAGTCATTTAATGATAATGTGGAAATTTCCAAATTATTGGAACCCCCTTCAAATAAAATGCAAATTCATAAACAATTTGTTGTAAGAAGGATGAAGACTTGGCTGAAACTTGTATCAAGTATGGTTATCAGAAAGGCCTTCTGTACTTTGCCTTGTGACTGTGAAAAGCAACATCTTTACACCTTTCAAAATAATTTTAGGTACATAAATGGATCTTAATAACTACTTATAGCTTTTACGCACCACATGCCACACTTTAATGACAAAGAATGTTAGGCACAAACAACCACTTGCTTTTCAACCTGGAAAAAACATGAATACTGATGATCCAGGGTACAATTTATGATGAATACTTTACCACCAGTCCCAAATTAGTTTATTTGTTCAATACAAAATGAATAGAAATGAATCTTAAAGCATACCTGCATACCAGCACACCTAAATATTTTAAAATGCAAACAAAAGCTCGATCTGCGTTTTTGTCACTGATAGGATGGAGCGGGATAAAGAATTTGCTACCAAAAAAGCAGAGAGAGCCAACCTGAGAGTACTGTTAAGAGACAAATACAGGCTTCCGCAGGTACTCAAACACATTTCCTCACACCGGATTGCTGCAATCATAATGCAATACTTGTATATGCACTTTCACACCAGTCACAATTGCTACTTTTTGTATTACATAATAGTATTACATTAAGATTTAAGTTGTAATTGTATCATTGTATATAGCTGCTATTTGAGTCAAACTTTTCCGAATAAACTCAAAGCTTGATTCTTTATTGGTTTGCTCTTATTTAACAGAGTGCACAAGACGATGCGACAGTTCAGATAGCGGGTGACGACTTAGACGTGCCTGAGGAATTGGCCAAGATGGTGGAGGAGGATGAAGAGCAAGAGGAAAGCAATGATTCCTTCATGGCCAAACTGCAAAATATGGAAATGGACTTTGATACAATCAAAGCCAAAGCTCAGAGTACGATAACAGAAGTCAAACAAGCAGCAGAAGAAAAGTGTGTCCTGATGTGAAATCACAGTGCTTTTTTAACTAAGTCAAATAAACTGAGGACCAAATGAGATACATGTATTTTATTGATTTAATAATCTATTCAATGCATATATTATGTTTTAATGAAACTGTGGAAACTGTGGACACCAGTCTTTCTATAACATATTGTATGATTACCCATACAAATACACCAGTAGTCTTTTTTACAATGTGCATTACACAATGATATTGTGTAGTTTTTGTTCAGCTTGTATACTAGCTATCGAATTTGTAATTTTATCTCTTAACAATGAGCTAGGGTATAAGCTAATGTACAAAAGTAAATACACTTATAAAACTATAAAACTCTATTGGGAATAAATAAATACAAATTAGTTTTACATGCTCTAAAATGACAAAATTGCAACATCTGATTTTTCCAACCATATTTGGTTTGTTCCTAAACTGTTTCCACAAAGGAGACTTTCATACGATGTCTTTGGATAGAATTTTCCCTCTTTTTGAACTACGAGACCCAAACCTGTTCCAATGCTTTTGTGCTCAACGCCATCTCCAAGAAAATATGAAAATATCAAAGCTCTGACCTCAACCCTACTAAACATTGGATGATCAAAATCTAGTGGAACATCTTCCCAGAAGAGTGGAGGTTATTATGAGAGCAATGGGAACAAAATGTGGAATAAGATGTTCAAAAAGTGCATAGGAATCTTATGGTCAGGACTCCACAAACTTTTGTATATATAATGTAGCTTCTTACATGTTATCTAAACGGTAAATATTGGGTCAATGTAATCTCAGTTTATTAGTATGCTTTCTGATATTTCACCAAAGTACATGGCTTTGTGATCAATTACATCAATGAAATCACTGGTTCATTTCCTATTTTTTCAGTGCTTTGTACTATTTGCTTTATTTTAATATTTTTATTTATCCTCTGTGAGTTTGTGTTAAATAAAACAAATAAAAAATTTACTTACCTATCAGGAGATGTTTAGTTTGTATGACCTACTCTGTAAGTTTTATTCCTCCCATTCAATTTATTCCCAAGTGTTTTGAATTGGATATAGTTCATAGTTTATTGTATTATTTTATGGTTCTATTTTCCTTGACAGTTTTCAAGCCCTTATTACTTAAACCTACAGTGTAATATTCTGTATTGTGCATGGCTATAAATAGCTTAAAAATGAATATAGCTACAAAATGTGTATTATACTTTCTGAGGATATTATTATTATTATTATTATTATTATTATTATTATTATTATTATTATTATTATTATTATTATTTTCATGACAACTTTTCTGTACATAATTATTATTCTAGGGTACATGTCCCAGGCTCTCATACTGATACATACATCTTTACACTTCTTTACTTCTCTCTCGCTCTCTCTTTCCCCATCCCCCTGTTCTCCTGACACAGCTCCTTTATGCGTTAGCTGCTTTGTCGACTAATAGGATCAGAGGGGCTTAAATTGTCTTCTGATAAAACTAAGAGGCTTGATAACTGTGCTGCGCCCTCTTAACCAATTTGCACTCAATTAGGATAATGAGGAAACAAGCATAGAAGGACAGCCTTAATATATTAATGTGATAAAATGATATTATCCTCTCCTGTGTTGATATCTCAGGAGCAGCAGTTTGACAGCAGGGGCCTGGACATAGTACCGGATATCACTTGGTTAATCGCTACCTAAGTGATGTTGTGATGGGCTGCTGTTTAAAACATTTTGTTTTGTTTTTTTTGGTAATTGAGTTATAACAAATGCATAAGAAAATTAAAGCACAGATGTATAGACCCTTAATTCACCTGGTCTTTCATGCAGATATCCAACCAGCCAATGGTGTGCAGATACAACTTTAATTGTTCAGTTGTTATGTTCAAGTCAAGTATCAGAATAGCGTAAATCTTAATGATGTTGATCATAAAAAAATCCAACACAGTTTCACGGCATTTCATTAAATATTAATGAAATGTATTGATTTGTGTGCATGGACAAGAATTTCACTCTTTTTTCATGTCACTCAGCACAACCGGCTCTGTCTTCATAGTAACAGAGGCTGAGGATCATGGGTAATGCTAACAGAAATGACAATCTTTTTTCCCCATTTTTATCATAGAATAAGGAGGAAATCTAGGATTAGGGTTACGGTTATACTGTAATAAATGTGTGTGTCTCTAATTAACACAGTCTCCTTAATTAACCGGGAGAATATAATCATTTTGACTGGAAGGAACCACTGATGATGGTTTATAATAGCTAGTAGCTTACAGAATATACAGCAGGAAAAACAAGGCTAAAATCTCCTGATTAAATGTTGAGTAAAACTATGAAGAAGCTTGAAGAACACTGAAGAATTCCTAAAATTTTGTCCTCAGAAAACTTTCTTTGCCAAAAAAAACCCCACCACATCTGTCTGACATTTTATAAATAGCGTAAGATTAAGCAGATTGTCCACCATTACAAACATCTCTATATAATGTGACTGAGGTTACTTCATTACCTCAATGTGTCCATAGCCCTGGATGAGGACTAGCTGTAGTATCACTTTACTAAGACAATTAGAAATCAAGCCTCCTTTTCTAATGTCCATCCCGACACCTGAATTCTCATTCAGCAGCTAGCAAGAGGAAATAAATGGGGGAAAAAAAAGTTTTAAATAAAGTTGTTCTAATAGTGAATTTGTTTCTGTTGAATCATCATCAATAAATTGTTGTAATCAGGGATAGTTACTCATTCCTCGTCCTGCCTCATCAGGATTTGGTTACTCTATAAAAACATTATTTATTATATTTTTTTTGTTTCAAACCACACAACTACTTAAATACTTGTTTGACCTCTTTAGATGTTTGAATTGTATTAAAGATCAGGCTTGCTGAGACAATAAATCAAGCATGATTGTAGTGTCATGTCAGTCCATTGAATACTACACCATACTGTTTGTGTGTCTCTCTAACTAGGACATGGTGTGTTGAGGCCAGTGATGGGGAATTTTCCTTTAGCCAGATGGCCTGCTAGCTTTGTGCACTAAAGCTCCTCTATGGGAGCACTAACCGAGTCAGTCATCGCCGACAAATCTTTTCAAGTCTCCTCTTTCCCTCTGCAAGCTTGTAGCTGGCTCAGTGCTGTGCTCCCAGACCCCAAATGCACAATACACACACACACACACACACACACACACACACACACACACACACACACACACACACACACACACACACACACACACATACATACATACATACACACACAGCAACAACAACAACCACAACTTTTTACACTTACTTCAACATTGGTTCCCAGAAATAATGGGCAATTACTGGAGTTTGTTGAAGTAGTTATCAAAGTAGTGATAGTGGTAGTAGTAGTATTTGTCATGGAAATTATACAAAATCTTGTTAGGTAAGAAAAGCAAAAAAAGATTTCCTGAAACCAATGTTGTCTTAATTAAATGACTAAAAGAGAAGGTTTTACAGAGTAGGTTGCAATTGCAGAGGACATAGCAAATAATTCAGAGGACTTTCCTTAACACTTTTTACCGCATCTGCAATAAACAAGTCAGATGATATAAGTTCCTCCTTGGAGATGAAAAGCGGTGTTGAGACCATCCTCTGGAACTGACAAGAGAGATAAGACTTAACTCAAATTTTCAAACACTCATTCTAGATCAGTACATTCTGGGAGGTGAGGCTAAACAAAGAATAAGTATTATATAATACATTTGTCTTCACAAATCTCCCTTTGGTCAAAATATGACCACACAGGGTATATTACAAATTTATCAAAAGCATCAGTAAAACACAGAAACACCACTAACTGAACTAGAAATGCGGGTAGATGTTGTTGTTGGACAGTCAGTTAAAGCACTAAGAACAATAGTTACTAATTAATAGTTGTAGTCGAGGTAATAGTAGTATCAGTAGTATTATTAATAGTATTGCATTATTTACCATTTCTTTCATAATGACATTAGCAAATAAAAATATATACTGAACAGCAGGGTGGCAAACTTACATATTAATAAAACACATTGTGTACCAGATTTATTCGAAATTTAAAGTATATGTATTATTCAAATATACGTTTAACGACAAAAAAAGCCATACACACATTATTAATTATTTTTTTTTCGATTATGTATGCACAGCTTTTTTTCGACATCATGTTTTCGATATCCTAAAAGGGAGTTTGCAGAGCTTCTTAAACTCATCTTTAGATGTCAGTAAGGTCAGGAGGGAAATCTTGGCAGTCGTGCAGGATTGTCAGGACAGTGTTGATCTCTAAAAGAGTTTGCCAACTTAAGCCAAAGTGGGATAAATAAGAGTCATACACGAAACATAAAACAGCAAAAACTCCAACGAGTGAAGTTTAAAATACACAATTTTTCAAGAAAAGGTTTGATAAATGTACACAATATTCTGTGAAGGTCCATTCAGTTACTATTATACAAGATTATGCAGTATATTATACTATTATATAGCATTATATAGTATATTACTGCATACAGTATATTGTATTATACAGTATAATATTGTTTTTGACTGTAGAAATCTTTCATATTACATCAAAACAATTGTTTATTGTGACGTTATTAAGATTCGGATTTGGCATAGTGGTTAGTATTGACCTTGTTTTATGAATTCCTTTTGTAATAACTGAAAATAAATATATCGGATCATCTGTGTTTGTTTAAATTGTTATTAAACTTTCACTAACAATTTAATCTGTAAGTCCGTCTCATTTGCTTCAAACCAGGCAAATTTTCACAATTCTAGTGAATGACAATGGAATAGTCCACAAACTTTATAACAGGAGTCATTTATCAGAGGAAATACAACAGAATTCAAGAAAAAAAAAACACCTTCTTTGAGAATTCAAGAGTTCCCTGTTGGTTTTGTGGTTCTGTGATTGAAAAAGCACAAAGCAAACTTTCAATCCAAAAAAGTGAAAGTAGGTTTATGTTGCTCGCTTTCTATGGAGTGATGTTATGGGACACTGAACAGCATTTAAACATCGTAATACATGTGTGTGTTTTCTTTGTTATAGGAAGGATTAGGGGACATTTTTTAGAAAGACGCCATTATCATTTAAACAAAAGATTTTTTTGAAAGAAAGTTTTGTCTGAGCTTCATTAGCGCCGGCCTCCCTCTGTGTCCAGAGCACTGCTGCCGTTTAGAGCAATTACTCCAGCAGTGAACAACTGTCAATCATTCTTAAAGTGGAAGGATTCCAATTAATAAACCTCTTAAGTCTTTTCCTTTTGCCCCTCTTCTTTTCTGTGTGCTAGAGCCGGACTGCTTGCTCGTCGAGAAGCCTAGGCCAGAAAGATCAGGACCTCTTGCCGCTTGCTGGATGGGACGTTTTTCTTGTGCTTTAGATTGGGTTGCTTCAATAGCTTCAGAGTTGCTATTGTGTCTGCAGTGAGGTTAATGCTCGTTAACAGTGTGTAAGGGCTGAAGAAGGTGCCAGGAGAGCAAAAGAGCTCTGCTTGCTCTCTTCACTGTCATTCGTAGGGCTGAAGCTCAGAGGAAGAGACACGAAGAGATGTGAAGAGATGTGGACGGATTGAGAAGGAAAAGGTATGTTGGACAAGTTTTGAAAGAAAACTCAATTTTGTAATATTTGCAAATATTAAGATAGATTATGTTTTTTGCTTTTGCCAAACAATTAACTAGAACAAACATTGCATTGCAATTAGATTGGTACCTTTTGTATTATTACACAAGCGGTACTGCTTTTTAACTTCCTTGACTCTGAAAATAGTAACCACTTGTTGAGAAGAGAAAGTTTGTTATTATTACTTTCAGATTTTTTTGTTGTTGAAATATTAGAGGTATAGCTGTAATAATGCAGTAATTATAGAGTAGTATTAATTATATCTATATGTATTTGTGTGGTTTTTCTGAGATATTTAGACATTCAGTAATTCTAAAATAAATTAAAAAATGAAACAAAAAATTATGTGCCAAATATTAAGATTTTTTTTACTATTAGTTAGTTATTATTATTAGTTAGTTACTTAGTTAATTATTATTATAAATGCTTGAAATCAAGTATCCAATAAACTGCAGTACAGAGATGCAGCTATGTGAAGCTGAGAATGATTTAGATTATTAAAAAAATGGCACTAAACCCCATACTCATATGGGAAACAGAAACTGGTGAAGCATATAAATGAAGAAAGGAGTCTATTTTAATTCAATTTTTGTATGAGAAATACAAAAGTTATGACTTGCAAGATGGAGAATATATCTCATATCTCATATCTATATGCCATCTCGGTTGAATCAGAAGTTAGAAAATTGAGCTGAAATTGCTCAATAACTTTATATACATGTGCAAACATTATCGCTCAATGGACTTTTAAATAAATTGGTGTCCTTGTATAAGGACATTCTTACCACCTAAAATGATCTATTAAAAACAGAAAGTCACCAAACAAACACTGTGCTTTATCTCCGCTGCTTGCTTTCTCCATCACTTCTTTATTTTCCATATAACCTCACTGATAAACTCTTGTTTCTCTTCCAACAGGAACTACAGAAGCATCTCTTGGAAGATTCTTTTCTTTCTGGTCTTTGAACTACTTTTAAAAAAATTTCAGTATTCAACAACTTTCCTTGGGCGTGCACTCCAGACCTTGAATGCATTTGTCTCTGGATACCATAAACATGGCGGACGATGGCTACCTCTCGTCAGACAACTACCATGACCTGGGCAAAGGAGGCGTATCGGCGATGAATGGGCGCTTGCACAGCATCGATGTCATTCTGGGCTTCAGTAAAGAACAGGACCCTTTGCTTAACCCTGGGGGACCTGCCATGGGCCATAAAGGTGATGAAGATGTACTGGTGGAACAGGGGAAACAGGTGACCCCTGACCCATATGCTCACCTGCCCAGCATGTCTAACAATGTTCATCAGGCCATCTATCATGGTGAGAAAATAATGTTTAATCATAGGCATTTAGAATTTGATCGATACTTTGAATACAGAATGCTTTATATAAAAAAATGTATGCCATAGAGGAGTCTAATGTCGATTTATGCACTATTTATGAAGTACATTATTTTTTCTAAGATCTGACAACCATCCAATGAAAAAAATCAATTCCCCTTCAAAAAATTGAAGAAATTTGTGGCATGCACTGTTTAAAACTCAAACGCTGAAAGTTTATTGTCCCATATTAATGTGAACCTTGAAACACAGCCAAGATGAAATCAGCAAAACAAAGCTTGAAAATCTTTTTCTTTTAAAGCATATTGCTTGTACGTTTAACCTGCACTGATTGCAATATAAAAATACTGAATAGATCAAGAATACACTCAAATTGGAAAAAATTATTAGCCTACACCAAACAACCCTTAACTTATTACAATGGCATTTCACAAGGAGGGAAAAATAATAAACAGTAAATCTGATGTGAAAAAAATAGGCAAGCATAAGATCCTAAAGGACTTTAACCAGGGCTAAATTTTGATGGCTAGATGACCATCCAAGAACCTATGATAGAGCCAGAACTTAACATTGCTCATGGGGAGAGAAGGTTAGCCTTTATAATTTAATCCCAAATAAAAGCTACTGCAGCACAATTTGATAAAAAAATGTTACGGCTGTCTATAATTGAATGTTGCAACACAGTGAATAACAACTTGCTGCTTATAACCTTTTTTTAGCAGGAAAATTCACACCTTTCAAAAATGGTTTAAAGAACATAACAGAGAGTTTAAGGTGTTGACTTGGTCTCCAAAAATTTCCTGGATCTTATCTGTGAAATGTGTTGGACAAACAACTCCGATTCATAGAGGCTCCGCCTCGCAATTTACAGGATTTAAAGGATCTGCTGCCAATGTCTTGAAGCCTGCACAGGTCTTGTGGAGTTCATGCCTCGATGAGTCAGAGCTGTTTAGGCGGCACTACACTATATTAGGAAGGTGGTTTTAATGTTGTGGAGTGGTGTAACAACAAATCTGGTCATTCCCACAATTTATTAGGGATGGCATATATTTTGTTTACTCTATCAATTATAAAATATGCAAACTTAATCACTTAAAACAAATTTGAGATGGTTAATATATCTTATTTAACTGCTCATTTAAAACATTTTTATACATATAGAGAAGTTAAAGTTTAACATTGAGATGGGGGTCAAATTCATATTCATGTGAAATTCCAACACACCACTCATTATTAATTTTTCGTGAGATCAAATTGGCTAACAGGATCTAATCAACTACACTATGCATTAGGGAACATAACTGAATTCAGAGGCCACTAATCACAGAAAGAATCTTATCAAGAGTCACACCTACCACTACCAGACCTGCACACTTACAGCAGATTGAAGCAATGATCTGATGGTAATCTTGCCTAACTTAATTAGATTGATTTGTGTTCATCTCCTGCTACAACATGTGGCTGGCATTGCTCTGTATTTGTTTCTTAGAAAATAAAATTCTTTACTTTTGCCAAGCTGGTCTGTGTCATGTAGACAAACAGCTAAGAGGTTTTAAAACGCTTAGATTAACAGACAAGGCCACATGAGGTGTCGCAGATTTAGCAGGTGACATCTGTTTGCCTGTTCAGGGATTAACTAAGGAGAACCATGCAGACAAGCAGGGAGATGTGAAGGAACTCATAAACTCATGTTTATTTAAAAAGAGTTTTGGGTTTAAATTAAATTATATGATGCTAAATTATGATGTTAGAACATGAGAGGGTGTGTGTTATTAGGTTAAAGGCATAAGTGAAAAGGCATTATGTCTAATACATTAATAATGAATTCTATTATTGTGTTGTGAACACCAAAAATATCAGTTTTATAAATGTAAATCTTAATTTATTTTTACATACTTTTTTTAATCCCAGTGCAGAAGTCTTTAGGTGTTCTTTAGGTAGCCATGTTCTTGACTTGCAAAAGGGTCTCTTTCTGATCGGAATGATCGCCATTGTATACAATTTGACATTGAATTTCTCCTAATTGAATGAACCAAAGGGTGCTTCAGGCCTTAGAAGAATGTGTAATGCTAATTTTAATACTAACCTTATGATTTGGAGCACTAAACATTGTGCACACTATGCTAATCATTTAGCTTGTCTCTGCTAGTTTAAAAAATGCTAAAAAGGTTTAACAAATCATACAACAAACAAACATTAACCATCCAAATAAAATTTGTGGAACCCATTTTTCTAAGTGTGACTTTGATTATTGCTTTCTTACCTGAATCTTCTTAACCCCCTTGCTAGTAAACATTTACCAAATGCATGGAATAAAGACTAATCCAGCCTTTTTTTTTTTTGCAGATACAGAACTCTTCTCCAATGATAAGTGTGAAGCTGAAGTTGGGGACCTTCACCATCATGGTGTGGAGAGTGACAGCAGGTCTCCCGACCCTCTAGAAGATGACCAACCCAAGAAGAAACACCGTCGCAACCGGACAACCTTCACCACTTACCAACTGCATGAGCTTGAACGAGCTTTTGAGAAGTCACACTATCCTGATGTGTATAGTCGAGAAGAGCTGGCCATGAAGGTCAATCTCCCAGAAGTACGAGTGCAGGTATGATTGCAGTTCGGTGGTCATTAAGCACTCGGTTAATGTGGAGTAGGTTAACCAAACCTAGCATCTTGAGGTATGGTCCTAAACTGTCTAATTGGCAGTTTAGGAGTACCAATTTTAAAACCTCTACCTAGAGCTTTAGAGTCTTTCTGTCCAGCATACCATCACTTTGTTTTACCTTCACCAAAGTTGATCTACCTTGATTTTTTTCTAGGTCTGGTTCCAGAATCGACGTGCAAAATGGCGGCGTCAGGAAAAAATAGACACTGGTAGCATGAAGCTTCATGACTCACCTATGCTGCCCTTCAACCGGCTTCCAATGCCTTCTAACGTGGGGCCAGTGAGCAACTCCATGCCCTTAGACCCCTGGTTATCCTCGCCCCTCTCCAGTGCCACTACCATGCACAGTATCCCAGGATTCATGGGTCCATCCCAAAGCCTGCAGCCCACCTACCCAAGCCATTCGGGCTTCCTTAACTCAACTCCAGGCATTGTGCAGGGAATGCAGCCAATGCCTCCTCCAGCGTACCACTGTCCACCGGCTTTCAATGACAAGTATCCACTAGAGGACATGGACCGCAGCTCCAGCATTGCAGCTCTAAGAATGAAGGCCAAGGAACATATCCAATCCATGGACAAAACCTGGCAGCCCATGTGAATTTAGAATTGCTTTTTGTAAATATGTATGTTGTACTGTTTTATAGAAGCTGTTAGAACTGTGTGTAAGCAATACATTTTGCTAATCATGGTTTAAAACATAAAAAGACTTTTGAGGTTTAAAGTTTATAAAGCCATGGAAAAGAAAGGTAAACAGCTTATGAAAAAGGACTGCCACTGGATTAGAAGAGGTGGCTGAACTTTGTGCACTCTACAACCACTGACTATATAACAGCAAACAAAAGAATTCTACAATCAAGCTGGGTACTGGAAAAGGGTATAAACCTCTATGTGTTTCTTCTTTGGTCATTTCCAAGACTGTTAATTATGCTAAAGCTCAGGGATTTAGGTATCAAGATTGTGTTGGCAAGTATCTTGGGCAGTTGGACTGTGGTCAAGATTGCTATTGTAAAGTCTAAGCCAAGGGCAAGCCAAGGTCTAAAAAAGGAACAAGTCAAAATCTATACAGAAAAGAAATAAAAAAAAATAATTATGAATATATATATATATATATATATATATATATATATATATATATATATATATATATATATATATATATATATATATTATATATATATATATATATATATATATATAATTATTTTATTTTTTTTGGCTACATTTAATATTGATTTAATGGCTGGGCTGAGAAAAAAAATTAATGCCCAAGACTTAGACATTGCAAGTACAATACAAAAAAAAGATCCTAAGCCTTCAATACATAAAGGTCTCAAATGCAGACACATATACAAGACAAGACTCAAGTCCTACAGCGCTACTGTTAAAAATTACATTATTAACTACTTTTACCTAAGTGAATGCTTGTCCTTATTTCACCCAGGTTAATGCTTGTCCCTAATTTTGGCAGGCAATCCTTTTGGCTAGCATCTGGAAAATGGATTGCTTTGACTTTCTAAACAAAATGTCAATTATAGATAATGATGTAAGGTCTTTAGTATATCATGCATTTCAATGGTTGCTATATAGTAGGTATAAAACTGTTCATTATTCGAGTTTGTGTAATCCGATTAAAACTGGAGCAGAGAGTAAACAATTTTAAAAACTACAGCATGATAACACACTAAAGTGTAAAGTTAGGAAGTATTCACAAGCACCCTGGAGGATTTTTATCCAGTCATACCTATCACCAGTGTTGCTTGGGCCTTGGTTTTGCCTGTACAACCACTGATTAAATGCCATTTTGTAGAAATGACCTATCTACCCCCAGAGCTTGCTGAAGGATATGAGGTCATTAGTCGATTGTCTAGCTGTCATAGCGAGTACGTGTAGGGATGTTAACGGAGAGTCGCTTAGTCTGGCACCACTCTCCATTCATTTGTTCCCCAGAATTATTGATCGCTGTCCTTTGTCTACAACTCAAAAATAAAAAGACAAGATCTGGACTAATAGGCATCACATCGGTTTAATGACCACAACGCAAAATGCAAAGATGTCAGCAAAGAGGAAATCCCAGAATCCAACCTTATGTTGCTTAATTAGACATTTTTTAATTTTGCTTATAGCATCATTGATACAAATTTGCCTTGGTGCTCCAAACCTATATTAAAGCACAGCTGCAAAAGTAATACTATATTTAATCATGGACACTAAAGATCAATATTCTTTCTATTTTGCATTGTTTTATAAAATGAATGTCATTCAAACTATCTCACCTTTTTTATGCATCAACCGTGGTAATGTTGGTTTAACCACAAAAAGTTTTTTCCGTATTAAACGTAAAATAATGTCAAAAAAGAAGCAAGGAAATGACAAAGCCAAAGATTATGGTCTTTTGTTAGTTATGCTAATCTGAAAAATGTAGACATTACCTGTTTGGATCTGTATGAATTATATAATTGCCTATGCTGTTTTGTTAACTGTCACTGTATTTTTTTCTTTTGTCATATTTTATCCTTAGGCATGTGAATACTTTGCACTAACAATCCAAATAAAGATAGTTGATCAAATGACATAACTTGGATCATCTTTGTAAAGATATAGTACTACTTGATTTCAAGGTATGAATTAATACAAAAGAAAAAAAAAACAGTCACTTTATTTGTTTAAGGTCCAGTGTTTAAAGCTAGCTATGCGTAACTTCTACCACTTCATCATTAGTCTGGGGTGATTGTGTAGTGACCTGTCCATGCCTGAGACCCAGCTGCCCCCTAACCCGTCTCCTCACTGATGCTGCTGGGTTGATGGATCCGATCCAGGCTGTTAGGGAGATAAGCCTCCGCTCCATCAGCCCTCTCCAGGGGACAGAGAAGGGAGGGGCAGAGACATGTGGAAGTAACAATATTCATGGTCTGATAAATTAGTGTGGGCTCACATGTCCAACAGGTTGGTCTATGCTGGGGGAAAAAATAAGTTATTCAATACCTCATGGAAAGTTACTCTATATTACACATGTTAAGTTTGCAAGTTACAGTTTTAATGCTTTGGGTTTTGATTAAATTTTTTACAATTGTGTGCATTTTAGCTGCATGGGAAATCCTCTGATGCATAAGTTGGAAGTTTTAAGACTAAATTTATTTACAAGAAAGTACTTTATTTATCTATGTTTACTCAATATCACCTTTAAAATAGGCTCCTGGCATTCCTGCCACCTCTGGCATGTGTCCTGGAAGTCTTCTTTTTAAAGCATGTCAAGCACCGACTGTGATTTGTTACGGATCTCCGCAATGGTGTCAAAACAGCGACCTTTGAGCTGGATCTTCATCTACGTGAGTGAGATTATGTTGTTTCCAGCAAGAAAAATGTACGTGTGAGGAGATCTCTGTGACAGGGTGTTCTAACTTGCTATCCATCATAAAATCGCAGATCTGGTAACGCACGTTTTCAGAATAGCACCAGTTACACACTGACTTATGAAGGTCGGTGTTCCCTGTGACTGTGCTTGTAGCCTTGTGCTGCCATCTTTTGGCGTATTACAAAACTAGTCTTAAACCTTTTTGATACCACCTCACCCCCAGCATCACCCCCAGTACTGTACTCTGTCTACATGATAATAATATGAAAGTCGAGATGCAAATGCATTCTGATTTACTGATTCATGTGTTGAAGATAAGATAAAAAAATTCTATACCACAGCACTTCATTTAGGTTCTCAAATATGATTGGTTGACTGGTCAGAGGATGTTGACTAGTGCTCTATAACAGCAAGTCTGATAATAATTCCAGTGGTCAAATCCCAAGTCTACATTAAGGTACTTGTATAACACTACTACTATAATACTACTGATTAAAAACTGATAATACTGAACAGTTAACTGTATGTTAAATAACATTTATGTAAGGATTCTCCAGTGTCAGCACTTTATAACAGTCAGGTAATCTGAAACTGGGGAGGGTTTGTGATTTCCACTAAACTATGTGGAGCTAACCAGGTTTACAGATGTACCACAATATTAAATTTAACTATAAACTAAAGCAAAATTATGATATACTCATGTAATTAATAAACCTATTAGCAAATTGCTGTAGTATAACAGGAATAATAGACTAGAAATGATCAACAAATCAACCCCAAAGAGTGTTAATATAACTTAAGCCAGGTGCGCACTGAGACTTTGGCCACGATTTGGTCGTTTGAGACAAATCTAGAAAAATCCTTAAAGATTCCTTCAATCCTATGCTAAAATCTGTAATCTTTGATCGTTGGTTTGACATGTTCACCGACATGGCCATTTTTCCCACAGATTCTGGCAGTATCAGAGTCTTTCCTGCAGTGTGACTTCTCCTCCAACGTCCGTCAAACCAAGAACCTGGGTCTGAATGTGTCACAGATAGTCTTTATCTTGTGTGTGCCAGTTTTTGACTGTCGTAAATATGTGTGATATTAGGATCATGTTGGTACAGTCTGACAAGCAACAAGCGCAAAGGACTATAGAAATCACACAGTGTGCACCTGGCGGTACATAAACACCGAAACATTTCTTCCATCCTTATCCACATTAGCTGAAGCTCAGACTCTGATAAAGCACCTTACTTATATGAGACAAAAGGGTGTCGGTCAGGGCTTGTGAGGTAGACACAGACAACAGTACATTATGGCAGGGTGTAAACATGCAAGAGATTTAATCCACTGAGTAAAGACTTTACTCATTGAATAGGAATTAGGAAGCAGGCCTGGGTCTACAAACCGTTAACCCAAACAGTTGATTTGGGTTTATGTAGACTTTTGACCTCGACTGTAATATGAACTATGAGTGGAAAAGCTAACAGGTGTTGAGTAGAGGGCATTGGTCAGAGCTTGTGAGGTAGACACCGACAACAGTACATTATGAGTGTAAACAAGATGGAGATACAATGTTAAACAGACGATGTTAAAAAAACAACAGAAAAAAAAACATTTACAATTGCATCTTTGCATCATTACGAAAATCTGATTATGAAACTACAAAAAAACTACACTTTGTCTCTTTTGTTTATTCAGATGCTGGTCCGGTTAGAATGAATAGCGCCCGAGTGTTGTATTGATGTTTGTACTTAGACTTTTTAATTGTTTAAAAAGACGATGCAAAAGAAACCTACGAAATGTAATGACGTCAGTAAAATTGTTTCTCAACTTTAGCATTTGTATGACCGATACAGAATCTTTTTGCCTTTTCTGGAAGAAATTGGGCTGAAAGTGGTGTTAAGGTGACATGGAGAAATGAAAGGTGGACTGCAGGTACAGTGTCCACTTTGTGTACTTCAGCGATTAAATTCACAACTGAACGCTCAGGGACGAAAGAACTTTATTCTGAAATGTTTAGTTAAACCACAAGACAAAAACAAACCATCTGAAGGAGTTCCTGTTCACTCTCTATAGAAGTAACAGGTGTAATATATATTTTGTAATACACATTTTGACCATTAAAGCTTCGTGGCGCTGTTCGTAGTACGATGCAGGTAACACGTACCATATGCGGTTCACCAATAACTCACCATTGTAATCTGTGCGGTTAAATTCACATTCTTTAAGAAGAGTGCAGAAAATAGTGGGAATAAAAGCTACTAGCTAATAACAGTGAAAATGCCTGACAAAAATCATGTTGCATTGGCCGGGAATCGAACCCGGGCCTCCCGCGTGGCAGGCGAGAATTCTACCACTGAACCACCAATGCGTGCTACACGTCTATATTTTATATCTCTATGTAGTTTTCCGATCAGAAGTGTAAAACTACTTTTTTTTCTTCTTCTTCTTTCGGCTGCTCATTTTAGTGGTCGCCACAGTGGATCATCCGTCTCCATACCCTCCTGTCCTCTACATCTACCTCTTTCGAACCAACTACCTGCATGTCTTTCCTCAGACCCCTAACCACATCCATAAACCTTTTCCTTGGCCTTCCTCTTTTCTTCCTTCCTGGCGGCTCCATCCTCAGCATTCTTCTACCGATATACCCCATGTCTCTCCTCTGCACATGTCCAAACCATCTCAATCTCGCCTCCCTCACCTTGTCTCCAAAACGTCCTACATGTGCGGTCTTTCTAATAAACTTGTTTCTAATCCTGTCTAACCTCGTTAGTTCCAATGAAAATCTTAACATCTTAAACTCTGCTACCTCCAGCTCCACATCCTGTCTTCTGGTCAACGCCACTATCTCTAAACCATTCAACATAACAGGTCTCACCACAGTCCTATAAACTGTCCCTTTCACTCTTGTAAATACCCTTCTATAACAAATCACTCCTGACACTCTTCTCCACACACTTCACTCTTACTGCACTCTTTTCTTTACTTCCCTAACACACTATTTAGTACTTTGCACTGTTAAGCCCAGGTACATAAACTCATCCACCTTCTCCCTACAACCTGCTACTTTTGAGAGACGAACTAAGGATTTTCAGCATAATACAGGCTTTTGCAAGTAATCCAATGTATTGTGCCGCTTGTACAAATTGTTTTGAGAATGCACTTACTGGTTTGCAAATCTTAAGGACGATTAGAAAAATTATCCAAAGCAAATGAGAAAAACTGTAATGCAGAAGAAGAAAGCATCTCCCCGTCGGGGAATCGAACCCCGGTCTCCCGCGTGACAGGCGGGGATACTTACCACTATACTAACGAGGAGTGAGTGCGTTGTTTCGGTTTGTAAATATTTAAGTATAATATAAATATGTTTTAATATATAAAATATAAGTATTTTTGAAATATTAATATGTTTTGATCAACAGGAAATGTTTATGTTTTATGGTGTGCACAAGAGACTAAATGATGTGGAGGTTGAACAGGTAGCTTTGAGATTTTCATTTCTGAACTAAGAAATGCTCCAGAGCAACGGAGAAACCCAACAACGTGCTAAATAAGTAAAAATGGTGTAGTGGTCAAATGCTGTAGTGGTCAAAACTACATTGCACTTGTAGTTTATTACTGCCAAAAACAGTTCAAATGTATTTAACGGTTTAAAGAAGACACCGCGTCACAGCTTTCGTAAGCATTGGTGGTTCAGTGGTAGAATTCTCGCCTGCCACGCGGGAGGCCCGGGTTCGATTCCCGGCCAATGCAACATGCTTTTTCCTTCTGTATGTTATTATATATAATTATTTGCATAAATTAACGTGGCGATGCTTTCTTTTTTGTATATATTCAGCAACATCGTTTGTGTTATCTAATCATCTTAAATGTGCATGCATCTTAATTCAAACATCAAGCAATCGAACTACCAGCATGTCAAAGTTAAAGGTCAACGTCATAACACTGCATGTAAAATAAAAAGCCCATATATCAAAGCCAATATTTTAAAGCTACCGTAACCAGACAGGTAACTAAAATAACACATTAACTGTATCTTGTTTCTGTGTTTTGCAATAACAATAATGTGGACCAACAAACTAGAATGTGACATTTCCTGTAGAAAAAGTGTGGTGCTTGACAGTGCAAAACAAGAAATGGGGCGAACTATAAACGGAGAAAGTAAATGATGCTGTAACAGAAAGGCGTGTGTATATATATATATATATATATATATATATATATATATATATATATATATATATATATATATATATATATATATATATATATATTTTTTTTACTTTAATAGTAGTACTAAGTCTAGCAATTTTCTGGTTTTGCCGATCCACACTACGCGTTTAACGTGTTAGTGTGAACTAAAATGGTGCGTTTTAGCGTAAAATAGCGACACCAAATGATACTGGCCACAATATATATTACACCCGTTCAAAGTTCTAATATTTCTTGCACCACGGACCAGTTTCACGCAAAACTATTTTTCCTCGGAGGGGGGAACTTCCTTAATAAAATTCAATTACTATAAAACTTTAGATCATTTATTTATGAATTAAATTATTATATATAACATACAAATGTAACTCAACTCACCATAATGCAGAATCAGTAAGAGCTTCATTTATCGATGCATAAAAGAAACATGCGACTGAAACCATTGCGGAAAATTGGCATAGGTGGAAGTTAGACTACCATAGAGAATGATTGGGAAAAGGTATCTGGAATTTTTAGCTACAAAATATTTTAGTGTGAGGCGAAACAGCGCCACAAAGCAATAGTGGCCAAAAAAATATTACGTCCATCATAGATTAGAGAAGAATTAGTCATTGCACACAGGTACGATTAAAAGTTGTTTTTCTCACTTTTTTTTATTGTTGTTCCTTATTTATTGTCCTATACATTTAAGTTTGCTGAGGCTCTCGATTTAAAGGGATACCTTTATGCAAAGTACTGAGCAATACAGTACTCTCCAACTATACATGTTGCAGGAAGTGCTTCAGCTTTAAGCAGCACAATCAAAACCAAAGCACATTCAATTGAAAGAAAAAAATGAAAAAAGAAATGCAAAGAGCATAATTTTTTTTACATTGTGAATAGAAATAGTAAGAAAAGACATACATTATATTTAGTAAACATTATTGGGTGCTACAGGATATAACAATCCCATTACATCTACATTTTTGAAGAACCTTCAATCAGAGTGACACTGCTGAGTCAAATAATTTACAAATGCTCAAAAATATATATCAATTTTCATATGCACAGGCCTTTTCGTGTTATATTAAACATCAGAGTTGCACAAAATATGCATATAGGTGAATAGTGTGTATATTGTATGTATATATTATTAAACAAGGATTAAACAAGACGACAATGTTAAGATGCCACTGAAGTGCGGTTCCTTGTCTATTTACCGAAAAGCTTATCTGAAGTAGTAATTACAACAAATTCATTTACTTCCTTCACTTATTTTTTTACTTCCTGCATTATTTCAAGCGTTAGAGGTGGAAAAGCGACTTCTCAGAGGAGGCGTGCCCTACGCGCTTCGTGGGCTAATCTGATTGGATCGCTGCTCGACTGAGGAGCCAATGAGAGATAGACATCTGTTCAGCCACGCTTCTCTGAAACCAGCGATAAACCCCATGAGACCTGGCTGAGGTGGACAGTTCGCTGAAGGGGGGAAGAGTTAGCACGAAAGGCCGGTTCTGACTGACTGACTGACGAGAAGCTAACAAAATGCCAAGATTTACTTTGTTCGCGATATTTGCAGCTCTGGTGGCGTTTTCAGTCGACGCAACTGTGTACTTTAAAGAGCAATTCCTCGACGCCGGTAAGTTAAAATGCAATGCGGGGAAAACGCTGCGTGATGCTAACAGACAAGCAACTGAGCTCGCGCTGAAATTAGCAATTTATTTTAAAATGATAACAGGATATAATAGTACAATGCAGCACCAAAAGAAATCATGTTATCCGTAATAAAAATGTTTAGCACATTATTATTATTATAATAATTATTATTAATATTATTATAATTTCCTTCAAATCTTTTTCTGTATGCTATTTCCTTAAAGATGTTCTCTTTCCTTTACAATCACGCATCTGACAAAAGTTTGAGATTAAAGGATTTGTAGGGAAAAATGAATATCATGGTTGTTTTGTAAGTTTTTTTGTTGTTGTTTTTTAAGACATTGTCATGCTGGATTTCCCCCAAAACACTCCTAATATTTTCAATCATAAGTGATGAAGTGAAAGTAAAAAGTCAGACATTAGGATCCAAATCGAAAGTAAAGCGTTTAAAAAAAAAAATGCTTTGGGCACATTTTTCAGAAGCAGGAAGTGTTTTGTAGATGTTTTTCATCTTTCCACCATAGTCAGGTGTTAGACTGGACACCAGTCAGGACAGTGGTGTTACATTTCCTCAAAATGACGTGTGTGTGAGTGAGATGTAGAGGGTTATCATGGTTATGGAGACCCCATTTATCTGCCACACAAAAACACCATTACCTCATTGATTTATTAGAGTGGATACTGATACCACACCGACTTTATTTGTTCAGTTATATTATCCAGTTTGGCCGGTATTGAGAAAATGTGGTGTGATCAGTCCAAAAATGTGGCACGATTGGTCACAAGGGCTTGTGGGTCTGCTGTATATTGCACAATTATTGTATGCCTTGCCACTCAAAGCACAAGGAAGTAACAAAACAAACCATTTATAATCCGAATCAATTGAGAAAACACGGCTTTTTTACAGCTGTGATTTGCAGTTTTGACTTCTGTGGAAAGTCACGGGTGCATATGTAAATATGCAAATGGAAACAAATGTAAGGGGTAAAGTTGATATATATATATTTTTTCCCTTATTGAAATTTTGCAGATGGGTGGAAGAATCGGTGGGTGAACTCCGAACACAAATCTGACTATGGACAGTTTAAACTTACTGCTGGAAACTTCTACGGCGATGCAGAGAAAGACAAAGGTAAATCCGACGAGGCGGCCCAAGTACACGAGTTCGATTCGTCCATTCTGTTGTACTCACTATTGTTCGCAACTTTGTTGATGATTTCACTTTTTTATTTTAAGGTTTGCAAACCAGCCAGGATGCCCGCTTCTATGCTACCTCTGCCCGGTTCGAGCCTTTCAGCAACGAGGGCAAAAGCTTGGTAATCCAGTTCACCATAAAACACGAGCAGAAGATCGACTGTGGAGGCGGCTACGTCAAAGTCTTCCCTGCCGACCTCAATCAGGCCGATATGCATGGAGACTCGCAGTACTATATCATGTTTGGTAAGTCTCGGGTATATACTTTATTTATTTTTTTTATTTTTTTTTTGTATCACCTTTTGAATTTGAGAATTAATTTTTTTTTATTGTCTTAACAGGTCCAGATATCTGTGGTTACAGCACAAAAAAGGTCCACGTCATCTTTAACTACAAAGGCAAGAACCACCTTATTAAGAAGGATGTCAAGTGTAAAGTAAGTGGCACTTTATTTAATATACCGCTGTTCAGGTATTTGTTTATTATTGTAATTGTAAACACTGTTGTGATTTGTTTGTTGCAGGACGACGAGCTGACCCACCTCTACACCCTGATCCTGAACCCAGACCAGACCTACGAGGTGAAGATCGACAACGAGAAAGTGGAGTCTGGCTCCCTGGAGGAGGACTGGGACTTCCTGCCACCTAAGAAGATCAAGGACCCTGAAGCCAAGAAGCCAGAGGACTGGGACGACCGCGCCAAGATCGACGACGAGACAGACACCAAGCCTGAGGTATCACCCGGCACCGAATTCAATTAACTAATACCCATGAACGTAGCGCTTTCCACAGCTAACCACATCGACAGCACCTGTAGAAACACTTCTAGATAGAAGTGTCAAGTAAGTTATCTAGTTATTTTAATATGTAAAGACGATCAGCCATTATTCGTTTGTATATTGAAACATATATGGAAGAGAGAGACAAATTTATGCAAAGTCTTCTTGAGACCCAGGTCTTCACTGTCGTGGGTTTGAGATTTTGTCACAAACATATATTTATATACAGAATACAACTTCCCATGAAATGTAAACCATTAAACTAAAAATGCACATTGGCTTATTTATATAGTTGAATATAAATGAGATTGGACGTACTGTAATCTTACATTTCTGTTACATAATATTGTACCTAGTTTTATTGAGTACACCTTTCAATTTTTTTAGGACTGGGACAAATCTGAGAATATTCCAGATCCTGATGCTAAGAAGCCTGAAGACTGGGATGAGGATATGGATGGTGAATGGGAGCCTCCCATGATCCCCAACCCTGAGTACAAGGTATATAGTCTTCTTGCATTTCTGCGTGTTTTTTTTTTTTTTTCTTTTCTTTTCTTTTCTTTGAGTAATTCTTCTTGTTTCATTTGACTTTTTGATACTCCTCGAATTATTCTATGTTCACTAATGTGACTGCTGAACGTTTTAACATGTTTATATGCAGAAGTGCACATATTAAAGAGGTAGCCCTTGCTATAGAGCATAAAGGTCCATGATGAGCAGCTGGATTTGTTTTATCTATATAATTCTTTAAACCCAGACTTGAACCAGAACCACAGCAAAATATACATCATCAAATGAAATGCACTTCTGGAGTTTTGGCTCCAGGTAGGGAGGAGCTGGATCAGTTCTGACTTGACCCTCATGGACCATTTGGTTCTGCTTTTAGGAGTATTTTTGGGATGTTTTATTTAATAATAATAAAAGCTTTTTTTATACACAATTTAATACAATTTAAGTGCAGTGAAGCAAATGACTGGCTCATGTGATTCCAAGGTGTTTTCATCTTGCTTGAACGAGGATTTAATTAAAAGTCTTGACTCTTTAACTTTAGTAGCCGTGTATATCTAATACTGTTCGTGCATGACCTCAAGCAAATCCAGCAGTGTTCACTACAAAGCTTAGATTGAGTTTAGTGTGAGAATAAAGCAGGTTAAGAAGAACTTTAGATGTTGTTACTGTTACATGTGTGTTGAGTCCAACCCATTTTGCTGTTCTTCAATGTAAATCATTTCATCCTGCAGGGAGAGTGGAAACCCAAGCAGATCGATAACCCCAGCTACAAAGGAGTCTGGGTGCACCCTGAAATCGACAACCCTGAGTACAGCCCTGATTCTGAGATCTACAAGTTTGGAAATATTGGAGTTCTTGGTCTGGATCTGTGGCAGGTCTGTTGTGCTATTTAGGAATGATTTTAGTTCTTATCTGTGACCACTAAAATGGGGGTCATGCTTGAAAAACAAGATGTTCTAGTTACTCTAACGTGATTTGTAAACCCATTTTAATACCAGGTTAAATCTGGGACCATTTTTGACAACTTCCTGATCGGTGACGATGTGAAAGAAGCAGAGGAATTCGGAAAAGAAACTTGGGGCGTCACTAAGGTAACGTCATCCATTTGATTTGACTAAGGACATGTTGTTGTATAAGGAAAGCTTGGGACATTTTGCTCAAAAATATTGATCTCTCCTTCCACCACAGGGTCCAGAGAAGAAAATGAAGGACGAGCAAGATGAACAGAAACGCAAAGAGGAAGAAGAAAAGAACAAGGAGCAGGAGACGGCAACAGAAGACGACGGCGACGACGACGATGATGATGAGGAAGAGGGAGAGGAAGAGGAGGAAACAACAGAGGAGTCTGAGGGAGAGGAGGATGAGGTTCAGGCTAAAGATGAACTATAAACCACTATGCTTCCTCAGAGCATTTCAGCAGGGATACGGCGGCTGGGCATCAGGTCAAAACGATGCCGATCAGAATGTGACAGTTTTTTTGCGTTTTATGCGGAACAGAAAGCAGAGTAGCAAATTTCTGATTTAGAATTTGATGTTTTGTTTTTGGGTGTTTTGTTTTATTTTACATATTGTTCTGGGGGGGGAGATGAGGTTAGGAAGCAGGTGAAGGGATTTGAGGGTTGAAATCTTTCATAAATCTTTTCCTTTAACTTGATAGGGAAAAAAAAAGAAATCAGACTACTATGCCCAACAGATTTGTTTCATTGTTTCTTCGTCGTCTTCATTTCCGGAAGAGAAGTTACTGGTTCACAGCAGAGGAAGATTTCTACCTTGTGCGAAGATTTCTACCAAGTGAAAGCCGGCAGTTGATTATTTTACGATGAATCTTCCAACAGCGCTTCTTTCTACCAGTCATTCTTTCCGTGACTTCCACATTTTCTCTTTGGCACTGATTTTGTTTTGTACCACAATGTTTTCTGTTTCTAACTAAGAAGTTGAATGTGATTCACTCGTTCCAGCTCTATTTATTTAACACCGTTCTCCTGAGTAATTTGACCCACAACACAATTTTTTTACACACTGTGAAAATAGTGACCAACATACCCAGGAAAAACTGTTTAATGAGTCTTCGCTTGAAGGTCCTCAAAGCAGATACCTGTATTTCCAATGTCAAATAAATAAGACCTTAAAGTCATGGTACTTCAGGGTCCCTTTGCTAAATCATCAGTTGTGTGTCTGTGATGCCAATACTTTTAATAAAAGAATTTATTAATGATCTGTGATCTATGTCTCATTTGCATAATGTCATGTTTTTTTTTTAAATGCCCCAGTTTGCATCAATCAGTCATAAGTTAAAACCACCTGCCTAATCTTGTGCAGTTCCAAAGCTGTGGCCTGTTGAGGCATGAACTCCACGACCTCTAAAGAATGTGCTATGGTATCTGGCACCAAGATGTTCACAGCATATTAAGTTGTGAGGTGGAGCTTCCACTGATTGTGCTTGTTTGTCCAGCATGTGACAAAGATGCTTGAAAGTTAGGGAATTTAGACCCAGAGTCGACACATTGAATTCTTTGTCATGTTTCTGAACCATTTTTATAGTGTGGTAGGGAGCATTAGCATCGTTAGTGTGTTGGTAAGTTACACACACTTAGCTGGCCAGTTACATGCTGTAAAGGGGAATGTGATTCATCAAATCAGGACACTTTCTTACTTTGTTTTATGGTCTAGTTCTTATGCTCATATGACAATTGCAAGAGAATTTGATAGTGTACAGCGGTCAGCAGGGGTAGTTTGACCGTTCTGCAGTTATGCACACTCCCACAGCAAGCTTTAATGCACTGTTATGACACCTTTTTTAATTTTTTTTTTAATCAAAGCCAACATGAACTTTTTAGGCGTTTTTTTTACAGTAGCAGATGGGCTAACCTTAGCTCAACCTGCACATTAATGATCATTGGCTGCTTAGGACTCCATCCCATGTTCCTCGGTTATTCTTCATTGGACCACTTTTGGTAGGTACTAAACACTACATAACAACAAGACCTGGAGAAGCTTCTGACCCAGTCGTCCATCACAATTTGGAACAAGTTGCTCAGATCCTTGTGCGTTCCCATTTTTGAATTACTACTTGAATAATGTCACTGTTTTGCATTATGCAAATACTATGAATTACTACTGTACAATAGTTTTTACTACCAACCCTTGACACAAGATGGAGACATTTCAAGTAAAATATAGAACTCACCAAAAACGAATCCAGTTTTGGTTATGTTTTTAAGGATTTTAGTTTTAGATGCCTCAAATATTCGAAAAGTTTGACTATGAATAATTTTCAGCTGAAAGAATACAATAGGGCTCCATGGCTGGACTGTGATAGAAAGCTTGTCATGGTACAGTTAAGAAAAATCTGCATCAATTACACAATCTTCCTTCCTTATTACTACACATTAGAGTAAAAAAAAAAAAAAAAAAAAAAATTTATATATATATTAATTACAGTTTTCAACCCTAAGAACAAAATAGAGAGAATAATAAATGTAATTTATAATCACAAGATATTTATCATATAAAGTTTTCAGAAATTCATTATCCCAAGTAATTGTTCTAAAAGTTCATCTCTCTCTCTAAACATCTTTCTTCCTTTTTTTCACTCTGAAATCATTTATGTTGCAAACTTTTAGATAAACTTATAGAAACCTATAAAACTTCTGGTTGGTCATGTGACCTTTTGGTTCTTGATCTGGGTAAAGGGGTTGGACATATTTATGCACATGCAGCTTAAATATATAATAAGTATATACTTCAAATGAGTTAATAATGCAAATTAAAGTTTTTCCAAGTTTTTATATGACACACAATGCATCTTGTGTATACTTTAAAAATTATTATATCAATAATACATGTGAAATAATACATTGTAAACTGCATTTTGTAATACTTTTTGTTTAAATGTTATGTGCATTCATTATAAAAATAGGTTTGGACAAAGAAAGGTAGATTTAAAAAGAAAAAGAGTGTATAAAAAACCATTATAACTTACTGATGCTCAATCATTCAACGAAAGTATTCTTAAATAACAACGAGTTAATGTTTATATTTATAAAGTTTGAAGGAATCTCAGATATTGATCACTAGCAGAAAAAAAAACTATGCATTTTATTAAAATGGAATATGTAAATTGTTAACGCGCGTGCACGAGGTGGAGAAGTGGAGCAGTGCACGAGCGGCAGGCAGAAGCCGGAAACATGGCGGCGCTCATGTCACTGACTCAGGTAACTCAACCTTTCAAAGTTTTTTTTTATTTTATTGTTATTGAAAACTTCACGACGACTTTTGCACACCCTTAAGCCCGCTAGACACGGCACACATTTATAAGGACTGCTTTGTAAATGCGTGAAATGAAGTTTCTATTGTTTTTGTTGGCGAAAAGATGAGGCTAATGAAAGCTAACGCAAACCGACTGAGAGACTCGAACTGTGACAGGAAAACGCGTACGTTTATTTTAACATTTCACCTGGAATTATATATATATTTTTATATTCCAGGTTTGTTTTGCGACCTATTTGTCTTTGTCTGGGGGGTCGACAAAACCCCCATCTGTGTCTGCTTTAACTTTGACAGGAGTCTGTGTGTGTTACATAAACAACTCGTCTATAGGCTTATTCTGTATTTTCTACCCATAGCATGGTATTGTGGGGATTGAACAAGAAGAGAGGTCTAATTTTAACATCTTCACATACTTTTAACCCCCTGAAACCGAAGAAGAAGAAGAATATTTACTTTAATGCAGTTGAACAATAGGGATATGGTTAAAGCCAGAGGTGAGCAAATCATGGAAAAAGTCCCTGAGACATCATTAAGGGGATGGATGGATGGATGGATGGATGGATGGATGGCTAGATAGATAGATAGATAGATAGATAGATAGATAGATAGATAGATAGATAGATAGATAGATAGATAGATTCAACTTTATTGTCATTGCATACACAGCAATGAAATGCATCTACCAGAAGTGCAAATAGTAGCAATTGTGCAAATTGCAAGTATAGATAAATATGTAATTATATGTACAGCATATATAATATGTATATAACATGTAGAGAGAATAAATATAAAGTCTATAGCAGTAAAGAGATTGTGTAGAGGCTGTTGAAAAGTGAAATGTGCAGAAAAGAGATAAGGAAATTTTCTTTTGAGAGACAGAGATTATACATTTATTGTCTTCCACAGTTATACACGATTAACACGTATCCATAGTTTAAACATCTGGGGTCGACTGTGCAAAGTAATGGAGAATGTGTTGGAGAAGTAAAGAAAAGAGTGCAGGCAGGGTGGAGGAGTGTGGCAGGAGTGATGAGAGAAAAAGACTGAGACCTAAAAGACTGAGAAGGTGAGACCTGCGATGTTGTATGGTTTTAGAGACCATGGCATTGACTAAAAGACAGAAGGTGGAGCTCGAGGTGGAACACTTGAAGATGCTGAGATTTTCAGTGGGAGTGTTGAGGATGAACAGGATTAGACAGGAGATTATTAGAGGGACTGTGCAGGTAGGACGTTTTGTAGACAAGGTGAGACAGGCTCGATTGAGACGGGTTGGTCATGTGTAGAGGAGGGACATGGGTTATATCTGTAGAGGAATGCTGAGAATGGAGCTGCCAGGATAAAGGAAAATAAGAAGACCTGGGAGGAGGGTTATGGATGTGTTGAGAGAAGACATGCAGCTGAAAGACAGGATGTTTTAGAGATGGATGATCCGCTGTGGTGACCCCAAACGGGAGATAGAAGAAGACCACATTACCATACACAATATAGTCAAAGAATAAAGTTGTGATAAGTATAAGCCTTTAGGATGGGCACAGCAGTTCTTAGCTGCAGAATCATAATGCAGATGATCTTTTTGGAAAATCTTAAAGTTTATGGCATTTGACTTACAACTGAGCAGTTGGGGGTTAAGGGCTAAGCTTGGTGGCGCCAGAATTTGAACTTGTGACCTTCCAATCCAAAGTCTTACCCGCTGAGATAACACCTCTGTTGAAAGGTTAACGTCCTTGCTTTTGGTGGTGCCATGGCTTGACCTCACAACCTTGCGATCAGAACCACGTAGCCTTCATGACTGATTTACTTATCTTTTCTTCTTATTATTATCTTGGTTTATCTTTACTGTCTTTAAATATTGATTTGCTGATCTTTCTCTTTCACTGTATGCTATCCTATGTTATTTCTGTAGATATCAAATGGAAATCCTGCATACGAAACCTTCTACAGACAGGTAACGTGGTATTGTGCACATTCCTGGGGAACCTGTCAAGTCAGTTAAACAACTGAAAATGAAAAGAATTACATTTTTTGGGGTCTTTCTTTCTTGAAAACATTTTCTCCATTTTCACTTTCGGGAGTAACCAGGGTTTCAATTACCAGAAATGAATGTGTTTGAAAAACATACAGAAGTGAAATATTTTTAGTTTCAGAAAGCCTGTAGGTTTCAGAACGGCAGTAGGACCTTCAGTATCCACAAGAGATGGGTTATCGAGACAGTTGATCTGATCACTGACACAGCTAGTGACTAACAGCTGGGTAGCGTATATACAGTGTGGATACACCAGATAAAGGGGAGGAGACTGCATGAGATTTCTTCACGTTTCGAAGAACAGCATGTCATTCAAATTAGGATTGTTTACTTTCTTTTTTCTACAGTAAATGAAGCAGTGTTTATGAGGGATATGTCAGAATTTCAACATGTGAATAGTTTTTCCTGGCCACCTCTCATGTTCATTATGCACAAGCTGAACATTAGATTTGACGTTCTGTGTGTATAAAATACACAGCAGGCAATGTTTTCCTCATCATTTGTAATCAGTGGAGATATTAGGTATATCGTTAAGCTGTTAATAATAAGTAAAGAAACACAAATAAGCGATAAGGATGGCCGCAGGAGGAGTACACAGAGACGTCTTTCACGATAGGATGTGTTGAATGTATTAGTGCGAATGTTATTGTTACTTTGTTGTATGTATTCGTTGGTGCAGGTGGACCCAGGGAACTTGGGTAAAGTTGGTGCAGCTGAAGCAGCACAGTTTTTGAAGAGGTCAGGACTTTCAGACAGCACTCTGGGCAAGGTAAGCCATAGCTCTGCACCCCCAAAACTAATGGAGATATGTTCTGTTACAAATGCATTCCACAGTGTTAATGAAATGTCCTTTCTGATTGGATTGATTTACGGGCAAATCACAGGTTTATATTAACGGTCTCATTTAATACTTTATCGTTTCTAGAGTAACGATTTACGTCTTTTCTATAAGGAATCATTATATAACATGGAATTTTCTCACTGACCTTTTTTTTTTGTTAATTTTACTTTGAGTGAAAAGAAAAGAGCAGCTGGTGAAGAGACGACTGTTTGTAACTGCTGTAATGTGAATGTTCTTGTAGCAGTATGCCTTGATGTGTGTTTTTTGTTATTTATTTCCTGTTTTATTTTTGTAATTGGTAACATATTAAGATTATAATTTTCTCCTATATTATTATTTCAGATCTGGGATTTGTCAGACCCGGAGGGAAAGGGCTACTTGGACAAGCGGGTAAATGTGTTAGTTGTATATTATTTCATCCTGAGTAATGTGTGTGTACAGTTTCTGTACTGATGTCTGTTTTTGGTCCGTCTTTTTCTCGCTCTGTAGGGTTTCTTTGTTGCACTAAGGCTTGTAGCTTCAGCGCAGAATGGTGGCGATGTCAGTCAGGCCAGCTTGAACCAGACCTTATCAATACCTGCTCCTAAATTTGTAAGGACGTTTTAACGATTGTGATGAAGAATGTCACTGTATATTTTGGTATTGAAGCTGAATTACAAAAAGAAAATCTAAAATCTAAAACTAACTTGTATATAAAGTGAATGATTTTTATTCTATTTTTTGTTGGTATGTTTGTAGAGAGACACAGGGAGCCCTTCTTTAATATTGACTTCATCCAGCGACTCTACATGGACAGTGAAAGTGAGAATATATACATAAAATCTCAGATAAATGTAAAATCATTGATTCATTGCTGTGCATTCCTCTCACTGGTGGAGGCCTTTTTTTTTTTTTTTTTTTTTTTTTTTAATGTGCTACATTATAGCATTGTGTGAAAAAGTTTTGACCCCGCCCCCATGTTTCTCAATAGAATATTACAAACTATTTGGATGATAACGTTTACAAATGCAAAGTTATTAAGATTTTCACTAAAAAAAACAAACAAACACATTTGCTACTTGTGGTGTTTGATAATCACCTAACTCACTAAATATTTGTTGCTGTAATTTACACGGTCCTCATTTTGTCCTAAGCATGTGCTGGCTCTCCCTCCCTCCCTCCCTCCCTCTCTATATCTATCTATCCTAAACTGTAGTTTGAAGAAAAAGCTAAGTATGACGGCATATTTGAGAGTCTCTTACCCATCAATGGACTTCTGTCAGGAGATAAAGTAAAACCAGTTCTCATCAATTCGAACCTGCCACTTGATGTGCTTGGGAAGGTACGTTACAAACAAGTTATGTTACAACAAGCCCTGCTGTTTTATGAAAATGATCATAGCTACAGTTGTGATATTTTCCTAAAACAGCACAACCTGAAGGGTTTTATTCCTCTCATACCACATTTGCATTTATAAATCAATAATAAACGACATAAGCTGTTTTTGAACAAACAAACAAAAAATCCTACCACGATTCCTGGTTTCGCAAGTGTTTCTTTCCAAAAAAAATAAAAATAAACAATTATTATTGGTCTTAGACGATAATAAGCAAGTCTGCCAGCCAAACTGTCTGAATAAGCTGATATTGTAGAAACAATCAATTATTTTAATGAGGGAATTAATTTAAACTTTGTAGCCAGCATTTGTCAGATAAAACAGAATTCAGCATTTTAGCAGCAAACTATAAATAGTTTATTACGGTTGACTACTACTTTATTGATATTATGCATTATAGTACAATAAAAGTATACAAATATTTCTAGAGGTTATGTTGTTTATTGAGAATATTCTTTGCATATTTTTATTATTTTGTCAGATTTGGGATCTCAGTGACATTGACAAGGATGGACATTTGGATAAAGAAGAGTTTGCTGTGGTGAGTTGAAGACTTGCATTTATTATTATTATGTCATTGGGTTATAAACTGTGTAATATGTAGAAAAAAATAGCAATGCGAAGAAAATAAATCAGTGTGCATTTATAATCTGTTTTGTAAACCAGGTCCTGAGTTGCAAGGTTTATGGTATAAACAGAGTCTGTATAACGTTAATCATCAATTAAAAACAATATGTATGAGGACAAAAGGGCATATTTAGTGCTTGTGGTGATTCACTGAGAGCTCGTTTTCTTCTCTGTTCAAGGCTATGCATTTGGTATACCGAGCCCGAGAGAAAGAAACCGTTCCTTCAATTTTACCGCCATCCCTGATTCCGCAATCCAAGTGGAAGAAGAGTGCAGTTGCTCTGGCTGGCTCTGTGCCTGTTCTACCCTCCAGTCCTTTCCTCCTGAAGGAGAACCTTCGGCCTACAACACCTCTGTCCAAGAGCCCTCTGACCATTGCTTCCAATTTATCACCCTCAAACTCCTTCAGGAGCTTGAGCCCAAGCCCTAGTCCTAGCCCAGCACCACAGCAGGTAAAACACACACATTTTCTTTAGATTTAAAATCCAGTCAAGTAAAATTAAAAGATAAAAAAAAATATCTCATACCAGAGGTTAATACAACACAATTTATAGTTTATTTCATGAGCTTTTGCTAGGTGCTCCAAATACTTAATACTCAGAACATCTTTTGTAATATTTGTTGAAATTATGGCAGCTCCAAACCTGTTCCACCCCAAGCCCCATAAAACCATTAAACAAAAAACGTAAACCAGCACCAATCAGACAATAAGGACAATGAGACCGCTCATTCAGGAAGCTCCCACTGTTTAACTAGCACTCGGGCGTTCTTGCGTAGGCACGCTATAGGGAGGGGCGATATTTGTTTGAATTTTGGGTTTCAAAACGTCTACCTCTAGCCAGCGTTTTCCAAAAATGCCTGAATATACCCTTAAACGTGACGGGACCGATAAGACATGTGGCGTAGAAATGATTCTATGGTTGTAAAATAAACAATGGGGCTTTAAAGGAGCTAATAAATGGCAGTTCGATTGTTATACAAACGTTACCACCCAGAGAAGGCAAACATTCCCACCCAGTCAGAACACTGTATCAGATGTCGGCCCAAAACCTGCAGAAACGTTTACAGTGCCTTTTGGATTAAGTTTATGTCTGTGTTTTATGGCAAGTCAGATGTTTCCTCAAGTATTAACTTGTTTAAAAAGGAACGACATAAACCTGAACTTGTAAACCTCACAGCAAATTGCATCCAAGTCTCGCTAATTAGTTTGACTATCCAAAGTGGCCCTTATTTAGGATCTCTTTTTTTTTTTTTTTTTTTTCTCAAGAGTTTATTTTTTATAAACCTGTATGTGCTGTCTTAGCTTTGAATCTGTGCAAGCAAAACTGGTTCCTCAGCATTCTCAGCATGGCCTGATACCCCATTACTATTGTGTTCATGTCATCATGACATACCATGTGTGTATTGCCACACTAAGAGTGTTTTCCTTTTCTGGAATTTTCTGTTGAACCTGTTTATAAGTGTTGTGTCAAAGTAAAAAAAAATTCCATTTATGGGTTTAGTTTAGATGTTTGAACTTTTAATGATATGTAATAATTCTATATGTGTGTGAACTGAATATGGAAATCGATGTGTTCTTTTTGTGTGTGTGTTTTGGTAGCCTGTTTCGACAAACTGGGTGGTACCTCAGGACGACAGGGAGCAGTATGAGGAAATTTTCGAGTTAGCCGACTCTGACTTCGACAGCATGGTCGGAGGAGGTGAAGTCAAGGACATCTTTATTAACTCCGGACTGCCCCAGAGTGTCCTGGCCCACATCTGGTAAAGATGATGACACATGCTGGATTTTTTCTCACATTCAGTCTTACTTGGTCATGTAAGGATTAAAGCTCGATGGGGTATGCTATAGGAAAATAATCAACAGTAGGGTGGTGTGTGTATCTGTTAGTGTTACCACCCTGGAGCTGTTCCCCCTGATAAAAACACAGTCTGAACTGTTTTATTACTCGAGTTTATTTATCCAAAAATTATACAGTGCATTGTACTTTTTATACATTTCTGTATAGTTACATTTCATATTGTGGAACATCCAAGAAAAAATGTTCCCCAACCATCCAATATTTAAAACAAAAGAAAAAGGCATGAAATATCATTCATTTCTGTAACGTTTCATTTTTGAAACATCATTTAATCTAACAGATTAATTTTTTTTATTTTATTTTATTTTTTTTTAATATACACTCACAACTATATAACCTCCTCTACCAAAACAAAACTTGAAAAACCTATTAGAAAACAAGAGAAAATAACATGGTACTATAACATTCCCATTACAGAAGTTAAAATAAAAAAAAAAAATGAAATAATAATATTGAAAAATAAAATGAACAGGGTTTAGTCAGGGGGTGGACGCTGACAAGAACTAAAGTACACAAGAAATGGTCGCCATCTACTGGTACATTTTCCAGGATTACTTCAAATAAAATATCGTACTTTTTATAATTGTCTTTAAGCCAATGAGTTATAGTTAGTAGTCTTGGGGATTTCCAAAAAATCGAAAGCCTGTACCTGGTTATCAAAGATGTGAAGGCCAAAATATCGAACTGCTTTGTGTTGCACCGTGATAAATCTAATGGCACCTTAATAATTACTACACCAGGGCAAACATCAATATTAATGGCAGATATAGTTTTGAAGTAATCACACCAGAACCTATGTAACATTGTGACCTGCAAGGAGAATTATAACATCTGTCACAGCTGTCACTAATTCCTGGGGTATTTTTTTGCTCTCCTTTGTTTTTTTTTAGGTCACTGGCAGACACCAAAAGTGTTGGCTTATTGACTAAAGAGCAGTTCTGTCTGGCCATGCACCTCATTCAGCAGGCAGTCAAAGGTGTTGAACCCCCAAAGAGTCTGAACCCCGATATGATTCCTCCTTCAGAGAGGTTCTCTGCTGCTTCTACCGTGAGTTTATACTGAACTGTGTACACTTTAACTTAAGGTGTCTGCTCTCATCTGCCAAAGATAAGCATGACTGTAGGTATTCATGCTTGGGTGAAAGAAAAACTGGCAGTTTCAGGTTCCTCAAGGTGATGTCTGAGCCACTGAAGTGCACGTACTGTATGGTGGACAATGTGACACTTTATTTTAATGCCCTCTAGAGGCTGGGTAAAGTACAGCAATGGCCAAAAGTTTGGAGAATGACACATACATTTTCACGAAGTCTGCTGCCTTAATATTTTCAGAATTTTATGGAGTGATCTGATAAATTGCAATTCATTGCAAAGTCCATTTTTGCCATGAAAATGAACTTGATCTCAATTGGAAAAACCGTTTCAATGCATTTCAGCCCTGCCACAAAAAGACCAGCTGACATCATGTCAGTGATTCTCTCGTTAACAGAGGTCAGAGTGTTGACGAGGACAAGGATGGAGTTAGAATGACAGACTGGAAGCTTTAAAAGGAGGATGGTGCTTGAAATCATTGTACTGTTCGTTCTCTGTTAACCGTAATAACCTGTAAAGAAACACGTGCAGTCAGCATTGCTTTGCACAAAAAAGGCTGCTAGTAAGATTGCAACTACTGTAAATTCAACATTTTATTGGCTCGTCAAGAACTTCAAGGAGAGAGATTCAATTGTTGTGAAGAATTTTAAATTTTTGGCTTACTTTTGTATAATTTTGTATCCGAACTCAATGCTACGTGTGCAATTATTACATGAAAATGCATGCATTTAATTGCATGCATTTATTTATGCACTTTGTATGCATTGGAGGTGTGTTTTTAATATGCACATGTCATGCATAGAATCAGTACTTTCTTTTCATGGTTAAAGAGGTGAGAGGTTTTATGAAACAGTTTCGGTTCTTCAAAAGTTTTAATTAATTTTCTCTTTCCTTTTTTTCTTTCTTTTCTTTCTTTCTTTTCTTTCTTTCTTTCTTTCTTTCTTTCTTTCTTTCTTTCTTTCTTTCTTTCTTTCTTTCTTTCTTTCTTTCTTTCTTTCTTTCTTTCTTTCTTTCTTTCTTTCTTTATTTCTTTCTTTCTTTCTTTATTTATTTATTTATTCTCAGGCAATCTCATCAGAAATCTCCTCATCGGTCGGTTTTGAAATGACTGGACTTTCCGTCATGTCCAGAGTAAAGTGGTTTTTTACCTTTTTATAAAATGTAGTACTGACATCTAGTGGTTACTTGCACGCACTACAACCCGTTATACTATGGTTTTTATTTTGTGCATTGATTTGAACATCTGTGTTTTGCTCAGTTGTCCTTTCTTTCTTTTTTTTTAGGAGGTTATTAACACAGTGGTGCCTGTGGAGTTGACAGGAAACAAAGAGCTCGACGATGTTAGCCAGAAAGTAGCACAGCTTCAGAGGTGAGACACTTTCAGCACCATGGTAAATTTGCATGTGCTTCTGTTTATTCGTTGTTCACCTGTGTCCTGGTGACAGCTGCGATACTAGAGATGTATATAAATAAACGTGTGTTCTAATTCTACAGGATAAGCTAAAGCTAAGTAGAGTGATTTTAATATAACCACATAAGGTGGGTGTAGCCATTTTTCAGTCAGCTCAGCAATTTGTGTAATAGGTGCAATGTAGTTGAAAATGATGTAATTGAATAGATTGTTTTTAATTTAGAATTGTTAGTCATGTGCTCTTACAGCTTTACGTAGGTCCTGTGGTTTTTTTCAGTTTATTCTGCAGTAAAAACTACTTAAGTAGCGACTGTCTTTTTGAACAGCGAGAAGCGCATCATTGAGCAGGAGATCAGGCAGAAGGAGGAGACCCTTCGTCAGAAGAACAGCGAAATTCATGTAAGGCTCAGACTGAACGAAATGATTTATTTTTTAACAGCAATCAGCATTATCTACACTACTATAGCAGCATTTTCCTCTACACTTTACAAGAACTACCATGACCCAAAACCCAAACAGATGCAAGCTGATATCAAAAAGTTCAGAATAGCACCAGTTATCGCTATTAGCCTCGAAACTTTTTGAGACCACCTCGTATAGGGGCTCTTACGTATGTTCCAGTGGCATTTGTGTCGGTCTGTGTTTGTTAGTGTGTGTGCACTTCTGCTTCCTTAACCTCAAGTACAGATAAAGTGCCAGTTGATAAAATCTTGAGCTCGCAACAAAACCACACACCTGGAACCATTGGTAAAATTCTGGTATTCTATTCTAGCAAAGTTCTGTATTTTTCTTCTGAGCTTGCATTTGTACATAGAAAGGTGTGTGTGTGTGTGTGTGTGTGTGTGTGTGTGTGTGTGTGTGTGTGTGTGTGTGTGTGTGTGTGTGTACGTACAGGGCATGCAAGTGGACCTAGAGCAAGAGAACAGCAGTATAAAAGAACTGGAACGACATACACTTGGCGCCCAGCACAGACTGCAGGATATGGAGCAACAGAGGAGCAAACTGGAGTGCAAAGTGACTGAGGCTAAGACCAAGGTCCAGGAGGAGAACAACAAGGTGAGAAAGATGGATACACTAAGAAATAGGGACATACAGACAGACAAAGAAAGAGAGACACAGACCAAGAAAGGGAGACACGCACACAGGCCATGAAAGGGAGACATGGACACAGATGAAGATAGCAAGAGACTGACACAGACCAAAAAAAAAGACACACAGACAGACCAAGAAAGTGAGACACGGACCCAGAAAGCAAGATACAGACCGAGAGAGAGACATAGACACAGATGAAGAAAGCAAGAGACAGACACAGACCAAGAAAAAGAGATACAGACAGACAGAGAGAGTGAGAAAGAAAGAGAGCAATATCGTGATTTAGAGGGGAGATAGAGAAAGAAAAAATGGTTATAGTGATGGAGAGAAATCAATAGAGAACAGGAGTGTGTGCTTGTGTCAAGTGTGTGCGTGTGTGTGTGTTTGTATACAGATCTCCTCCATGCAGGCGCAGATCATATCTCAAGAGGCAACTCAGCAGACACAGGAGAAGGAGCTGAACAGGACCAAGACGGACTTGTACTGCCTGGAACAGGAGGAAACGCAACTGGAAGAGAAACTTTGTGCAGGAAAAGCCAAACTGGAGAGCATCCTAAAACTGCTCAAAACCTCTCAGAATGAGATGGATGAGGTTAGAAGCACCACACGCAGCCCAGAAGTTCAAACAAGCAGGTGTTTAAACGAATTTCTTTCTTTCTGTTGAAATCTCGCACTTTACGTAGGTACGGGAGAAGATCTCACAGATTCAGGAAAGCCAGAAGCAGCTGAATAAGACCGTTGAGCGGTTCGACAAAGTTCTCAATGGCAGCACGTGCAATCTGGCTGAAGTTGAGCAGCTCCTTGCGGAGGAGGGTTCAGGAATCCGTAGCACCGTGGTGAGAATGCTACCTAATAAATACTGTGCACATTACTTTAGAACATTTCCGCGTTTAGAACTTAATTAGTCGGCGTTTTCGGCACAAGAGCATGTTTTAGAGGCGGCATCACTGCTACATCATGGATAATAACCATAACTATTTACATATGGCTGTGGATGAGGTGTTGTATTTTGAATTGGAAGGTTGTGGGTTCAAATCCCAGCACCAACAAGCTGTTCAGTTATATAAAATTAGATCATTGTAAGTTGCTCCGGATAACGGTGTCTGCCAAGTGCCGTAACACGGTTTTCACAGGGTCTTAAAAAAGTCTAAAATCTTAATTTTTCTTTTGTTTGATTCCTTGGTGTAGTTCTTTCGCTAGTCCAAATACAATTCGCTGTATTATGACTTCAAATGACACAAACAGCCAATCAGCTGTTCGTTGCAAACATAGCCAAACAAAGCCAGTAGCTAACTACATATCTGTGTGTTTTTATGTCGTAATATAAAAATAAGAATTTATTAAATTTGGTGCAGATTATTTGCTTTTTCTTGGAGTCACGATCCTAAAAATAGCTCTCCAAATGCGTACCTTATCCCGTCATAACTCACTCTTTGTACGTCCAGTCGTGTCACTCGCCGTCAAAATCCACTTCCACGGATACGCGCTTCCTCTGACATCACCTTCACGAGCTCCGTCACGTCTCCCGAGCAGGAAATGAGTAGATGAGGGCTGCACTTGTGACGCAGTATAAAGCGTCCTCCTTCTGCTTACATTGATAATATTTTCCCCCCTAATACCTGGCAGGAGAGCAAACATCATCTCTGAATGGTACGTCTGTTTCAGGAGGACTCCTCCTTCAAGTCCAGGCTGGCCATGTTTAATAACAACGCCGCTCAGAACTTCAGCGTGGATCCCTTTCAGACTGAGGACCCCTTCAAAAGTGACCCCTTCAATAAAGGTGCTGTGATGTACAGGGGTAACTGAAATTATAGCTTACAGTGTGAGTGCTGTGCTGAGGTCAGACAGAACCCCAAAGCTGCAGGTCTGACTTAATGGAAAGCACTATTTGGAGGTATTCAATGCATACCTCGCAGACAGTAAATATATTCAAAGCCTAGCTGATGAAAGAATGGCATTGCATTCATTGTAAGTCTGCAACTAACGTTTATTTTGATAATCGATTAATCTGACGATTATTTTTTTCCGCACATTAATCGAATACATATAATTTTTTTTTTATTGGATATTTTGCTTATCATAACTGAAACGCTAATTCAGGGTTTTTATGTATAAAAGTGTACTTTAAAAATCCAAAAGCCACATATTGATTTTAAATATCTCCAGTTTTGACATTTTAAAGCTTATAGTAGCTGCTTGTTGAGGAGTGCATGGGGGATTTCTCCTTTAAACAAGTGCATGTTGGGTTGTTTCTTTCTGTAAAAAACAAAAAAACCCACAGCATTTGAGTATAAAAGGTGAGGCAATTTGTATTGTATATAAACAACCTATATAAAATATAATAAAAAAAAAATAAATAAATAAACAGACATTTTGTTCAGTTGTAAATATATAAGCAATTAGGATATACAATGAATAAAATTTTCTATAATAATTTAATTATTTATGCTTAATCAAATATACAACCATTGAAAACAAGCTTTTGAGTAAAGCCGCAGTAAATCACGTTTGTAAACAGATAAGTTACTGTTGTAGTAGACAAATGGTATTAAAAGAGAATGGAACGGGGAAACGCAGAAAGCTAACAGGCTTGGTTAAAAAAAAAAAAAGGAAAAAAATATGCATTGGTGTACAAATGTTTATTGTGGCTGCTTTTAGATTTAATGTTTGTTCGCACCGGTCTTTCACGAGTCACGCCAGAACAGATCCAGTGACGACTGTCCCGAAGTTACAAACAGTTTACACAAAGCACTTCATTAAAATATACCATTTTCACATGAGGATGATGCATGTTTTGCTCATCGTGCTGATGTTTCGCCTTTGTCCGTGATGCCAGTGTGTTTTGTTTTTATGTGCTTGTGCATCACTGAGGTACTTCCATCCCACACAAGCGCCACTCTTCATAACTTGCAAGTTCTTCCTTGCGGTTAATATAAAATGCTCCGATGCCTTGGTTGACTTGGTACGCACCCTTTTTCCTGCTGCCGGTTGACTCTGTACTTTCCCACTAACTGATAATGGCATTCGTTAACAACAAATTTCATCATCGATTATTAACAATTTTATTGATTATTTGTTGCAGCCCTAATTCATTAACAGAAAAGTGTGAATTTCCCCAAAAAGTTAATTTACATAATGTTTTATTCCTCACTTCTGGGAAAAATGTGTCCGAAAATACCATCGATAACTACCTGCATTTCAGTGTTTATATTCATTTAATATCCGAGTCCATGTTTATCCAATTAATCAGATTAACTATGTAAAAAAAAAAATTTTTAACCATCTGTATTAAAACATTGAACATTTCGTCTTTCTTCTGCAGCTGACCCATTCGGTGGAGATCCCTTCAAACAGAGCGACCTGTTCGGAGACCCCTTTAGCAGATCAGAAGGCTTCACTAAAAGTCTCACCAGCCCGTTAAACGTAAGTGTGTTTTCAAGGGTGTGTTTGGATGAGTTTATGGTCTCTAGCGTTTTGTTAAAGGTCTTAAGTAGGACGGATGTCATTTAAATGACTGCACCCCATTTTTTTAAATCTTATAAGCAAAGACACGAGTTTTTGATGTGGCCCAATTTAGGTTTCGACCAAAATAGTTGAGGAAAATGTAAACATATTTCCACAACATATACATATATATATATATATATATAAAGTTTGTGGTGCGAGTAGAGACAGAGTAGTGCAGACGAGGGACATGGGGTATATCGGTAGGAGAATGCTGAGGATGGAGCCGCCAGGAAGAATGAAAAGAGGAAGACCAAGGAGAAGGTTTATGTCTTGGTATGTTGCAGTTGCTTTTAGTCAGTGTGTTGCAGTGTTTCAGTAGGAATATAAAGCAAATTCCTTTCTAATTTTGTCAGCAGGCAGATTTGCTATCAATTTAACCATGTGAATTGTTTCACCAGACCATTACATACACCTGGTCCTTGAATTTGTGTTATTAGTCACATGAAAGGAAACAAATGTGAGAAATACAAAACATGCTTTAGTGTTCACAGTAAAGAATTATAACCGTGTTATATTTTGCATTTGTGGTTTCTTTAAAATGAGGAACTCCTCCGGGGGAAGCACCGTATACTTACTTTACTCTCTAAACCATGAAGAGATGGTATTTTCTCTCCTGATTTGTCTTTCTTCCCTTTTATCCTCTCTGATTCCTTCTCATGCTGCAGGCCAGCTCTTTTGGAAGGCAGGGGAATCCTACATCCGTCGGTTCTCCTAAATTTAAAGACTCAGGTACTGTATGTTTACTGCAAATTCAGTTACTCACTTGCGTAATCCGTTTGCACGTCCCCCCGTTCAGGTCACAAACACGTAACGATGAATTTTTTCCACTGCACAGTAAGAGACACTGTCTGGCGCAAACCAACAGGACTTGGGGTCCATGTTAATTTTCCACTAAATGAAGAGTTGGTTGGAACGGTTTCAGAGATGACAGTAAAAACGGCTACGTCATCGTTATAGAGCACAAGGATGCCTTTGTGCGACACGAGCTCACTGCTGTGCTGAAATTACTGATGAAATTCTCGGCTAAAGGTTGTTCAGTTTTATTAACTGTAAAGGTAAAAGAAAGAACAGGTTTGGTTTAAAAGGAAAAACAAACAGTTCTGTGGGGAAAAAAAATCTGTGTATACATTTTTGTTGCATTATCAAGAATTGTTTGTGCCGGTTTCAATACAGCACAATGCAAAAAAAACTACAGTGAGGAAAATAAGTATTTGAACACGCTGCTATTTTGCAAGTTTTCCCACTTGGAAATCATGGAGGGGTCTGAAATTGTCATCGTAGGTGCATGTCCACTGTGGGAGACATAATCTAAAAAAAAATCCAGAAATCACAATGTATGATTTTTTGACTATTTATTTGTATGATACAGCTGCAAATAAGTATTTGAACACCTGAGAAAGTCAATGTTAATATTTGGTACAGGAGCCTTTGTTTGCAATTACAGAGGTCAAACGTTTCCTGTAGTTTTTCACCAGGTTTGCACACACTGCAGGAGGGATTTTGGCCCACTCCTCCACACAGATCTTCTCTAGATCAGTCAGGTTTCTGGCCTGTCGCTGAGAAACACGGAGTTTGAGCTCCCTCCAAAGATTCTCTATTGGGTTTAGGTCTGGAGACTGGCTAGGCCACGCCAGAACCTTGATATGCTTCTTACAGAGCCACTCCTTGGTTATCCTGGCTGTGTGCTTCGGGTCATTGTCATGTTGGAAGACCCAGCCTCGACCCATCTTTAATGCTCTAACTGAGGGAAGGAGGTTGTTCCCCAAAATCTCGCAATACATGGCCCCGGTCATCCTCTCCTTAATACAGTGCAGTCGCCCTGTCCCATGTGCAGAAAAACACCCCCAAAGCATGATGCTACCACCCCCATGCTTCACAGTAGGGATGGTGTTCTTGGGATGGTACTCATCATTCTTCTTCCTCCAAACACATTTAGTGGAATTATGACCCAAAAGTTCTATTTTGGTCTCATCCGACCACATGACTTTCTCCCATGACTCCTCTGGATCATCCAAATGGTCATTGGCAAACTTAAGACGTGCCTGGACATGTGCTGGTTTAAGCAGGGGAACCTTCCGTGCCATGCATGATTTTAAACCATGACGTCTTAGTGTATTACCAACAGTAACCTTGGAAACGGTGGTCCCAGCTCTTTTCAGGTTATTGACACAGTTCTGGGCTAATTTCTCACCTTCCTTAGGATCATTGAGACCCCACGAGGTGAGATCTTGCATGGAGCCCCAGTCCGAGGGTGATTGACAGTCATGTTTAGCTTCTTCCATTTTCTAATGATTGCTCCAGCAGTGGACCTTTTTTCACCAAGCTGCTTGGCAATTTCCCCGTAGCCCTTTCCAGCCTTGTGGAGGTGTACAATTTTGTCTCTAGTGTCTTTGGACAGCTTTTTGGTCTTGGCCATGTTAGTAGTTGGATTCTTACTGATTGTATGGGGTGGACAGGTGTCTTTATGCAGCAAACGACCTCAAACAGGTGCATCTAATTTAGGATAATAAATGTAGTGGAGGTGGACATTTTAAAGGCAGACTAACAGGTCTTTGAGGGTCAGAATTCTAGCTGATAGACAGGTGTTCAAATACTTATTTGCAGCTGTATCATACAAATAAATAGTAAAAAAAATCATACATTGTGATTTCTGGATTTTTTTTTTTTTAGATTATGTCTCTCACAGTGGACATGCACCTACGATGAGAATTTCAGACCCCTCCATGATTTCTAAGTGGGAGAACTTGCAAAATAGCAGGGTGTTCAAATACTTATTTTCCTCACTGTAACTAACAAAAACAATAATGAGATGATCATGCTTGTGTGCTGTTTATCAGGCTTATCTCTTTGTTTATGTATTTGTTTTCGCGAACCTAAGCGTTCCTGTTTTTGTTTTTTTCTAAACATTTCAGTTGTTCGTTGGTCATTTTCATCATTTCATAAACGTTCTGTGGTCAGCCTTTTCAAAATCGTCTATAACTGGAAGCTCGAGGGCTTTTCTGGGTATCGGAGTGACTCTTTTGGTGAGAGAAGATGCTAGATAAAATTTACACACACACTGTGCAATAGTCTCTATTTCTCTTTCTCTCACACACACACACGCCACACTGTTCCTCCTATGTTAACCCATACACACGAGCTGCATGACCAAGCTGTTAACCGCATCAAATTAGTTCAGATTTACTGACACAATATTCAGAATGATGCAAGGACTAAAACACGATGGGATATTTTAGAGCAAATCTTGTGGAACTTTGTGCTTCATGAGCTTCTCTCTCACACGTGTTCTCTCACCCACTCTCTTTACGTTACTAAGTAATGCAGAGTGGGAACCCAGAAAGCACTTAATGACTGACAAACTGAAGATTCTTTTGCACGAGTATTTTACATTGCATCCGAAAGATGGGCATAAAGGAAGACAAAGAGACGTGGTGGTGGAATGAAGAATTGCAGGAGAGCATCAGGAGAATGAGGTTGGAGAAACAGAATTGGGATCAGCAGAGTGATGAAAAAAGTTGGCAGGAGTACAAGGAGATGCAGCAGCAGGTGAAGAGGGAGGTGGCGAAAGCCAAGGAAAAGGCATTTGAGGAGCTGTATGAGAGGTTGGACACTAAGGAAGGAGAAAAGGATTTGTACTGATTGTCCAGGCAGAGGGACTGAGCTGGGAAGGATGTGCTGCAAGTTAGAGCAATTAAGGATGGAGATGGAAATGTGTTGACTAGTGAGGAGAGTGTGTTGAGAAGATGGAGGGAGTATTTAGAGAAGCTGATGAATGAGGAAAACCAGAGAGAGAGAAGGTTGGATGATGTGGAGATGGTGAAGCAGGAAGTTAATCGGTTTAGTAGGGGAGGAAGTGATAGTAGAGATTAGGAGGATGAAGAGTGGAAAATCGGTAGGACCAGATGACATACCGGTATGGTATGGTACGAGATGGCAGTGGAGTTTTTAACAAAATTGTTTAACAAGATTCTGGAAGGTGAGAGGATGCCTGAGGAATGGAGAAGGAGTGTGCTGGTACTGATCTTTAAGAATAAGGGAGATGTGCAGACCTGCAGTAACTACAGGGGAATAAAGTTGATCAGTCACACCATGAAGTTATGGGAAAGAGTAGTGGAAGCCAGGCTGAGAGAAGAGGTGACCATCTGTGAGCAACAGTATGGTTTCATGCCGAGGGAGAGCAATAAGGACACAATATTTGCTATGAGGATGTTGATGGAGAAGTTTAGAGAAGGTCAGAAGGAGTTGCATTGTGTTTGTGGATTTAGAGAAAGTGTACGAAAGGGTGCAAAGAGAGGAGTTGTGGTATTATATGAGGAAGTCTGTTGTGTTAGGGTGTTGCAGGACATGTATGAGGACAGTGTGACAGCAGTGAAGTGTGCAGTAGGAACGACAGACTGGTTCAAGGTGGAGGTTGGACTGCATCAAGGATTGGCTCTGAGCCCTTTGCTGTTTGCAGGGGTGATGGACAGGTTGACAGACGAGGTCAGACAGGAGTCTCCATGGACTATGATGTTTGCGGATGATATTATTTGTGGTGATAGTAGAGCCAGAGTATTTCAGAGGAGGGACATGGGGTATATCGGTAAGAGAATGCTGAGGATGGAGCCGCCAGGAAGAAGGAAATGAGGAAGACCAAGGAGGAGGTTTATGGATGTGGTGAAGGAAGACATGTAGATGTAGAGGACAGAGGGGTATGGAGACGTATGATTTGCTGTGGCGACCCCTAATGGGAGCAGCCGAAAGAATAATAATTTAATATTACATCCATACAGTAAAGAAAAAGTTAATTAGCTGTTACTATAGAAAGATGTTTTAGTAGATAAGCTGTGAATTTATTTAAAACCGGAGCTACTATCAGAGCCGCTGCGATAGAAAATGAACCAGCACCTTCTGGCTGGTCAGATTTAAGAATTCACCACCATTATGTGTGGAATTTTCCAACCTGCAATTCAGTTGGAGCTAATATAGTATACCAGAGCTTTCCAGTAGAAGGAGTCATGAAGTTCACACAAGTGTTTTTCACAATTTCTGTTTCATTCACGGCGCTTCAGATTTTCCTGTGGTGTAAAGGCTATTTATAGAGCGTTTACCTGCACGAAAAGAAAAAGAAATCCAGCAGCTGTTCCTAAAATAGTGCTGCCTTATACAGGCTTCGCTTTGTGGCCAAACATAAAGGCCTGCTAACTTTGCTGCATGAAAACTCCTGAGGAACACTGAGACTTTTCAGCTGCCCCACTGCTTACGTCCTCCCTCTCACGCCATAGATGTCGAACAGCTACACACTATTTCTGTTTTCTCACTGAGGAAATAGGGTTAATTTATGAAAAACACAGACTCGTACACCTAGTATGAATGTATGAATACTGGCTTATGTGTGCTGCATTATTACGGGTCCTGTGTAGCACGCATGGAATAAACACACAGGGGTTTCCACTTGTAATATCGGTTTGCTGAACGCCAGTTCTGCGGTCACTGAGACAAGCAGCCCATTGTGGAGATGTGATTTGTGTGCGTGCGCAAGTGTTTGTTTCATTCTCTCTGTTTACCGGTTTGTTCGCGAAGTCATAAATTGCGTTCCATTGCCCTGGATGATAAGGGCTGTTTGCCACAGTCCATCGAACAGTGCCTCCACTTAACTCGCTAATCAGGTAATTAAAGACATACGTCATAAGCATCGCAACGGGGGAACTGAAACCATGCTTTTCAGTAGCAGTCATGGAAAACTAAACAGTGTGGCCCCAGTAAAGCCACGCGCCTAAAATAAACGTGCGGCTCCTGGGCTGTTTGTGACGCTGCCGCTGACGCTGACCCGATGGACTGTAATTCAGAGAAAATGTGTACCCGTCTTCGAATTAATAAAATGCACCGTGTTTGTCTCCCCTCCTGTCTTCTTTTCCTCCAACATAGATCCCTTTGCTCCAACGGACTCTTTCTCCGAATCCTTCGGTGGGAACGGTGGCTTTGCAGATTTTGGAAATATGTCAAAGGTAGGAGGGAGGTCACCGGTGAAACGGCCTATTCAGTAATCACGCCGCAGGAAAGCACGGGCACATCGTGCACCACCGGTCGTTGTTATCTATCATCTGCCCATAACTGCTCATTTATGCTCTCACCAGGAATCACGACTAGTTACCGGGATAATTGGGGGGGGGGATTTTTAAACTAAGTGTAGCTTTCAAATAGCTCTCTGGCATGTTCTTTACCATCCTCACACAGCACATATTGTCCTGTTTGCTGATGAGGCTGAGATCTGTTTATAAACCTGTGTTGTCTTTTTAAGGTCTCCAGTGGGCCACGCACAGGCCGAAAACCCACCTACCCACTGCCTCCACCCAAAAAAACAGTACCAGCCAGACCAGCACCACCACCGTATGGTACGTGTTAACATCCACTGGATCAACGTATATTTTATTCGCTTTCCTGTGTGGTCTGTGTTTTATTTATCGTGTATATATAAACATACACTATATTGCCAAACGTTTATGGACACAGGGTTAACAGTATGGTGTGTTTTTATTTATTTTTTGCATTGCATTCCACATTTAGTCCCAATTTGCTCTTATAATTCCCGCCACTCTTCTGAGATGATGTCCCACTAGACCACAAGGGTGTTAGTAAAGTCAGGTGCTGATGTAGATGAAATGAGGAGGCCTGGGGTGCGGTAAGTGTTCAAATTCATGTTCAAGAGATGTTCCACTCCAACCTGTGTAAAGCATATCTACATATTTCCATGCTGGAATAGGTTTTGGTTTCCAAGTTCAAGTAAAGGCAAAATTTTATTATACCGCATCCAAAGACATTCTATACAATTGTGTGGCTCCAGCTTTGTGGTAAAAGTTTGGAGAAGAACCACATATGGCTGGAAAGGTCAGGTGTCCCGTTACTTTTGTCAATATTGTGTATTAAGGATGTCTGTTTTATTTTTCAGTCAGTCATGTACTGTTGAAAGACTTGTGAAATGTTTCATTCGGAATGAGCTGAAGCTCGACTTATAGCAGTACTGAAGTGTTATTTTAGTTTTAGTTTTGCATTTGCGATAACAAACATTTCGGTCTTTTCGGCTGCTCTGATGTCTGCCATCTAATTCCGAAGCTCAGTCCATATATTCTCACACACTCCCCCTCTCTACATAACACACTGATATCATGATTTACAAACGTTTACTATTCATTCTAGTTTCATTTTCCTGAAACTGCTACCCGAGATTACACGATAGTCAGCCATGCACAGCCCTACGATCGGCCGTGATATTTTCCCTCACACTTCTGCTTTATATATATATATATATATATATATATATATATATATATATATATATATATATATATATATATATTTAGATTTTTTTTTAAGTATGAACAGCAAAATAAGGAAAAGCGAAGACCAACCGAAAAAAGAAATATATATATATAAAAAAAAAAACTTCTTTCATTCTGAGTCAGCAGGTTATTGGTGCCACACCCAAGAATTGAAATGGCAACCACTTGGTTGTTGGTGCAGAACCCAGTAAACCCACAGTTTTTCTTCTTTTCTTTTTTTGTGTTTATTTCCCCTTGTGTGACCTTCAGCCTTGTTTGTTGTGCGCACAATATGAAGCAGGGGTGTCACGTTAGATAGAAGTTCAGATAGGGGTTGCATGGAGAACAGAAGATTTAGAAAGCCAATGCAAATATTTTTTTCCTCAAAATTAAAAATGCAAATTGAAATGCCATCCTCATCAAACACCATGTGTAGCGATCCAAGCATTTAAGCTCATACTGTAAATGAAAAGACTCGTACATTTTCCCACCAAATCCCACAATGTCTGATCGGTGTTTGAGTCATATTTGCACTCGGTTCATCCACGTCCTTGTCAGAGTTATTATTATTATTATTTTGTTCAACAGACATTTCTCAGAATCTGCACCACCTATATTTTTGTGCATCTCTTCTCATTCATGTGCCTTTTTTTGAGAACGATCGGTTCGACCTTTCACTCGGGCGTTGTTTACAAAGCTCTAAGCCCTGCGCCGCGATGTTTGTTGTGCGCGCGCGGTACCAGGTCGAGTTGTTTTTCTGTTGTCACTGTCGACATAGGTGTGGTGCTGCTCATATCACAGAGCGAATGTAGCAATGGAGCAGGGGGCAGAGAAGAGAAGAGAGACTGTATGTGTGTGTGTGTGTGTGTATGTTTGAGAAAGAGTAAGAGTTCGTGTGAGAATCTGATCGCTGTACACACTTCACACCCTGCAGAGAAGCAGCAAGTGTGAGGTTCCCACGGCCAGCTTAAAGTGTCCATGCCCCCTTATGTTCTCTGCTTTACAACTTGAAGCAAAAACGTCTCTCTCCTGTGCAACACCTCCTCCTGCTGCTAATTTTAACAAGTTGTGATACTGCTACTGCTGCTACTGCTACTACTGCAGAAATAATAGTAATAATAATAATATTGATGGTAATAATAAAACAGCTGCTACTATTAGAAATATTACCACTCCTTCTCTACTAATATTACTACTGATGGTAATGATACTATGACCGCTGTTATTGCACTTGTATCTGTGAATGCTGCTACTATTACTAGAAAGAAAGAAGAAAGAGTCTTGTTAGATACATTAGAGCAGGGCTCCCCAACCTTCATGCTGCACAGAAAGACTCCGTTTTGATTTCCATTTTACAGTCTGCAATTAAAAAAAACAAAAACATTTTTTGTTTTTCTATGCATCAAAAAGTAAGCTCTCACTGATTTCGTTTTCATTATGTCATCAAATTAATAATCAAGTCATACAATATGTATAATATTAATATAACAGGCACGTCATTGTGCGTTACAAATTCCACGGTCTGTGGAAAAATCGCATCTTTTTTTTGCAGTGAAGAAATTCTTTCTCCACATTTCCTAGTTTGTTGGGAAGGTGGGGTTCTCTGGGGTAGAGAGAGCTAGAACCCTGCACCTTCCAATCAATAACTCAGAGCCTTTTCACCACTACTATTACTACTATTCTCCTCCTTCTTTTTCTTCTTATTTTTTTTATTTGTATAGCACTTTTAACAATGTACATCGTCTCTTTACAGAGATATTATTATTATTATTATTATTTGAACAGATACTTCAACTGACACATTTCTTTATTTTACTTCCCTGCCATAAATGTTTTTATAAAAAATACATTATATATATAATGTTTGGTCTTTTCATCTTGTTTTAAAGATGTGCAGGCTTCTGCACTTCACTGTTATAGTGTAAAAGAAAAGAAAAACTGAATATGCATGTCTTAAGGACATTATGAAATAAAAATAAAAATGAGGCAGTGCAGTTAAGGGTGTGATATTGTGAAGTGGCCTGAGTTTCTCATGGGTGCCTAAAAAATCACCTCATGCCAGTTTCTGCTCACTTCTCTCTCTTGTTGCTTTCTGTTTCCGCTGCAGCTTTCAGTAAATAACTCGCTTCGCTTACATGCTGTGCCTCGCCCTTGATAAAAACAGAGGAAGCCCTAAAACCAGTCTTTCACTTGCTGTGAGCAGCTGCTGCTTGCCCTTTTGCACTCAGAGTGTGGCACACGGGTGATTGTTGATAAGGAGACTTTATTTTTCATAAACCACATCTCACACCCTGGTTCCTTTTTTCTCAGCAACATTTTGAAGGCACTACCATCCACAGACTGAAGTGAATCTCCCGAGCTGCAACAAAAGAACTGTATACTACAAAGCCTCAAGAAACTTTTGTTTTGTTTGTCAACAGTTGTAACAGCTCACGGGCGTTGCAATTGGTTTTTGAACGTGGCATGAATTTGCAGAAATGAAACCTTTGCTTTGGTTTTGGTACACCGCAAGTCGAGCTTTTTTAACGCACCACGGCCTGATCTCATGCCTCTGCTTTGCTCGGGGGTCAGGTCGAGCGCTCAGAAAATGTGAACAGTGATTTCAAGTTTTTTTTTTCTCTCCCTTTCTCTAATCAATGCTCTTTCTAAACTGTTTTAGGCACATGTTCAGCAGGAACGCATACAGGAGTTGGCGCTCATAGACAAACGCACGGTGTTCCCCGCTTTGTGGGGCCGTGCGAGGACTCTCGCTCCTCGCCTCAGCCAAGTAGATCCACCTTAACAGACTCTCTTACTCTTGCAGACCTTAGAGCAGTAAGTCGATTCTAGTTAACCCTTGCCGGTGTGTCCAGCATAGCCAGCGCTGAGTGTCCCTACAGGCATGCAAGCACGTCCTGTAACCTGTATCCATTGTGCTGCTTTCTGTTGCGTCGTTTTGTATTAGATTGTATTGTTCATCCAGCTGCAGCTGTGTTGTCATTATGTCTTAGTCCCAGCATGCTCTCCTCAGCCATTCATGTCTAAACCAATAGCCAGCAGCATTCGAGACCTGTACAGTGTAGCAGCCCTGCAGCTCCTAACCATTCCCTTAATGCTTGTTGTGTTCCTCAACCATGCATCCAGTCACACTTTTGCGTCTGCCTGAACCTGCTTGCCTCCTGCGCAGTGTCGTTCATACGGATCCGCTGTCTAGTAGTCAGTACACACTATTTATCCTCGGAATAGAGCGAACACTTTAGACCTTCAGTCTGTTTCTCACTCTCACCCTGTCAAATATAGACGAGAAAGTTGTCCAGAGCTTCACCCTTTCAGGTTAACACCACCATCACACAGCATCACCTAGTCTGTGAACCAGCTCAGTCTCTGCTGTAACTCAGCTCAACTTCCTCATTGCATTCCATACCAAATCCTTGTTCTACGTGGAAAAATGAAGCTCTTTTGTTTTTTAGAGTTTAACATCAAACTCTCATTTAAAATTGTGTGCCCTTAAAGGCATCACAAATATATAATTAGATATGATTTATGTGTATGATGTACACAAAATTATACATTGTTTACTATGCAAGTGCATATGAGTGCTTTTTGCTATTACTTGTTATCCAGTATGTGTAAGTATGTGATTTGCATCTACAGCACGTTACTGGCATCTACATACAGGCTTTATGCCTTCTTTAGTGTGAGAGCTTGACTTTTTAACCTCCTGAAAACAGGAAGTGCAATAGGTAAAACCACCTACTCGTCCTGACCAAAGTGTTAAACACCAAATTGCAAGTCCTCGGGTTTGACGGTGCAACTTCTGCCTTTTTTTTTTTCTTTTTTTAAACAACCCTAGCTATTTCATCTCTATTTTTAGTGTTCGATCTGCTATAGGGTTAAAGATTTCACTTCGTTTGACAGTAACGCTATGGTTTCATCCTGTAGTAGATCTGACTTCCACTGTGAAGGTAAGTCCAAAACACGCCGACACGATTTAGTCCCGCAGTCTAAAATGACCGTGTTAGTGTTTTTTTTTAGTGCTTAGCTCCAGCTTTTGCATGTTGTTTATTGTACTGTATACAGCCCTTGCATGTGTTTTGCTGTGCAATTGGGCGAGTGGTATATGTTTGTAGTGTCCGCGTGTGTAGCATGAGCTTGTTTGTGGTGGTGTTTTTTTTATTTTTTATTTATTTAGTCCTCATTGCTCTAGAACTGTTGCAATGTGTCTTTCTCCCAGGCCCTGAACATTTGAAGGTAAGTCAGCACAATCGTTTGGTGACCACAACCGAGCTTCATGTGTGCTTGTGTGTTAACCACAGCGAGCACCTGCCCCACCCTCTTCACCTTCAATGTGAAAACAGATTTATTTGGCTCTCACTCAGAATAAAGATGCAATATTACCTTTAACCTTATGCTCTTATGCTGTATTTTGAATAAGCACGTAGGCATCATTTAATTGCTGTACATTGATTATAATTCGGAATAGACGAGTGGACAGAAAGCGAAAGCACATGCAACTGTAATGAATCTCACACAGAACGAATGGGGTTAACGTTGGGGTTCAGGTGCGTCACGTTTTTTCATTGCTCACTTAACTGGTCATTCATTTGTGCAGTGAGAAATTGTAATTGCATGTCTATTGTCATGCATTTAGATTCACCGCTTTACTATTTCATGTATTCGAAATTGTCACGTCAAACCAAAATAAAAGTAACCTCAAAGTGTGATCATTAATTAATATGCTATTAAAATTAATGTCAGCGTTCTCAGCATACCAAGAAAAATACCAAGTGAACGTGGGTGAATTTGAGATGTCAATGATTTGATTGAAGTTTTGTGGTTGGGTGGCATCACAACTGAGCATGTCTGATTGTTGTGGAACAGAATCACACCTCCACTGTAAATGAAACCCCTCCATCAAATACAACCCACGGAATAACACCTGACAGGGTGTGCTGTTAAAGGAAAATCATCGCTTTTATCCTGGAATGCATCACCACCCTGAAGTTGATCTTTTTTCCCTATAACAGCATGTCCTGAAATGAAGTGTTTTATTCCATCTTATACCACAGCAATTTGCCGATTTTGAATTTATTAACGAACAACATCGGCCTTTTAATCCGTTAGTTACTTTGAATCCTTTGGCTATTCTGCAAGGCAAGTTTCTGTCATTACTTAAATTAAAGCAAGTCATTCTCCGTCTCTCATTCCTTCCTCTCTTGATGTTTATAAAACACAAATGCAGCTTTTTCCTGTTGCTGACAAACCACAAAACTTAAACTCCTCAAACTACAGACGTGTTGACACTGAAGACTCCTTTCATAATTGTCTCTTTTGTTAAATACTTCAACAAATCATTAATGGTGCTTTTACATTTTAATCCATTTTTATTTAGATTTCATGGACCTTCCATTGTACAATCGCCTATAAATGAGCTTTTACTACGGAGAAGTGTCAGACCAAACTATCGTCAGAGCTACTGTTAGAAAATAAATCAACACCTCTTTGTCCTACCAGATTCAAGTGCTGTGGTATAAATAAAGCAACATTTTTCAAGAGATTTGTCATTTGAACTGATCAATAAGATGGTTTTTTTAAATATAAAAAGAAAATAAATGGAAACATTCATATGCTTCATTGTAATCAACCAATCTGTCCCTCCAATGCCATGTATGCCTGAGTGTATTATTTCTCTGTGTGCATGTGTGTGTGTGTTCTTGTGTTTGCTGTTACTCAGACATATCCGATGTAAGCCTCTCTCTGTGTCTTGCTTTCTCTTAGTTCGGAAATGAAGTCGAGCAGCTGGAGTGGGCCAAGCGAGAGAGTAAGAAGGAGGAAGAGCGCTTGAAGAGGCTCCGCCTCCAAGAACAGCAGGATCTGGAGCTGGCTCTCGCTCTGAGCCGGGTCGACATGTCCAGAACGTGAGGCCAGTCCACAGAGCCTTGTCAGGGCCAGGGCCGCCATAGCTATCCCAAATACCGCTTTCTCCGAGGGTAAAAAAAAAAAACAGAACACCGGGTCTATTGAAATTCTTACTGTCAAGCGTTCCCCCGAGCTTTGAGGCTCACATAACTCAGTTGTTTTCTCTGCTGCTAAAATTGCACTCTATCCCACGCTGCCTAACACACAGGCAAACCAAATCTTATGGGTTTATCTCTCAGGTTCCAATTAAAACGCATTGTGATATGAGACAAAACCATGACTGAACAAATGACCAAAGGTTATATAAGCTGAACAGACACATTTAATATAATTAAAAATTGCTTCAGACAGTTTTTTTTTTTTTTTATTGTTTATTTGTTTGTTTTGGCTCTACCAAATACAACACTGGTAAAAGAGTGCCCTTGATAAAAAAAATGACTCTTCTAATGCTCTGTTCGCTTTGGCCATGAAATTTTATTTTGTTATTCAGAAGTCGACCTACTTTGCACCGTATTTATTGTTTTCTAAAATAGGAGCATTTTATAAAGACACGGATCAGTACCTTTTCTAGTAAAGAAACCTCACATCATTTAAAACCAAGCCATGTTACATACCAACCCCATAACCATATTCACTTCAAATACAAATTTTATTAAACAATTTATACGCATCTTTTATTAGAACTGCATTTGTTCGATTTGATATGTTAGGGTTCAAGCTTTGTACTATCTTAGCAACAGATTAGCAAGGAAATACTGTATTAGCTATATGCACTCATTAGACGTAGGGACAATCTTTGCTACGTTTGTCAAAGCCTTATTTTTCTACAACGAACGTACGTTTTTTGTTTTTTTTTTCGTACTATTTCGGTGCATGAAACTTTTGCATATAGGAATTTAGAGTGAAGTGGTGAACGCTATTACGGTGAAACGTCAGACCTCATGCACCATTGGACTGCTGGGAAATCGTTAGTCAGGCGATTTAGATTTTCTAATTTACGTACAGTTGATAAAAATCTAAATTCTGGATTAAGCGGAAAAACGTAACGCTCACCTGTTGCTTGCGTGTGTGACTGTAGGGTTGATCTAAAATCACGGGGGACATCACTCACTGCCCGTTTCGGCTCTGTTAATCAAACACACCTCACAGCACCGAAGTGATTTTTGATAATTTAAAGGTCAAAGGTCATGTTGCTAGCGCATATTGGAAGCAGTTAGCAAACCTCATTCGGTAGTAAGCTTTCTTTTGGGATTTACGTTACTTTTTAGTACACACAACCAAACTTCAGGCCAAGTATCAGCACATGAACTGATTCCAAGTATGGTGTATTTTTAGATTTAAGAGTGTGATTTGATTGTTTTTGATTTTTTTTTTTGCCCTTTACGAGCGCACAGCCATCGATTTGTGCAGTTTTTCTGTTTTCCAAAGGGTCGCTTTTCACTGACGGTAAAATAATGTATAATTTGTGATTGCAGGAACAATTGCGGTGAAGCGGAATTCCTGATGATTTGTTTAACACGATTTTCGGAACGTTTTCTTATGGCTTTATACTGTATACGGTGTTATTTCTTTATGTCCTAATATATTTATTGTGTTTGTCCAACACTACCTTCATAATATTTTCTGTTTTAGTTTCTGTATATCAACAGCAAATGTGAGACAAGTATTTATATTTTGTTAAGCGGTCCTGATAACATGCCTGATTTGTTCTGCTTGTACGGATTTGTTTGAATGGAGATGGATTTTATTTGCTTGACTTTCACATTAAACTCAAATAATCGATGAAAATCAATGGGATTTATTTTTAATGAAGTCAAATTACATACAGATTGCGGATTCATTCCTGATTACAGTGTTGGTTCAGGTGTCACTAATGAAAATATTTCTTTTTGCAGCTTGAGTCTCATTCATTTTATTATTTATTTATTTATTTATTTATTTATTTTATTATATATATATATACAACCAATGTAAATTTTATATTCTGGCAATATTAATGCAAAAAACTCTCACGTGGAACCCTGAGCATTAATCAAATCTCTGTATTGGGTTTCTTAGTAAGATCCCTCACACAATAACAGATGTTTGCATGAGTTTTCTATTGAGTTGAAGTCATGATACAGCAGGAATGTGAGTTTCGCCATTCTTTTGACTCTTTTTAGTCGTTTTCACAGTCATTCACTGAGCGTGTGCAGGATTAATTATGTTGTTATAGGTACAGTTTCAGTGATTAGAATTCCCTATTGGTTTGTCTCTCACTCATGGGCTACACTCAACATCTGGTGTATTGGTGAGGAAAACATACTGGTATTGGTAACTTAACCAAGATGCATTTGCCTTATTTATTAACCTAATTAACCTGGGTAATCTTCATCCTTTAACATTTTAACTCTGTGCTCTTGCATATATTTTGACTCTCGGCTTGCATCTCTATTTCATCTCCGCAGGTGTTTACGCACAGGCTGCAAGCTTCGAGGCCTCTGCGTCGACAAGGTTGCGCATACTTACTGGTTTGGCGTGTACGACTGAGCCATGGGTGCAGGTGCTACTTATTTATTTTCATGTCACTTTCCACGAATACATTCCTTAAAGTCACGTGCGTCTTTCCGATCGTGGATAACAAAAGTATTTCACTTCGTTACAGCCAAATCTAGTCTAGTCATTTAGCACATACTACAGATTATTTTCCTCTCTTATTTTTTTTCTTTGTCAATCACAGTAACACTCGGCAATCGTGTCCATCTGTGAGCTCGTGTATGCAGAATCGGGTGGAGAGCATTATTCTGAAAATGTTCCATTATCATGTGATGCAGCAGAAGCAGCAAGAATTGTGACTGGCTGGATTCACCTGTCAGGTCTTCGCCTTCACCATACCTCATTGTGTGATTTATTAAAAGCTGTCTGGTGGGTGGGATTTGGCATGCGGACCAATTTGGGAGAAATATTCAAGACTTTGAAGACATTTTTATTGTTATGGAAACATTTGGCAGTAATCGAGATTTGTGTCTCTGGTTGATTGAGCATGAAGCTGCTCAGGTGGCATGCTGGTTATTTTTCATAAGGCACATGTTGATATTGTAGTCACAGGTCAAATCTCAAAAATATAAATTAGAAACAGGAACCTACGCTTTTAACGTCTTTCAGTGCTGTGAAAAAGTAGTTTCTAATTTCTTTTACATCTGTGTTACGAACGATTCAGATCATTAAACAGATTTTACACAAAGATAACAGGAGTAAATCCAGAATGCCGTTCGTACGTGGTTATTTTGTTCAGTACGAGAAAAAAGCTGTCTTAACCCCTTGTGTGAAAAAGTAATGGCCCCCATTAACCCTATAACTGGTTTTGTCATATAATGGCAAAAATTGGCATCATGCATTTGTGATTACTGGCAATGAGGCTTCTAGATCACTGTGGAGGAATTTAGGCCCACTTTACTGTGCAGAATTGTTTTAATTCAGCCACATTGGAGGGTTTTCGAGCATAAACGGCCTGTTTAAGGTCATGCCACAGCATCTCAATCAAGTTCGGACTCTGACTAGACCATTTCAAAACCTTAATATCTTTATTTGTTTGTTTGTTTGTTTGTGGACTTGCTGGTGTGTTTCGGATCGTTGTCCTGATGCATAACCCGAGTTCGCTTGAGGCTTCAGGTTTGGACAGCTTTTTTTCCCTTAATAAATAAAATCAAAGTTTAAAAACTGCTAATTTGTTTGATGATTATTTAAGTGTCCCACATATGCAACAAAAAATTCAAATTAGGAAAAATACTTTTTCACAGCACCGTATGAGCAATTCCTGCTAATCTCTGTAGTGTATATAGTTATTTGGTTCGAATGGTCAAAAAAAAGGTTGAAGAACCTGCTTGAGGATTTGCAGCTTTAAGGTATATGTTATAGCACCAGTGACTGGTTTTGGGCATCATTAGAGAATTTAAGAATAATTGTTTAAAACAAAACAAACAAACAAAAAAGTTAAAAACTTTGATAGGGTTGAAATGAATAGATTTTTTTTGTGGGCTGCACCTTGTTTTAAAAAAAAAAAAGACTTCACCATGACATCTCAGAAACTTTGGTCATACGGTGGGAAAAAACTCAAAAGCCATGTCTCAGCACACAAGCGCCTGATTTCCTCACCCATGTGAATCTGTAGTATAGATTGCCATCAGAGATGTGCAACAAGTGTGCCTTTGAGTTGTACACCATGTTCCAGTTTGTATTTTTTTTCCTCTGTATAATGCAATCTCCCTATTAAGAAACTTCCTTTTGTCCGATTACAGAGTCAAACTCGCACGCGCATCTTATTTCCATTTTCTCAGAAAGCTACGTGTAGGGAACGCCGCTCAAAAAGCATCCTTCGAAATGCTTTTTCGACTTGAATAGGTTGAAAAATGAAGGCACGGGTTCAGCAACCGGATGAAATTTGTGGCTTTTGGTATGTCAATTACAGCCGTTTGAAATAACAGGACATTCCGCAGCGCACTTTTGTATTGACTAAAAACTGCACTAGGGGCTCGAATCGAAGATTCAAAGCGAGAAAGGAGAAGGCTCGGGTGACATTGAAATACGGGGCAGGAATTTCTTGCTCGTGTTATTCTCTGTCATTCAATGACGCCTCTCGTTTACTTAGCATCCACATGTGATTAATTTTAGTTTCTCGTCAGGCGTGCTCAGCCACATTCTTAACTCTCGGGTTTTTTTTTTTCTCCTCCATTCTTTTTTTTTTTTAAGATTGAGCTGCAGTGTGTCCAGTGTCAAGTGGGTTAATAAGAGGCTGCCTTCGGGGATTCCTGAGGTGCAGGAAAACATTTTTTTTTTTCTTTTCTGAATGTGTTTATGAGGGCCGTGTCAAGGGCCAAACTGCTGTACTTATCACTTCATTTGAACTCCAACAAACGTTGACTATTTGCTTCGGGACTTGTTAATTAGGTCAGATTTTAGTTTACACTGTCTTTTTTTCTTGGTTCTTTCCAGAAAGCTAGTTTTTAAGCCTGTGTGTATGTGTGGGTGTATCGCTCCACATAACCCTACATTAATCCTGAAACACATTAACAGAATTTTTTCTTGTTCTCTTCAAACCAATTTAGAAACACTTAAAATGAGAAACTTTATATTGCTGTTCATGCATGTCCTGGTAGTAGAAGTTACTATCCTCAGAACAAAACAAAAAAAAAGTGAAATGAGACTCCTTCTTTTACACTTCACCAGCTATACCACTTGCTATTAATAACCTGGCTTGCATTTCTTCTTTTTTCTCATATGAGAAATTTTACTCACCAGAACTGAACATGACCATACCACGATTCCCACGAGCAGAACTTGTGGTGTTCTGATTATTTATTAGTCCACAAACACGTTTTGATTGATTTTGATTCACACCAGCAGGTCCTCGCCAGACCTCTCCTGTAAATACTTTATCCCTGCACTTCTGAATGTTCAGCATGGAGCCCAGTGCCCCTCTGTCCAGACATATCTAAATTTTCTCTCTGTAATTATGTAAATGTAATGTTTGTATTTATAGGCGAAAGCCACAGGCTGCGGGCCCTCGTCTCACAGCAGCTGGAAAGCATCTTGGCTTAAACTATACTACTCGATTCCATAAGTCTGAGTGGGGGTTCAGGAATAGCAGCTTCGTCCCCTTGCCGTAACCAAATGGCGTGTTAAAGGGCGCATGGTTACCAGTAATGAGCTTGTGGGACTCCAAAACATCAAAGCAGCCCATAATAAGAGCCTTAAATATGCATGTTGTCTGTTTCAAGAAAAAAAGAAATCCTCACAAATCAAGACACGCAAAGCGACGAATATATTCAAATTTAGTTTAATATGTACAATAAATACAATATAAAACTTATGTACACATTCTTTAAAAAAAGACCAAAAACAATTAATAATAATGCAGAGCATCTAGCCCTGGTGTGTGTGTGTGTGTGTGTGCTAATGTACAAGGGGCTTGAACATGTCATTGTACCTTTATGATACAATAGCTAGAAAATATCTTAAAAAAAAAAAAAAACAACAACAGATGGCTGAGAATGTATCAAAGTGTGAAAACACAGTTTTGGTCCTTCAGACGATTTGGAGGCAGTTTCGAGAGGGAAAACATTGTCATCACGCATGAGGTTTTTGCACAATCCTGGCAGCACTGCATGCATGCAAAATGCATTCATATAAAGGCACTGTGTTTAACTTGTGTACACATGGTTTCCAGTTTTAACATACTTATATATAGAGATATATAGAGAATTTTTTATATATTATAGGACCAGCCCTGTAGGTTGCTGTTTGTCCCCAATACACTTATGCAGCAATGAACTGCCTGTTCTATAAATCCCACGTAGTACCAGCTACTTTTTTTTTTTATACAAAAGTGTAAAGAACAATAGAAATCTTTATCGACCCAATAATAAAAAGTCTTTTGGTCTTGTACAAAGGATTTAAATAAGGCAGTAATAAGGCTTTGGCTTGTTTTTGCCGTTTGTCTTCTCTCTTTTTCTCTTTCTTCCTCAAATGTGCCTCTTCATGTGCAGTGCCAGATGGTCGGAGCGGGAGAAGGCGCGCTCGCACAGGTGGCACTGGAAGGGTCGGTGGCCTGTGTGCTTGCGGAAGTGACGTGTGAGCTCGTCGGAGCGGGCAAACTTCCAGCCGCAGCCTTCCCAGTTGCAGTGGTATGGCTTCTCACCTGGGGAAAAAAATAGATGTTATTTTAGGAGGAGTTGTTGCGTATAAAAAAATAATAATCACAGTGCTGGTCTTGTTGTTGGTGGAAAGTTTTTGATGATATAAAAAAACTTACCGGTGTGAGTTCGGTGATGCGCTTTGAGGTGCGAGCTCTTTGTATACGTCTTGCCGCATCCGGCGAATGTGCAGGTGTGCGTGGCCGCGCGCTTCCTCGGCCAGGTGCGTCGGCCGCGCTTCGGCTTGGACTCGAGCAGGTCGAGCGGCGAGGACGGCGGCGTGAGGAGCGCGCGCGGGGCGCCGGGCTGCACCATGCCGAGTCCGTCGTCGAACATGGCCGCATACGCGTACACCTGTTGATGCTGGTGCTGAGGCTGCTGCTGCTGCGGTGGTGGTGGTTGTAGAGGCGCTTGGCTCGAGTAGTAGGCGGTCTGTGGGAAACTAGAGCGACAGATCTGCGTGTGACAACGCGCCTGGTCGTCCGGGCTGAGCGGCGGCGTCATGTTTCCCGCTGCCTGCGGAGAGACGGCGAGCCTCGGCTGCTCAAAGGACATCGCGCACGACACGTTGCCCTCCTGCTTGATGCGATGGCAGCTCTGTGGCACCATGCCCAGCACGGGACCGTAGCCATCCGTGCACGGCTCAGCCTTGATCCCCTCGACGAAGTCCTGTCTCTGAAAAGGCGCTGAATTAAACACGAACCTGCCCTGAATCCCGGTGTTCGTGCTGCTGCTCGATGCGCTCATGCCGTACGCGTTGTCCGGCTCGGAGTGCAACAGTTCCCCAACGAAGCTTTGGGAATATGTGGGTGGTGGAGGCGGCACGTACGCGCTCCCTGTCTGGTACAGGTTGCAGTGGTCCACTGCTGGATTATAGTCCGTCTGAACCATCTCGCAGTCCGGAATGCGTGTGTTACACAGAATAAAGTCCAGATCCACGTAACGGCTCAGCTCATCGTCGTCCTTAATGGCACAGCCCGCATCCACGCTCGAGAGCGCGCACGCCAGCGGCTTTTCCACGTCTTCCATCCACCTCTGCAACAACAAAAAATGCATTCACTGTTAAGATCTTTTGCTAAACAACTTGTACTTTGTAAAGGTAACTTTTTCGGTGGGTTCAGTGCACAGCTTGTGCGTCAAATGCGCGCACGGAATGCGTAAAATCAGCGTTTACTTACATTTTCCCACTGTTTCTCTTTCTGTCCGGCAAAGGTTGCAATTGAGGGCAAAATGGTTGCAGGTAAAGCCATTTTCCCCAAAGTTATACTCAAAACAAGAAAAAACAACAACTCCTCGTCAAAAAAAACAACGAAAAAAAAAAAAAGATTTAACACACGACTGATCCGGAGTTGGTTTTGTGTCCCATAAAGCTGCAGCTGCTGCAGAGTCCTGAGCTGGCAGCGGGTTTGTGCTCCAGGTAAAAACCCTCCTCCTTTATAAAGACCACAGCTGGACCAATTGTGCGAGCGGAGGAAGCGGCGTTCAGGATGGAGCTCAAACGCCCCAAAAATAGCCGGTATAAAAGAGCAGAGTCGGTCAGGCGCGCGCTGTCTCCTCTTTCTCTCTCTCTCTCTCTCTCTCTCTCTCTCTCTCTCTCTCTCTCTCACACACACACGCACTGTCTCTCGCGCTCACTGTTCAGTATGAGTAAGGCGCGCGCTCTCTGTCCCTCCTGCACGCGCTCATACACGCATTTAGCTGCTCGCGGGGCTGTGACATCACGAGTTAGGGCGGCGCTCTATTGACGCCCCGCGCATGCGCAATCTCTATCTCCCCCCCCACACAAAAAAAAACAAAACCTTCAACAGGTTTTTTAATCACGGCTATGGGCGGTCGTGTAAATCAGCCGTGCATCAGTTTGCGTCTGATCTCGTGATATTTTGGTGCTGCAGCACTGGTTTAAAAAAAAAAAAAGTTGCGAATAATCCTGAAAAGTAACTGCAACATAACAATCAAGGCAGATATAGTTTCCTTGTAGGTGGTGTGTCATTTCACAGACAGTCTGATGAGAAAAAAAAGCACAAACCACAAGATCTTCTTTTTTTTTTTTATCCCCTTTAATTCTTCTTGGAGGAATACAACTCGCTACTTCACTTTACTTTGTTGCTACCTTTTAAAAAAGACTTACAAAACTCACACTTTAACTCACACCAGATCAATTTGCAAGTGAGAAAATGGAGGAAAAAAATGAAATAATAAAAATTAATTTCATTTTTAAACAGATGAATTTCAGCAACAGGTGTCTGATATTTTTATTTACATTTTCCAGGAACCCAGAAATGTTTGCTTCTCAATATATAGTCACAGTGAGTGCCATCATCGCCATCATCATCATCACCATCACCATGTGTTTAATTTCTATAGCGTTTTGATTTATTGGCCACGTGCGCGTTTCATCAATAGTTAAATGCACTTGATCATTAATGTTTGGACTGATGAGTGAATATTTGTTTACTGAAATGGGTTCCCCCCCCCCCCCCCATTTCATCAGTAAGTGTGTCATGCTGGCTTCTTTGTGTGTGTGTGTGTGTGTGTGTGTGTGTGTGTGTGTGTGTGTGTGTGTGTGTGTGTGTGTGTGTGTGTGTGTATGTGTGTGTGTGTGTGTGTGTGTGTGTGTGTGTGAGACGGCGCAGCGGGTTTGTTCAAAACGTGGGCGCCGCTCGTGTCTCCCTCTCGGCCGCGCGCTCGGCGCTCACGTCGAGCGCCATTCACGTGCAAATGAGACGGCGGCGGCGGCGGCGGCACTCGAGTCGGAGGAGGGACGCAGCCGATCGGCGCTGCGATTCTATCGCATTGATGACGGAGCCATTAAGTTTCGCTAATGACGCAGGGTCTCGGGGGGGGGGTGGGGGGATGCAATAAATACCCCTCTCTACACGTCACGTGCTTTCTAACAAGTGGTCAAATGCAAACACAGGTTTAATGGATGGGTCTAGTGGGGATGCATTTGCATAAATCCACTCCAGGGTCCATGGCAGGCAGCGCATCTGCATACACCATGAAGTGCTTGATACCAGAAACCAGGACTGATGGCGCATTTTCACACCTGCTCTGAGTAGATCTTTAGCCTGTCTCAAGGATCCATCTTTTAGCTTCTGATCTGAAAGGTGCAAACGTGTTTTGTAGCAATAATGACCTCCTTTTAGTGCTTAAGTGGTACTTAATGAAGCTTTAATGGTACCACATAATGAGTGCAGGAGAATCCTTGTTTCTCATGGGATTGATAACTCCTATTATTATATTTGTGATTCATGCTTATACTTACTTTTTTAAAAATAATTAAACTCAGTCAGGTGATACGCTTTCCAGGAACATCTTTTGTCTTTATAAATTAGTCAAATGTAAGCATGGACATAATGTTTAGTAAAGGTACAAAAGATGTTCCAAAGGGACACCACCCTAAGAAAAGGCACTGCCTAGTAGATTAGCACTGTTCCTTTTCCTGAGAGTGTGAGATGCTTTTTCAATGTAATAATACAATGTAATAATTATTATTGGAAATGCACCCATGTTGACATTAATGATTTTAAATGCATACAATTCCTTAATGCACCTGTCTACAAGAGGTACACTTGCAGGTACACCCTTCATTTCTGATCTTGCGTAATGTGTGGAATGTGAAGTGGGGTGTGTGGATCATCTCTTTGAGCACTTAAGTCCAAACCAGGCTCGATCTGAACAAGCACTCGCTCTACAAGCCTCCTAATTCCTGTGGCAGTTCATGAATCGTCGTATCACTTCCTCCTTTGTTTTGCTGCTGTACCGCATGCGAGTTGAGTGGGTGACGAGATGAGAACCATAACCGTTGTGTCTCAGCTGCATCAAAGGGGCTGCGTATAGTCCTGTATAATCCTTTAAGACAAATAATTATGACTGAGCCCAAAGAAGCGTAAAGAAAGATTTTCATTCTAGGTAGTTTTTTTTTTTCCCTTGGCACAAAATGACAGCAATTATAAACACACGTCATGCACGCAGTCAGATACTTTTAGGCCGCCTGATGTGTGTGTGTGCTTTAGCTCAATATGGCCAACCTCCATCCACTCCCAGCCAGAAATCAGGCATCATTTCGATGTGTCAACCGAACATGTGTGTGTGTGTGTGTGTGTGTGTGTTTCTATGGAACCTCACTGTAAAACATGCACATTGTAATTGCAATGTGGCAGCATGTGTTTGTGTGTTCAAACTCTGACAGACAGAGTGTCCCTTATTGCAAAAAGACCAGTCAATGTTTTCACGGCAGCTGTTGAATAACATTAGCTCACCGCGGCCCACGTTTACTGATGCAGTTTCGCTTGAAGAAATACCTACTTTGCCCCTACGTCCAGCCCCCTTTCTTGTTTGTGACTGAAGCCAGACTCAAGGTTCTGTTCCATTTTTCAAATCGAGGATGATTCAGACGTGAATTAATACACCACATGCCAGAGCATCCTTGGGGTTTGAATTCAGGCCAAAAAACTGATGAGCAAACGCTTCCCAAAGCCCATGTTCCTTATTTGTCTGGATGGTGTAGCAAATTGGAACGATTGCCAAAAAAGCTCAGAGGTCACACGAACGGAGGAGAGACAATACGGCAAGGAATGACACGAAAGTGGAGGATCGACGAAAGTGGAAAGCGATCGATGACGCGCTGGTGTGATGTTGCCTGGAGGGGATTGTGCTTACTGTAACTACCTCGAAGTTGATTGCGTTCCAATAACATCATGTCCCAATGTTTCACTAAAGCAATTTTTTCAAAATGATGTTTTTTTATTAATGAAAAAACATGTAGAACTTGATATAGGAGCCATAAACAGCTACTTCCTTGCTAGCCTTTGACCTTAATTTGACAAACAATATGACTCCTTGATAACATGTTTCTTTGTTAACATTATCATTAGTTTATTTGTTGTCTTGAACCTCGGATAATGTGACGTGTCCATCACAGATGTCCCTGTGAAAGAACTTTTACTGTAGAGAAGATAACAGAACGAGCACCTTAATATAAATTTGATTTGAACCACATTCATTCACACCATTCCGACCAATCAGAATCGAGAATCCATCAGAGAATCCACGTCTTGCTTTTCGAAACAATCAAGTTGCCCGTATTGGACGCATTCCAAGAGTTCACTTTCTGTTTTGTTTCCAAGTAATACCTCGACATCTGCACACAATGATGTGAATGGTGATCTTTTAGAAAGTCCTACACGAGCGACACGTACGAAAAGCAGAAGGTGTTTCCCCGGTGGGCTAATTTTAATAGTCCATTTCTATCATCACTACGGTTTGTATGTCACCGTGCAGATGTGTTACATCTGTGTGTATGTGTGGGTCATAGCCCAGGTCTCTAAGGTTCATGTTCTCCATGCCTGAACTAATTACTCGTGTGATCTACAGGATCATTCCTACTACAACCAAACACAGAAAAACTTTTTAAGGGAAATTCAAACATGTTGAAACTCGCGCTTCGCTTCCATCAAAGAGTCGCGTTGCATATGTCTTTTTGTTTTCTTGCGTTTTTGTTTCACAGCAAATAAAAACATATAGTAGGGATGGAGAACAGAAAAAAGCCATAAGGGCCTTCAAACAAACCAGAAAAAAAAAGTTCCCTTTATGTGGGCTGAGGTTGTGAATGCGCTTGTGGAACATCAGATTTGTGTTCAAGTCCAATTTGAGGTCCGGTTTCTCTCCTCAGCTTTTTCTCAGCCCATTACTGGTAGTTGTTTTACAAAGCGTACCTGCTGTGTACCGACTTTGAGCCAATGCTGAGAGAGTGAAAGCGCAGGAGCGAGTGAACGATGTGCTTGTGGAAAGTGTGCTCGGGAGAGTTTGACGGCGAGTGGGCTCCTGCCCGGGCCTTTTATACCGGGTTATTTTTAAATGCACACCCCTTGCTTATTGCGGCGTTTCCTCTCTGGGCCACTCAGGAAGCCAGTTTGGTCCCATTTCCTGCACACGCGCGGCCAGATTCGCGCCGAATCAGAGAATGATAGCATTGAGACTCGCGGGCTCTGGGAAGAAAAATAGAGTGAGAGTGGGGGTTGGAGAGTCGAGAAATGAAAAACAGAGATTGGCTGGCTCGTGCAGCCATCTTTGCTGGAATTCAAAGGCCTGGCTCACGTCCAGTTCTAATTTCAGTACACCTCAAATATTTGTGGAAAGTTTCTGGAACAAGAACGCCGTTCACGTTAGGGTTTTTTTCCTTCTTTCTTTCTTTCCGCTATGCACACCTGAAGGCTGAGGCCGTGCTGTTCTAGCTCTTGTTTTTTGCCCCAAGGCTCAATCAAACCGAAACAGAACTGAAGCACAAAGAACGGCAACAAAGCAACGGCACCTTATAGTCGAGCCAGGGAGTGTTTCTCTTCTGCCTTACATAACACTGGGATTCGGTCCCATTACCTCATGTTGCCATTTCACATGCCGAACATACAGTTCAGTGATTTATACACACCTGAGGCTGCGTCTTTGGATGAACCCGACAAGCCTGTGCAAATAGAAACGCGGGATAAAGTGTTTCTTGATAGACTTTCTGCTGAAAGGGCTGCTATTATAGATGGTAAATTGTCTGTTCTGTGTATGCCTCTTGCTTTGTACGTGATGCCAGGGCTTTCAGGCCCATGAGCTTTTAATGATGTGCTGCATCACCGAACTCGCAAACGACTCAAGGCCTCACAGCGTGCGAAATGAATCAAGAGGTCACGCAACACCTACAGTTACGAGACTGGCACGTGAAGCGTTTATCTCTATTACAAAACCACAGCGATCAGAATGTGCTGATTCATTTTCAACAAACAACAGCTGGAGGGTTTTAATATTATTATCATTGCTACAGTAACAGGGACTTGTTGCTTTCTGGAATAAAATGTGCCATTCATGGAAGGGGTCATATCAGAGGTAATTGTTCAGGAAAGCACTTCATTCCATCACTGATTATTTATCCTTTAAAAGCAGCTCCTGGATATCTTAGGCTACATCGACACTAATCCGGATCAATTTAAAAACGCCATTTTCGTTGAAAAAAGTCCAAAAGTTGCTCATTCACACTGAGACATCTGAAAATGCTTACGTCCCTGTGCTGCACGGGTAAAACGTAAGACGATTCGACATGCGGCATTTTCTCCTGCCGTTTAGTTACTTTCCAAAACTTCCAGACAATGTCTGGGACCGTCACATGACAAAAAATGCGTCGTCGCTTTAGAAAGCCCACTGCACAAATTGATCCATTTTGGAGCGTGTTTTCACACACAAGCCAGAGAAAAGAGTAAATCCGAGCTTGTGCTATGGTATGGGGTCACATGACTTGAGTCCATGACTGGGTGTCAGTGTACAGTGTGCAGGAGAGGGACCTGTTTTTTATTTATTAGCTGTGAACCCTTAACCATAACACGGCCGTGTTCCGGATCGAGCGCAAACACATACCTGCCTCTTACAATGTTTTATTTGGGTGTTGTGAGAGGGGGGTGGGGGGTGGATGTGACCTTGAAAGAGGGCTTTTGTTTGATTGAAGGATCTTGTTGCGTAGTTCGTTCTAGACCCGTGTTAATGAAGTCGGGATTGCAGCGCAGGATTTACAATCACAGAATTGTAAAGTCACATGATTCATTTAGGTTTTTTCTACGTTTATTTATTCGTTTTGATTCATTTTCTACCAAATGAGATAGACATACTTGATCCATCTAATTCAATTCACCGAATGATTCATTGATTTTCACGCTCTCTTTTTCACAGATCTCAGTCAGCCGAGACTCTGCAAACACCACAGCATCCAAACATGGCCGACCCGAAACACCAAAGCTTCACACACATTCCCACTCTCTGGTTCACTTAGATACTGGTTGAGCAATTACAAATGAACAACTCTCACACTATTTAAAACACACACACACACACACACACACACACACACACACACACACACACACACACACACACACACACACACACACACACACACTTATTGTGATGTAACGCCTATTGTGGATTCTTTTCTTGGACTCTCTGTGCTGTTTATATCTCCGTCCGTGATATCTTGTTACCGGTTCGGTTTGCTCCCTGTTTTTGTGTCTTCTTCTCGCCCTACTGGATTCTTTGCCTTTATTTTGATTCGGATTTTTCTGCTGTCCCTTCACTACTTGCTTCCGTGAGCTTCTCTCGTTTTTACACATCAATTATAAAACACATTTCATTTTTTTTTTTTAGATATTTCTGATCGTTATTCCACCCGATGCACTCATTCCTACATGTGTCATTTCTCACAGTAAATTTCCACGTGATGCTTTCATTTAACACGTGATGAAAACAAATATATACTCGAATCGTTTATTTCCACATCATCCTTTTTACATGATTCATCTTTTTCCAATGTGATTTCTGTACGTGACTCATTCTTTTCCAAGTGTTTCTTTAGTCTTTATTTTTAAGTACCAACCCACATCCACTGCTAATGTCCGATTACCGCTCTGATGCCGAAGTGTCCAAAAGGAGTCAAATCTCGTGAACCGCATGACTGCTTCTACGTGAACGCAGCACTGGATTGAAAGCTTGAGTAAAGCGGGTCTGGTTCATTTCGGCTAAAACCTGCCACAGACACGCACGTAAATATGCTCGAATCGGCCGCCTCTAAATTCAGCCAGCTGAATAAACAACACACACACACACCTCATCGTCGATGCATACCTGTACGGCCTCACAATTGCTACTATTTAGCATCGGAGTTCTTGCTTGAGCTGGCATCCATCTTTCTGCCACACACTGGCATTTTCTTGTGCTTTGAAGGAAATGGCTTGAATATTTTTTTCTTTCTGGTTCTCAGGAGGAACGTGCAAGTTGTAATCTCGAGCTAAAACATAAACGCAAAGCAGATGTAAAGACAAACGTGAATGGAGCTGTTCAGGAATGCATTAGGAAAAAGAATCTTCCTTCTTTTTTTTATATGCTTGAAATAGTATTGCACCCGTAGCAATTGAAAGTGACTGGATGTTGAAATAAAACTGAAATGACAACACAGGTGTTCCGGTTAACGTGTTTCCACTGAAACATGGCTCATGCTTTTTTTTTTCACTAAGAAATCTTATCTTGTGATCCATGATGCAATGTGTTCACAATTATTAGGCTGAAGCTCATTATGTAATCCTGTAAACAAAACATAGCATTCGGATTCTTTTCTTTCCAAAGGTAAAGCATCCACACAATAAGATTGCAGTCGCTACATATGCACTGAATCATCAAGCCCATGTTCAGTGAATCGCAGTCACACCGCTTGGCGTGGAGATCTGAATCTGAGCTTTGTTTCACCTGATAGCTTTTTTGGATGTTGTCCATGTTCTCCATACCTGAAACAAGACCTAGTGGTTCAGTAAGAGGAGCGTCAGGAAAGGGCTCGGTATCTGTGGCACACTTTCGCTGTGATCAGCAGAGGAAACAGGACATTGGTGGGTCAGTCTGACTGCTGCCCTCTGCTCCGGCACACACCGTCTTCATAAAACGGCCGCTCAGGTCACTTCCTGTACACACCGCTAATGGCGTCATCACGGGTTACACTGCTACTGGCGGGAAGAGGCAGCGTGACTCGACAGCTTCGGAAATGCCGATTGTGCTGTGATGCTCTGTTTCTGTGATCGATTGCGTGACATAATGGTAGTTATTAAAGCAATGCAGTTATTAGTGTTTAATATATTCACTACAGTTCTTTAGCTTCAAGGTTTCTAAAGTAACTATACAGAGCCTGTCAAAAGTTTGCAAACACCTAGTCTTTTAGTCTAGAGACACATTCATGCTCTTTCTGTCTATATACAACAAACTAGATAATTTAATGCTATGAAGATTTACTTTGACCAACCAAATATAGATGTACAAATGTTACACTTTTTTTTCATTGAAAAAAATACTACCGCTTTACACTTTCTTGGCATCTGGACAGTTCTTCATCATTCAGCTGAAATACTTTGTCATGCCTCTTGTAAAACTTGCCTGTGATGCTCTCTAATAATTAAAGATTTCTTTCTGATCTTGTGATCCAGTTTATCCCAGAGCAGTTCAATAGGACTAAGGTGCAGTGACTGGGCAGGTCAGTCCATAAAAGATGACACTCCATGTGGATCCATTGGATCCCATTACATGTGTGGAGTTTTGACATTGGACCTCCTGAAGTGTTTAAAGGCTCTGGCATGGAGAAGCTGGTGCTGGATCTGTGGTGATCACAAATGTTGAGCTCAGTAGGTTCTAGTTTTATAACCATAAAGACTGTATAAGACTGTAGAAAGAACATTACTTATAATCTTATACTCCTGTACTCATGCTAGTTCTCATTCTCCAGTGTTCTGTATTGTTGAAAGATTTGTGATCAAACTCTTGTTGTCACCCAAATGAGGATGGGTTCCCCTTTTGAGTCTGGTTCCTTTCGAGGTTTCTTCCTCATAACATCTAAAGGAGATTTTCCTTGCCACAGTCGCCACGGCTGCTCATCAGGGATAAATACACACCGTTCACCTTGATGTTGATTTCTGTAAAGCTGCTTTGAGACAATGTCTGTTGTGAAAAGCGCAATAGAAATAAACTTGACTTGACTTAAACTTGACTTGACTTGACTCCAGAAGACTGTGTGCTTTATAAACAACATTTACTAAGCTTGAACTTATGCTTCAGGTCATGTTCTAGTTCTGTGGTGAAGTATGGAAAGGTTGCCATGTTGGTTCAGATTTCCTTTCACCCAGAATAAGTCTCCAACCTTCCCTGCTCCAAAACAACCTAAAATCATTAAGAACGTCAAAAATGTCACAACTGGACTTGTCTGTCCACAGAAATTTCTTCTACTCATTCACTGTCCAATATATGAACAAAAGGGAACATGCATGTGTCTCAAAATATGATTTAAGACTCTGTGTTTCCAAACTTTTGACGAGCACTGTACACGATAAAACCATTTGTATTGGCAGACTGAATTCATATAAGAGAAATAAAACACTTCAGAATGTGCTGAAAAAAAAATCTACTTGGTCTGATTGGTAAATTAGTCTGAGAAAATCTAAATACTTCTGTCATTAGTGTTTTTAATACATAAATACGAAGCACACTTTACTTAAAGGGTGAAGAATAGCATGCCATATCATGGTAAAAAAGATATTGTCATAAGTATTAATACACGTTATAAGCACGTAAATATGAAATGAACGTGAAAGGCCACAGAAAATGACACAATTGTGTGGTTAAAATATATACCTACATTAATTCGCATAATTGGGTCATTATGATAAAATGATATCAAAAATATCGGTAAAATCTTATAAGCTGTCATATGGGATACACTTTAATTGAGACTTCAGTGGCATGATGATGTTAAGGCTCTGCCAAAACAATGTTAAGCAGAAACTTTCTCGGATAGTTCTCTCATTCTGATGTAATAATTGGGTATAAAAATCGCATTACGTCTGTATGGTTTCTTGACATTGTTAGTATGGAAAAACCTTACAGGCAGAAATACACACTCACAAATGGTCCAGGAAACAAATACATACTTATATATATATATATATATATATATATATATATATATATATATATATATATATATATATATATATATATATATATATATATACATATAATTCATGATGCAGTCTGTATGTTAATAGATGTTGTATAAAGACTTTATAAAGCATTTTGCCTGCTCATGTGTAGGACATGCAACCGTAAACTCTCACCTAAACCTAAAGTGTGACCAAATAGAGTCATAGGAGACACAACTGCAGTGATCAAAGTAAAAAAAATATATAAAAAGGATGTAGAAATAACGTACAAAAGCTCAATTTCAGATATTTCAGTCATTGTGGAAACTGAATGACTACCCAGCCCAAATCAGTTAACCCACTCCAAACGCTAATTTGTAAAAGTGGAACAACGAGGTGAAAGCTCAGCTGTAACAGTTCTTGAATAATGAGTAAATTAGTGAGCATGTAAAGGGAGTATCCCCAAAACTGACTAATTATGGATTGTGGGCTTAGCCGAAACAGTGGCCCGCAGATCAGTTAAGAAAGTAGTAAGCTTAGTCAATTGCACTTGCGATGCTGAAAACAGTCACGCACGAGCCAGAGGGAGCATCTCATTGGTCGGCTCGAGCGTGTAACACATGCACTTTTTCTCTCAAGTGAGAAGCAGGTAGGCAGGAAGTGGTTGCGTTCGCTGCGGCTACACACACCCGCTTTGAATGAAAGAGTGAGTTTCACAGCCAGACTGAAAACAAAAACGCCCCGTGATGGTGTCAAAACCGTTCGCTACGCATATTCGCTTTAAATCAGTGTTCGCGCTGTCGGTTGATCAGCTTTCTGAAGTAGAGAAAGTCCCTTTTGACTGTTATACAAATTGAACAGGGGGATATTTACAGTTCTCTGTCCCTCATTTGCTGTGCTACGTTAATGCTCAGTCATGTGTGGCCTGAAATCTACAAAAAAAAATGTTGGTTTAACAGACAGCCTCTTGCTATTTAGTAGATTTGGACCAGAGCTGGGGAATAGTGCAGATTTGCTTAATCTATAAACTCATATATTTATTATACATTAATATACATTATATCTCCTACAGCAGTTTGCCAGAATCACTACTACTCACTCATTATATTTATTAAAGAATAAATTGTTTATTATTCATCTAATTGTAGTTACACCTACAGAATTCTGTAGACAAACCAGAAACTTGTTTCATGAACAATCCACAACTGACGTGTGTAACTTTTATCCATTTCTAGTTACAGATAAATGGTGCATGTCAGTCCTAGCAGTATATTGAAGATATCACTATCAATGGATAAAAGGTACACACGTCAGTTGTACGCACATCCTTGAAACAAGTTATTTTCTAGTTGTAAAAGTCATTATTTTTATAGTCTCTCTCTCTCTCTCTCTCTCTCTCTCTCTCTCTCTCTCTCTCTCTCTCTCACACTTTGTCATAATAATAATGTGAAATACATTAATTACTTAATTACTTGTTATAGGACATTCCCATTGTGCAAACAATAAAAAAGATGACGCACACACAGACACACACAGACACACACAGACACACACAGACACACACACACACACACACACACACACACACGTGTGTGATGTTTGCCATTATATGTAATGTAATATATATATATATGTGCAATCCCAAAATTACGATGGTTCGACTTACGATTTTTTCGATCTTACGATGACGATAGTGGTATGAAAAATGTATTGAAATATTTAAATTTTCGTGTGACGTTTTAATTTCCGTACGATACGTTGGGACATGTGTGCATCTCCCACCTTGTGGAATGTCTTACTCTCGCATGTGGTCGACAGAGTGCGTATTGTTTTCTGTTTTTGGTGTTTCAAAGATCAGTGTTAGCTCTTGTCTCTCCCCTTTTTATCTGCGTTGCCCCCTACTCACGAACCAGTGCTCATCCACACTCCTGGTGCCATTAATACATTACGGTATTGTAAATTGCTCAGTTTTGCTAAATTATGGGCTGTAGTTTGTTCAGTTATTACATTTATAAAGTTATTAACTTACATATGTGTGTATATAATGTGTATATATATATATATATTTACACACACACACACACACACACACACACATATATATGTGTGTGTTTTGTCATGTGTTACATTTTTAAATATTCCTCCTCCTTAAACACACTTCATTCCAAATCATTTTCTTGTTTTGTCTCTTATAGTTAGAAACCATGAATCACTGGGTTATGTTCAGCCGTTTTGACGGTGCTTTGTGTTGAGGCGGTTGCTTTCTGTTACAAAAAAAGGCAAAAAAAGCAAATAAAGGCACAAAGGAGAGGCGGGTTGCTCTTGGACAAAAATTCCAATTTGAGAATAGATCGCAGCTCTGTAGGTGCAGTCGTAACCTATTTTGAGTACGAAAGAAAATACAACTTCAAAGCATGATAAGGCATAATCTTCTGCGATGCTTGGGATATTTTTAGGAATAATTATACGCATCTTTGACCGTTCATCGCAGACCTTACAGAGCTGATATACACATGCATGTGAGTGTATAATAAAAGGATTCACACTCCCAGCTGTGAGTCAACAGCTTTAATGGATTCGGAAAGGTTACACAAATGATCAGCAGTAGATCCAACATTGATCAAAGGTTCAGTCAAGTTCAGTCAAGGGTTCAGACTCCTTTCGAAGATTCGTATGTAAGAAAAAAAACAAGGGATGGGATGTGTGGCTTCAGGAAAATAAAATAATTGACGCCAGCGTGGTGTGTTGTGGCTGATCACCAAGCTGAGTTACCGTCACCATCTCAAAGTTTTCCATTCTGAAGGGTTTTATTCCAGACACATTTTTTTTATAATTATCGTTGCAATTAATGTTTGGGAATGTCCATGCAAGCTTTCAAGAATCATTTCTTTATTCATCTGCCATCTTTCCTAAGGCTATAAAACCTTAAACCAGAAAAAATCTAAAATTCTGATGGAAAACCTACTGAAAGGTTGCAGAGTGCTGACTCAGGAGATTTCTTCTATAACTAGCAAATATTAGCGGCAAGTTTTTCTCTAACGAATGTGTCATTGCGAATGAAATTATTAGAACGACCGATTTGATATATTATAGAGTCAGAGCTGCGGTTAAAAAATGAGCCAATCAACATCGAGAATCCGACAGTATTGTGGTATAAACTGAAGTTGACACCGAATAGTTGAAGATTCGATGTTTCGATAGGAGAAGCCTGATTTGACAACCAATATCATTTGCTATTTTTGTTATATGTAGGTGCTTAATGATTGACTTCCTATAGAACCACCGGTTTTCTCCCAATGCGTTAATAAACGGCCTTTTATGCTAATTTTGTAAATGAAAATGTGAAAAAAAGGCGAGTGCCTGAATAAATCCAACCCCCTGAGACAGATTTGAGTTTCACTTTCCATCTTGGCGGCAGGGATGTAAATACTGAACGTCTTGTAGATTTTGTAAAGGTATAAACTGTTTTAATGTAATTCGGTAAATAAATTTTTGATAGTTTTGCGGTGCTTCGAGCGCGCTCACACGGGCAATTTAGCCGATTTATCTGATTTGCGAAGCCTGTCTGCGGTTATTTATTTGTTATATTTTTAGGTGTTTTTAAATGTTTTTCTACGTTTTTAAGATTAGGGTTTAGAGTTAAGAGTTAGGGTTGAGGGTATCTAACCTTATAAGGTTTCTTTGTGTAATATTTTGTACATCGTGGCTTTAAAATGTTAGGAGGAATCGTTATGTGACTGTTTATCCACGCGTTTCATTTCAACTTTAAAAAGAGAAAAAGGCATCTTCAGTTTCATCTATCACTTAGTTAGTCATCGACAGTTTTGGTTGCCTTATTAGAAAGTTGTTTCTGTGTGCTGTGTGTGTAAAAGTCAATAAAAGTTGTCTTACACACTTGTTTGACGACACACACACATGATTAAACTATCAGTCAACTATAGGGAAGACGACAATTTTAAATCGAATATGTAGGGGACACCCCTAGAATAAACACTGTCGAACTTGCTTTGTGTAATTATTCCTCACTCAAGACGTGAACACCCAAATACACACGTTAATGGAAAGCATCTGGGAAGAAAAAAAAAAACAATGCTATATGATTACGATACAGAGCTGGGAAACGCGCCATGCGTGATGACTCGCCAGCAAGTCTTGAAACGTGCGTGTTTCTGGCTCGCGTGTCGACACCTGGTTTTATCTCCGAGCTGTCCGTTACAGTCGTGTTAAGGGATTTGGGTACGGTTGATTTAACCTGATTAAGTGACTTGGCTGGGATTTGCTTGTGCTGCGAACACGGCCTTGAGTTTCCTCCACCTGGAGTGGGGAGTGCACCTCTGACATAAACCCACGCTCGAGCCAACCGCATGGTTCTCGTTCGTCACCCCTCTCCTCCCTCCTCCTACGAGGCGATGTAGTCATTACAGGTTCTCTTGCTCTCTCTCTTTCTTTCCCTCACCCTGTACTGGGCCTGGCTGTGTTTAGAAAACACTCGTACCCCGGTCACTCAGCAACGGCATGTGTTACGCAAGATTGTATGAGGCACTCTGAGAGAATGCAGTAGATTTTTCTATTCGACTGATAAAGGAGTGTTTTTTCTGGAAGACATATCGCGCGAGCTTTGGGTAAGAGGTCAAATGAGCAGGTGTGCGTGTATTTGTATGGAATTAAAGCGAAGGATATCACCAAGAATCTCCACCTCTTGTGATCCACAACCTCTGACCTTCTGACACCCTTTAGTCTGACCTCATACTCCTCTCAAGGAGCTGTCAGAGTTGTGCTGCACATGTTTGACCTTGGCCTGGGGCTAAAGTGTCTCTTGAAGCCCCCCCACCCCCTGTGTACTGCATTAAGCACGTGTGTTGTAAGTGTTTAACTGGAGAATGTGTGTGTGTGTGTGTGTGTGTGTGTGTGTGTGTGTGTGTGTGTGTGTGTGTGTGTGTGTGTGTGAGATATATATAGATTGAAAGTGCATGTCTGGACACATCAGCCTGATTCAGGTAGAGGATTTGTTTCTCTTGCTGTTCCATAAGGGGATAATTGCTGTTAAGCCCTGGCGCTATTAAGGAAAGGAATGTGTCCCTTTATAACATCAGTGCAGCTGTGGAGGTTTGCTGCAAGATAAAAAAGATATGATAAGACAGATGTTCTGTAGATCTTTAACTAAAAGTCAGCTAATTTTTAAACTAGTTTTTCAGACACAAAGTATCTGTGCCCTGATGCTTCTAAGACATTTTAAGCTAAAAAAAAAAATGATTTCTAGTTATGTACATAAACTCAGGTTTATCTGGGTCCAGAAGTGCCAGTCATGCTCAGTCAGCTTAAAAATGTTGCATCATAAGGAAGTTATGCAGGTTGACATTATTACTTCATAGCATCTTAATTTCTACTCACGCCATTCAAAAAACTCGACTGGTTCTAATACGTTATTATTTCCTAGCGCAGGGGATGTCACCCGACTTTCTGACTCATCTTGTTATTATTAAAGTGACAACCAGCATGATTTTTTTTTCAAATGATTCAGCAATGGACTTTTGCCGAACAATTCATTCTCTTTTTTCTCTCATTTATTTTATATTTGGAACGGCAGAAAAGCAAAAGCCCCGTACACTCATACGGTCAATTTTCAGAATGACTAGTCAGGTGATCTGTGTACTTTGCAGGCTTTGCTTGTAGCTTTGCAGCCTTTATGAGCAAATCGAGCTTTCTCATGTTGAACTCTTAGCTCTACTTTTTTGCCAATATGATGCCAATATGGCTGCTCATCGAAATTACATGCTCAGTCCTGGTTTGACCTGCCATAAGCTTTGCCCTCCTTCACTTAAACCTTTTTTTTTTTTTTTTTTTTTACATTTCAATTTAATTTATTATGGTTGGAGCTTTATTCTGAAATATACTTGCTAAACATGGCAGTCTCTAAAAGCTTTAACTGAGAAGTCATCTGCTTAGCCTTGGAGACAGAGTTAAAAAAAATCCATACACTTGGACATTTTGACAGTTGTCTTCATGCCAAGATCTGCTCATTGGCCAGTCTGAGGCCTGCTTTCTCTGCATTTTGGTAAACCCTGACTTCTGTGGAACATTCCCGTAAACCCTGTGGCCCTGTGGCCTCTCATTTGTGCCCAACATCAACCAATCATATTTCAGACAGCAGGGGACAACCAACCATCACCCTTCAAACGTTGCTTCTCAATGCTGAGGAAGACGTTTTTGAAATGACTCAGAAAAGTGTGGAAAATGTTGTTCAAAAATGCACAGACCTTCTTTCTTTATTGTATAGAACAATTCCACAACATCAGGTGCCTAATATAAATGAACAAACAAAATCTGTCTGTCTGTCTGTCTGTCTGTCTGTCTGTCTGTCTGTCTGTCTGTCTGTCTGTCTGTCTATCTATCTATCTATCTATCTATCTATCTATCTATCTATCTATCTATCTATCTATCTATCTAAAATATTGTTACTTTATTTTATTTGTATTATTTATTTATTCATTTATTACATTTGAATGTGATAGTGAATGTAAAACATAGTGATGATTTGCCCTTTATATTTAATTTTGTTGTGCAGAGAGAAAAAGCGAGACAATATTTATTGATTTATTTATTTTTAAATGAGTTATTATTTATTCATTTATCTATTAGTTAGTTAGCTAGTTAGCTAGTTTATTTATTTATTTTAAATTAGTTTTTTATTTATAATATTTTTGATTCGTTGCTTTTTATTTTGTTTATTTCATTGTGTTGTAAAGTGAGAACAAACGCTAATATTTATTTATTACTTTGTTTGATGAAAATTCAATATTTATGCATTTCATTTCTTTATTTATTTACATTATATTTATTTATAAAACAAATTAAATGATTTTATTTTATTTTTCACTTATTTAGATTGTTGACTTTTATATTTTATTTTATGAAAATAGCTATTGTTTATTTGTTTGTTTATTTATTTGTTTTGAATGATATATTTTTAGTTCTTATATTATTTAATTTAAAATGTCTTTTTATTCATTTTAATTAATTAATTATTCATTTATTTTAAATTCGGTTTTTAAATGTATTTTATTCAATTATTCGTTTTAATAAATTATTTATTTATTTTAATTGATTTAACTTTTGATTGATTATTTTATTCGTTTATTCATTTCTATTTTTGTAATTTTGTTGTTAAGAGAGAGTGAAAGCGAGAGCACGTCGTTCATGCAGTTTGAGTCAACCTGTGTATTTTCTGCGTGTATCAGGTGCTGGTGATAAATGCAGCTTGATTGATAAGTATTTGAAAATGGTTTAATAATGTGTAAGTGAATATACTGTGATTACTAAACAGTTCATTCTGCTGACACAGTGTACAAACTGTGTACAAAGTTCCACAGTGACTAATAGCATGTTTTCATTTATTATCAACATGATTGTTTTCTAGTTCGAATTGAAATTCTGTGGCCTCAAGGATGTGTAACTATGTATGTGTATATACTTGTGGTTTAGAAGAGTGTGTGGCACATCTGAAACTGGTGGTTGTATGGGTGACTGTGTGGTAAGGGGGGGACTTTTGCTTCTGCACCTACGCAAAGCTCGATTCATAGCAGATGGCTCTTGCACTTCGCACTATTGCACTACTTTCCTAGTCTCAAAATTGATTACTGTTCCCGCTATTAATAACAGTGGCAGTGTTCAGTGCCAGTGCAAGTTTTATTACAAAAAAAGCCTAAAAAATCTATCTCTTTTTTTCTGGATAGATATAAATAGGATCCTGAGCTAAAATTAGGCTACCTGTTATGCTATTAAAAATGATCAAATAAAAAAAATTGAATAAAAACCTCCCAAAAAAGTTGTAGGCTGATTTATCGTAAGTTGTAATCTAGTGTACCAGTGTAGATTTATTAATTAATAAAGACCCAAAGCACTTTTGTACGTTGCTCTGGACACGGGCGACTGCTAAATGCCACAAATGTAAATGTAAATGATTAGCCAGATTCGCTAGCCACAGCTGCCATTTTCATGCTTAGAGGCGCATTACTGTGAACAAGTTTTAGGCAGGTGTAAAGAAATGTTGTAATGTAAGAATGCTTCAAAATATTTTTTCATTGTTTATTTATTTATTTTTTATCAATTAAAAAAATGTCACAGTAATGACACATGGCAAGATTGCTCACAGCATCATGATACTGCGTCAGAAGAAGCGCAAAGACATAGGCAATGTTGACGATCGTAGATGCAGTGGTCGGCCAAAGAAACTTAATTAAGCAGATGAAAGACACATCATGCTTACTTCTCTATGACATCAGAAAACGTCCAGCTGTGCCATTAGGAAAGAACTAGCAGAAACCAGTACACCCAAGTTGTCTTAATGGAGGAATTGTGGCCAAAAAGCCATCCCTCCATTGTGAGAGACAAGGCTCTGGAAACAATTATACATGAAAAACATAAAAACTGGGGTGCAAAAAATGGCAGCAGGTGCTCTGGACTGATGAGTCAAAATCTGAAATATTTGGCTGTAGCAAGAGGCAGTTTGTTCACCGAAGGGCTGGAGATCAGTACAATAATGAGTGTCTGCAGGCAATGGTGAAACGTGGTGAAGGTTTTGGGGCTGCATTTTTGAAAATAGAGTTGGAGATTTGGTCAGGATTAATAGTGTCGCACTTCAAGCACATACTTATCTACCATGCAACACAATCAGGGAGGTGTCTATTTGGCCCCAAATTTATTTTGCAGCAGGATACCGACCCCAAACATACAGCCAACGTCATTAAGTGTAGAGAAGAACAAGGAGTCCCTGGAAGTAAAGGTTTTTGGCACTTACAGAGTACAGATCTAAATATTATCAAATCAGTCTGGGTTTACATGCAGAGACAGAAGGATTTGAAGCAGCCTACATCCAAAGAAGATCTTTGGTTAGTTCTCCAAGATGTTTGGAACAACCTACCTGTCGAATTCCTTCAAAAACTGTGTGCAAGTCAAGTCAAGTTTATTTCTATTTCTATTATTTCACAATAGACATTGGCAGAAATTAACAGGTAATGTAAATGGTGTGCATTTATCCCTGATTATCAGCCATGGAGACTGTGGCAAGTAAAAACTCCCTCAGATGTTATGAGGAAGAAACCTCAAGAGGAACCAGACTCAAAAGGAGAACCTATCCCCATTTGGGTGACATCAAGACTGTGATTATAGTCTTTAAACAATACAGAACACTGGAGAGTGAGAACTAACATGAGTACTGGAGATTATGAGTAATGTTCTTTCTACAGTCTTTAAGTCATTGTGGTTATAAAACTAGGAACTACTGAGGAACTCAAAAATTAGCTCAACATTTGCAATCATCACAGATCCAACACCAGCTTCTCCATGGCAGAGCCTTTAAACACTCAAGGAGGTCCAATGTCCAAAATCCACATAAAATGGGATCCAATTGGCACTGGTACGTCTCTAGATGGTTCGGGATGTTTTCGGGGTCGGCATATACTTCTTTAAAGGTCCACAATCTTCATAAGGTGGGATGTGACTGGGGCTGGAGCAACCTCAGGATGCCTCGGGATGGGGAGAGAAAGAGAAGCAGTGGAGAGGAATTAGCGTAGCTGCTGTTCATGATATTAACAGCACAAGTTGATAATGTGCATGTGATCAGATGTTCTGGAGCACAAGGATATGATGTGATGTTTGTTATGTGTAAACTTTGCTAAAAAGATATGTTTTTAATCAAGTGTGCCTTAGAAGTATTGATGCTATTTTGCAGGCCGAGGGTGGTGGTGATTTGGATTTTTGTTCACTCACTTTGCATTTTCTTAAAAGATAAAAATAAACCATACACATACTTGATTTTTTGAAAGGATTCTTATTTTGCAGCATTTTTCCACTCCAGATTAAAACTTTTGCACAGTCACTATACTAAATCTGGGTTTGCTAGCATGCTAGCTGACACCTGCATAGCTTCCTACCAAATGTAGTTTAGCTCTTTCAGTGGATTCAGCTCATAATTAAGGGAAAATAACTGAGTGAAACAAATAAAGTAGTAAATGTTTCTGCTTTCATATTTGCCCTGTGCCTGCAAACTCAAAACACGAGTCTCAGAACGTGTCTTAGAACGCGTTTTTTACGGGGGTTCCCCTGTCCATTTATTATGATTAATGCCTCAGTGCCAGCATGTGAGCTCACAGCACTACAGCAGAGCTGCTCCCAGCTGAGGGCTGTATCAGGGAACGCGTTGCGCTCGTGGTGATTTAGATGATGAAGAAAATAATCCGGCTCGAGCTGTTTCAGCGCGACCATCTGTAAAACATCACCAGTGATGCAGTCCGGCTGGAAGCTCTCCTAAGACCTTATACACACATACGCACACACACAGCTGTTCGGGTCTCCCCCTTTTTTGTTGCCATAGTTTTCTTTTCCCCACCTAAAAACAAAGCTCATGACATTCCTATCACATCATTGCTCTTCTGCATGTGCGCCGTGTTTACAGTCGCACTGTTTTCTTTCCAGTTCGGTTGTTTTTCATTCGGTTTCAATATCTTCAGCGTTTTTTTTGTGTTTTTTTCTTTTGTTCTCAATTTTTACTCGCCTAGTAGAACTTTGCATATTGAACTCAACAACCTCCAGCTAAACTTGCTGTTCAAAGCTCTACAATTATTCATCTTAAAGCTGATGGTTGATAGTAACTACAAAGAACAATAAGAGTTATGAAAAAATTTTAAAAAGTGTGACCACCGTACGGACCAAGTGAGGTTACGTGGTCAAAAGTGAAGCATGACTGATCAGAAGCCACCACAGCCACCACGATGGCAAATATGGCAGAATATACCGTATATCATTAAGAACAACTGCTTTGAAAATCTCACCTTTCAGGCAACACACCGTTTTTTTTCTCAGTTCTGATGGTCCAGATGCTGTTGATTCATTTCCTGTCCCAGAAGCTTGGGCAAAAAATTTCCGGCTAGAATTCCAGGCACAGGTTCGTATTTGTTCTGATGTAACAGTAACAGCTTGTTCACAAGAACTACAGGACACATCACATAAAACTGAAGCTTACATGTTGACTGGACATCTCTAGACCAGGAGTCTTGATTCTTAGTGCGTTGGAACATACAAGAGTGATAGACCAGCTTTTTTTTTTTTTGTATTTGTTTTGTTTTATTGAAAAAAAGTGAAAGAAAGTGGTGAGAATGTGGTGAGGGAACTACTGCTCCAAGTCCAAGTACCTACAAACAGTCTAACAATACATGTTCATTATTACTTAAAAAAACGATCTAAATACTAGATGTTGTGACAGTGTGATGGTCACATCACCCAGTGGATTGATCTTTTTTTTTATAACTGCATGCAAGTATTTTATTTCTTCCATATTAAATCCTGGTAAATCATCAGCATGCTGTATACGCACCTAATAAAACACTCACTCCACATCTGGTGTCTTATTCCGAATCTAGGATGCGAATTCTATAATCCCAGTTGTGGCGTGTTGGAGTGAGCTGCAGTTGAAAATGCCTGGGGGCCGCACTATCATTTTTCACATTCTGTCATAAAAAATATCCTGATGTGACTCATGACTGAACGAGGATTGTTTTTTTCATTTTTTTTTATCAAATCTGAAACGTTTTTCACCTCATTCGATTTGACTAATGCTTGCCAGCTGCTAAAAGTTGGAAAATAATAAAAGTAATACTTTTCTATCCTCTGTGTATATGTATGTGTGTGTGTGTGTGTGTGTGTGTGTGTGTGTGTGTGTGTGTGTGTGTGTGTGTGTGTTCGTGTTTGTGTGGCAACACTGAGAGTAGTGGATTACAGCTAGCGTGTTTTGTGGTTTAACGTTGGCTGTTTCACACTCATATCATACTTTCATAAGTGCCTGTCAAAGGAAGCAGCAGAGAAAGTGTGTATGTGTGTGCAAAGCAGCTGCAAGGCACATACAGGAACACATACACACTACCTTTGTCTTACGCATGCCTCGTTCTCTTTTTCTGTCTGTGTTAGTTACTGAAATGGTGTGAAAGATGACAGGCAGTTTCTGAGAGATTAAGAAAAAAAAGCCTGATAACTGAAACTGTACATTTAACATGTCACGAATGAAGAGTCTTCATCGGCTTGACGTTTAATCTGAGATCCGGATATCAAAGTTTCAAGAAAGAACTTTCAGAAAGCCGAATTAATTTGCATCGAGCGTTTAAAATATTCCAGGAACTCATCCCTTTTTTTTTGTCTAACACTCATTTTTACTTGTGATACAAAAGGTGTGAGAAAAGAGTTTCTCTGTTTTCTCATGTATCATGCCGTAAGACTGTGTGAAGAACATATTTATATTGATAAAGAACATATTTATTTTTTAATCACCACGTTATCTGTGTAAAGCTGCTTCGATACAATGTTCATTGTTAAAAGCGCTATTCAAATAAAAAATACATTGAATTGACAGTGTGTGATTAGCGTGTGTAGGTGGAATGATGGAATGGAGCAACCAAGGTCACGGCAACAAAATGTTTTCACAGTGTGCAAAATGCGCTACAGAGGAAAAAAAGGCCACAATTCTCAGAGGCCTATAAATGCTCTGGTGCAAAAAAAAAAAAAAAGAAAGTAACGCGAGGTGGCCCTGTTTCTCGGCCCGGACCCCATCATCAGGGCGGCCATTTTTAGAGCGTGCCGGAAACTTCTAGTTTGGGTGTGCCACCTCGCCAGAAGCCCACTAATGATGGGTTGGTGGGGTAATGCTCTAATGCTGCAAATGCGAACGTTTAGAGAAGGAGTGCTATCTTTAAGATGGAAAAGAAAGACGAATCCTTCTCCCGAGTGTGTGTTACACAGACTCTTAATTTCTGCCTCCGTCTGCGACCACCAAGTGAGTGAGAAAGAGAGAGTGGGGCTAAAGTGGGCTGCTCCTGCTCTAAATACCCTGCCACCCACTCAGAGATAAATAAAATAACATCCTGCATGAGTGTATGTTTAATTATGTCCCCTGTCATAACTTTATATGGCTATTCATAATATTATGAGAAGTTTTTCCGACATGCTTGAGGTTACAGCGTGTAGGCCGCAGGGTTGATGAATGAATGAACGAACGAACAAATGAATGAATGAAAGAATAAACGAATGGATAAGAGAATGAATAAAGATACCGTCACTCATGGAGGCAGGAACCTGTATGTCTAATATATACATTTTTATTGGTTATAGATTTTTTTTTTTTAAAACCTGTCTAAACCTTCTATTAACAGTTAAATGCAAAAGTTTGCATACCCTTAGGAAAAAATGAAGAAGCCAAATACAGTGTGTTGGGTTTCACAGGTGTGCTTTTTTATGACATGTACAGGCACTAAAAGATGTGTTGAGATATTTATAGTGAACACTGTACTGTTATTACTGTGTTAAGATATTAATAGTGAATACTATATATATTTAAAGAAATCATCAGGGCAAAAGCTACTATCGCCTTTTCTGAATGTGCAGAACTTAGACTTCATAACCAACTTTTAAATCATCTGGGGTGCTGGATTCAGTCTGAACTGCCTTCTTCAAAACATACTCTGTTAAAATGCCCCTATTGGTTGAGATTCACCTTGATATAAAAGATAAAAACATAGAGGAGGTAGCTTAGTTAGAGCATTGGACTTTGGATCCAAGGGCCATAAATTCAAATCCCAGCCACACCAAGCTGCCACTCCTGGGCCCCAAAGCAAGGCCCTTAACCCCTTAGCTGCTCAGTTGCATGAATGAGATAAATATAAGTCACTCTGTATAAGGATGTCTGCCAAATGCCGTAAATGTAATGCAAAAGCTGATATACAGCACTTCAGGCCTGGGATCCTACAAGGTGGGATCTTCTAGTTGAGCCCAATTACAGACTTGAGAGATGTAGCTGAGGCTGAGAAGCTGCCAGAGACTAAGCATCATACTGACTAGAGCTGCATCTCTACCTTTGGTGTTTTTCCACTGTTCCACTTTTTTGGGACATAGATGTACGGTTTAGATTCAATTTCATTCAGGTACATATAGTGCATGGCATAGCATTAAACCTCCTAATCTGCTTGAGTCTGCTTTTCATTATAAATAAACCCACTGTTGCTCTTTCAGGCCTGTTCATCTTTTTCCCCATGAAGTTTTGGTGACCAAATTGCTGTTTAGGTCATCACTGCTTTTAACCAAGATGAGTCACCCGGTCTAAGTCTGAAGCGAAGGAGCCGGGCCGCTGTGCAATTCCTACGTGTTGATCTTTTCTTGGAATTTGCGCAGGCTTCAGGATTGTTCTCCTTCCTGTCCCTTTGCAGTGCCTTTGTCTCCGGAGCTGTGACGGCTAATTACGGAATTCCGCCGGTATGCTGGATATTGCCAGGTCTTTACTTCTCCTGCAGTTCTATGGACACTGGGTATTTTTGGTTCTTGCTGTAATGCTGGCACGCTATTAAATCATCCCTGTAAACCCTGCATCACGTAGTGTCTCACAGCGTGTAGTGAAATTCCATAATGAATAGTAATTTAATTGACTAGAAAAAATTTAATTGGTTACATTGTAGGTTGTGGGTAAATCACTCTTACAGACATTTACTACTGTGAAGATGTAACAGTATAATGATGTAAATTGATTCTTCAAGAATTCTCAGGGTTTTAGTTTCACCACTTGTGAGAGGAAATGTTTTATTGTAAACTTACCCCCAGACAGACAAACAGAAGAATCCCTCTGTCAAGGGTTCTAGATTTGACCCTTTATTTGACCCTTTTAATGATATCACTTCCCAGTTTCTGCACTTCTGCTGACAAATATTTTTAAACTAGTATAAGCTATGTTATAGTGGGTGGCAGAGGGAAACAGTAAATTTTGTAACTGGGAGTTCCAAACAGTTTGGATCCAGTGCGAGTTCCTTTTGAAACCCTTGCCATTAGTTATAATAGAGCAGTGGAGTGGTACATAACAAGCGTTTGCTGTAAAAGCCTTTTATAAAGATTGCTGCTTAAAGGGAATCTACCAGTTAGGACATCATATTCGTGTCCTGTTTTCTCATGCGCTTACAACATGAGTGCATCATTTTTAATAAACAGCTCAACACAAGGATGATGCGTGTTGGCAGCTCGAACAGCCTCAATATTCTCTGATGTGCGGGCCGTTCGAGCATCACCTGAGGACTGAACCTGTTCCCTCCAAATTAGCAAATGGGACACAACACCTGCAAAATGGCTTCTGGAACTTTTTGCCAATGCAACTTCAACAATCTGCACAAATTATTTTCTCACACTGAATCTGCCACCAATAACATGCTTTATCTAGAATGACACACTGTACTTTTTAAAATCTATTTATAGTTACATTTAATGGTAGGGAGCATTTGTGGAACTCGTCAGTTCCTCTTTCATTAGAGCAGTTATACATTGTAGTTCTCATAGATCCCTTCTTTTTTCAATCTTAAAGCCGATGAGATAATCAGAAAGCTAAAAAAAAATCAACCATGAAGCTTTTTCTTAGGCGGAAATCTCTCGAAAGAAAACGTCACCATATCAACGTTTAGACCGTATCGAAGCCTCAAGACATCTTGTAAGGTTACATTTTCATGAATTTGGCGCGTCAAAACAGCGAAAAAGCAGCAAAAAGACACCGTTAATATTGTGAATCGCGGGGAAGAGTGAATTCGACGCTATGATTCTACATCGCCGTGTGCCTTTACTTCACACTCACTTGGTGAGGTAATAGATCACTAGCTGTTATATTGTGTTCCCTGTGACTCAGGAGAGTGGCGATGGCTCATCGCCTCCAGTTCCTCTGAATGTGTGAGTGTTCGTTGCGCGGAAAGACTGCATGTAAGAGTGCGGCCTGGCCTGGAAAGAGTTGTGATGTGTGATCTCCTCACCCTCGTTCCTTTTATACTAAGCCTCAAAATAGCTGCTTTCTCATTGGCTGAGAAAACACACACACAACACACACACACATGCTTTCACTGAATCACACATAGCCAATTAGACAGCGACACTTCCTGTCCGGCGAAAAGATGTTTCCTGGTGATAGTAGGTAAAAGAGAGCAAGAGAGAGCGAGGGAATTTGAAAGGTTTGCTGTGTTTCCCTAACCTTTGCCACTTATAGTGGAAAGCCTTACGTAGGTCTCAGACTGTTGTGACTGAAGCACTGTGAGGAGCGCTGTCAGGAAGCACAATGTACACATGTACAAATAGCTGCCTCAGGATCTTGTCCTTTTTTTTCACGAGGTGCCTTGGTGCTCTTTCAGGAAAGTGAGGAAGGATTTTCAAAACTAGCTTATTTTTACACAAGAGCTAAACCATTCAAAATGCTAATAGTCAACCGAACTGAGGATTTTACCTCTCCTGCAGCCTGAGAACATGTTTTACTGTTCAAAACCAATCTTTCATCATGTACAACAAAGGAAGACAACATCAGTAACCATGTTTGTTTATTGTGTTTTGCTAATTACCCTGAGAAAAAGTTTTGTTAGCATTAGCATAAATACAGTGGTCATACTGGGCTTGCTATTGTTTCTAGTAAAAAGAAACAAAAATGAAGTGATTATAGGAGTGCTGCAGCTTTGGGAACTTTGAATTTTTCTTTAAACGTAAGAAAATAATGGGGAAGAAAGGCGCTATATAATATCAACACTGCCTCCATTTTGTTTTTGTTCATAAACACTAAATTGAAGCTATTCTTTTATTTCTGTTTCCCATTTCCAAATAAATTGACTTTTGCTTTACTGTAATTTCTATTTATTTAGAAATATTTTTTCTTTATTTTTTGTGTTTAGGGGTTTTCATTCATAAAACACAATATTATGCTTTTTATGGTTGTGGTGGATTCCGAGTCTATCACTGGAACACTTGCTGTGATACGGGAATATGCCATAGACAGAGCCAATTTACTGTCTTCAATCCATCCAGAGGCATGTATTTGGCAGGTGGGAAGATACAGTGCACTGCTTTCTCAAAGGTTTCTACCTACAAATACAGGACTTGTGTTTAACTTGTAACCCTTGGAAGCTTTTTATAGCTACTAACCTTCCTTAATGGAACTGAGCAAAGCTGTCAAGTGCCTTTCTCCACAGGAAAAACTGTTTAAGAACCCTCAGAAGCCTCTGTATAAAAGATAAAAAAGACACTAACTATCCAGCAATGACATCCAATGTAGATCCCTAACTAGACATTATCACCTTCTCAGTTAACTTACAAGCTATTACTTATAAAATATTTTTTAAGAACTGCAGAAAGTGCTGGTTTTTCTGTGTCTTATGAAATACTGGCTCCATGACAGCTAGTGAGCCTACAGCATTACACAGAGTAAACATTTTCCACTTTCTGCTAGTAAGGCAATGACCTAAGACCTAAGCGTTAGCATGTGGCAGCCACCTTCACTCTCTCTTCACTTGGGCCTGTGAGGCTCAAGAAAATGGGTGTCGCGTAAGTATAGAATGTGACGAGGAGCACGTCTTGGTGTGTGGGTGAAGATGCGGAGGTCGAAAAATAATTTCCGAAGAGCTGAAAGGCTGCTTTCTATACTCGCACCTTGTATCTTGTGGCGCTTACAGTCCAGGAATGTCTGCCGTCTGGAAGGGAAAAGTGCAGTCAGCTGAAATCAGAGTACAGGAAACGTATACACACACACACACACACACACACACACACACACACACACACACACACACACATACAGACATGAGGACATGTACCAATGCACACAATAAAATGGATGTCTTTTAAGCCTTGCAAATTCGTTCAAACAAAGGCATAGAGAAAAATGGCACCTTTTCCTGCAGCACCATTTCCTGTGTTTTTACACAAGGCAAACAAAACTAAACAAACCCAAGGCGCTAGAACATGTTAATGATTCCCATCGTACACGCTCCACGATTGTTTTCATTGCGACACATATACACACACACACACATATATATATATATATATATATATATATATATATATATATATATATATATATATATATATATATATATATATATATATATATATAGCGTCTCAGCACATGCAATCATCATCAGGAGGCCCTGTTAGGATTAGTATTTAGGATTGTGAGCCTCTTTCTCACAATAAGGTGCAGTGTAGTAGTGTAGAGCACCACACAGAGCACACACTGTACACCTCTACGCTACACACATTCCTCTCAGAGCGTTTAAAACCCAGTGGCGGCTTTAACACCTTAGCTGCAGGATCGAGATGTTATTCCAGCTTTTCTTCTCCTCTGGCTCCTGCGAACCACGTTTTGTGTGTTTTTAGGAGTTCTGAATGTTAGGCTGTGGTCCAGCTACACTGATGTGCTCCAGTTGGTCTGAACCAAAGGCGGCTTATGTGTCTCTAAAGCCCTGCATTGTCGCCTCGTGTTTACCGAGGTTTATTCGAAAAGTGCTAGAAGTGTTTCTCTCTGCCTCAGTGCTGTGAAAGAACGTACCTCATTTAGCCGTCATCGTACACTGAACTTATGAACTTTGCATTTCCTTATGCGAGTGACACCACTGAGTGTGTAGGAAGGATTTCAACAGTGAGATTTCTTCCCATGTACCACATTGCAAAATGACCATTTTGAACTGACCTGAACTGTCAATCTTAGACAAAACTGTCTTGAATCGAAGAATAAATCTTAATTCAATTGATTTCCATTTTGCTTTGTTTTAATTGTTACAAAACATTGTCACAAAATAGCTTTACAGAAATAGAAACCTTGAGAGGAACCCGACACAAAAGGGAACCCATCCTCATCTGGATGACACTGGAAAGTGCAGTTATACTGTAACTCATATACTGTAACTGTATATTAGGTGGTCAAAAGTGCAATTGTGTAACAAGTATACACTTTACATGATTTGGAATGAAACTTCTTGTGTGGTCCGATACAGAGCTCTGACTGATTGATATCTATTAAAATTATCATTAACCCCCCAAGGCCTTCTTTTCAACTACTTAAAAAATAAATCGAGCAAAAACGGCCACGGGTGTTGTGGCGAGTTCGAGTCAGAAGTTCCTTCCATCATTTATTCCTCTCAAAATGTTCTGCTTGCTGTTGAACTGTTGCTGAACTGTATGTTGGTGATAAGTAGATACCACCAAGCGCCAATCAAAACAGAGCGTGCACTTGACCCTGATTGGTGGCTTGCCGCATGCTTGACCAGTTACCTTTTTATCCACTAATAAATAAAAAGGAATGACTTATTTAACAAAATGTAGTTGTGTAAAAAGAAAGATATTTGGCTTTGAAATGTAGTGAAGTGAAAGTAAATGGAAATACTTCAGTAAAGTACAGATAAACAAAAAAGCTACTTGAATACAGTAACAAATTACATTTACTTCATTACTGCCCACTACTGCTAAATGAGAAAAATCTACACAAGCACACTCCAACATCTAGTGGAACGTCTTCCCAGAAGAATGGAGGTTATTATAACATCGAATGGGGACTACATGTCGCTGTTACACCATACAATCAAATATTTACTCTGTGAATTGTTCCAGCAGTCTCCAAAAAAATTATGAATGATATAAGGTGAGAAAAAACAAAAAACATAAATTACAAATTGCATTAGCTCGATTGACAGTGAGTTATTTTATCACTTTACTACCTTGGCTCCTTGTCAAGGATTCAGAATCACACTAATGCAAGTCAAGGTTTTTTTTTTACATCAATGTTGTGGTGGATTCTTTTCAGGAGCACTGGCTCTGATCCAGATATGTGACCTGTCACATTTTGACATACTAATTCAGAGCCAATTTACAGACAATCCATCCAGTGTAATGTTTTTGGGAGGTAGGAGGAAACCAAAGAACCCAGAGGAAACCTAAGATCGGGAGAACCTGGTGCTGTAAGGTATTGAAGCAATGCTTCTCAGTGCAGCACTTCTTGAAAGGTTTCTTCCTGGAAATACAGAATTTGTGCTTAACCTCTTACCCTTGGAAGCTTTTTATAACTACTGACCTTCCTTAATGGAACTGAGCAAAGGTGATTAGTGAAGAAAACTGTTCAGGAACCTTAAGGAACCTTGGCTTAAATTAATTAATTAATTCCCATATAAAGCACCTTTTTAGATAAGCTACAATTTTATTGTTCCTTATTTGAAGACTTTTTAGAGAGTTTTACCTTCCATGGTGTAATGCTGTGATTTGAATTATAGCCTGATCTTCTGTCAGAGCTATAATGAATTCATGAATGAATGAATGAATGAATAATAATAATAATAATAATAATAATAATAATAATAATAATTCATAAGTCACAAGTCAGGAACTAGTTTCAATTACAATGAGCAACAAGGTTTATTTAGGGGAAATGGATATGTGTTTTGTCTGTGTGTGTGTGTGTGTGTGTGTGTGTGTGTGTGTGTGTGTGTGTGTGTGTGTGTGTCCATGTCACAACAGCATGATTATGATCTACAGTAAAAGTTACGGCAGTTACGTAGACTTCCAGAGAAAGCAACACCCCCCCCAATTTCAGAATTGAATCATTTGTGCAATACGCCGGCTGGAGATAGTCATGTGGCCTGACTTACACACAACCTCGAGATGCTTCTGTTTCCACTCCTCTTTTCTCAGGGAGTGCTCTTGTCTCTGAGTAATTTTTTATTTTTTTTTTGAAAGATTGTGGGCTGGGTGTGTTTGCAGTACGTGGAGTAACAAGAGATAACGCATTCCAATCATTTATCCCTGACCATGCCCATGCTGTGAGGATGTGTACATAACACTATATGCTTTAGAATACAGATGAGCTTTAATTGAATTGAATTTTAATTACATTTAATTTAGTTTTTAGTATGTAGATTCCCCAGAATTTCATGGCTTATAAATATATATATATATAGGCATAACATTATGTCAGCGTGGCACCCTGAATGGTCTTTGCCTATGCAACCATATTCAACAAACTCTGACACACTCCTGTATTCTGACACCTTTCTATCAGAACCAGCATGAACTTCTACAGCAATTTTAGCAACAGAAGCTCATCTGTGTGATCGGACAACACGGACCAGCCTTCACTCCCCACACGCATCAATGAGCCTCGGCCGCCCATGGCGCTGTCACCGGTTCACCGCTGTTCCTTCCTTGGACCATTTCTGATAGATACTGACCACTGCAGACCAGGAACATCCAACAAGAGCTGCAGGTTTGGAGATGCTCTGACCCAGTCGTCTAGACACCACAATTTGACCCTTGTTAAACTCGCTCACATCCTTACACTTGCCCATTTTTCCTGCTTCTAACATGTCAACTTTGAGGACAAAATGTTCAGTTGCTGCCTAATATATCCCATCTACTAACAGGTGCAATGATGAGATAATAATGTTTGTGTGTGTGTGTATGTGTGTGTGTGTGTGTGTGTTTGTGTGTTTATTTATTTTCTTAATAGGCAGTGCCAAGACAAGCTGCTCTGGATTTTCAGGAATACGTTATTACACCCCTAGCAGCCTTGCATGACCTAGCCTAGCAGCGACTATTGCATAAGCTACCAAATTTTTCTACTATGTACTTTTTTACTATTCTATTCTATTCTATTCTATTCTATTCTATTCTATTCTATAATATTATATTATATTATATTTAACTATACTATACTTTCAGGTCCAGGTTTTATTTTTTCTTCTCTTTTTTCTCTGGTCAGCTATGATGAGTCGGACATAGAAGTATTTGATCTGGGTCAGGTCCTTCTGTGCTTGTTTGCTTTGGATTCCAGGGAAGTCCATTTTTTTTCTCTTTACACACACACACACACACGCTTGACGCACGCACGCATGCAAGCACACACACATACACACACATACTGTGGCCTCAGACAAAAACTACTGGACATGTGTTTTCCTTCGTTTTATACAGTTTTAACTCGTTTCTTCATCCTGATCCTGTTTCTTTCTTCCAGTAAACCCCCCCCCCACCCCTTCCCCCAACACACACAATCTCTTTGAACTAATTTGGTAGGTTTATAGACGTGCGTTGCCTTTGTCTTTGCCGTGTGAGTAGGGGGTGGTATTATACTGTATAGTATATGGTGTATTTTCTTCCATGCTTTATCCTCTTCTCTCTCATCCCCTGCAATTATGGTATGTGGAGGATATAATTAAGAAGTGAATCGAAGCCCGCGGGCACATGTGCAACAGCTGGATGTTTAAATCTCATCTCTAAATTTGCCTTTTTTATGGGTCCGGCGAATAGAGTTTGTTTAGTCGGATATAAAATCGGAGTGGTCGTGGGTCATGTTTTTATAATGTTATCCAAATGTGCAGGACTTTCAGAACTGTGTGTGTGTGTTGGAAAGTGATGACAAGCATACGTTTATATATGGATGCCTTAGGATCGCCTGACTCGACGTTCACAGGAATTTGAAGACATTTATGGATGGAGTTGCAGTTAGGGAGGGTTTGAATAAGCGATGAGAATTTTCTGATCTCATTAGTCAGAAATGTTGTAACGTCTCACTTCATTCAGCTGCCATGAATAAGTAATATTAATTACAGAGTGTGACAAAAAGGGTTCTAAAATTAAGATAGAATCATTTAGAATGTTCTAAATTCATAAAAGATTTCATAAGCAGGTCAGCTGTTATAAGCCAAATGAACTGGAGTGAAAACAGATTTAGGGAATATTTTTATAGATGCTGAACCAATGAGAAATTTGAATCATTTTATGTTTATGCTCATTAAAATAAAACTGTGCTAAAAGGTTATTTTTTAGTTTATAGGCCACAGGATGTGAATATTGTGCAAGTTTCCAATTCATAAGAACGAGGAGAATGATGCAGGTGATCTCTTCTTTTGAAAATTGTTATGTGTATGTGTGTGTTTTGATAAAGAGCAGATAAGTAGATCTCTCCCACAGGTAGGATCGGTTTCACACTGCTGACCGCTGAAGCATCTCGCCTCATTCCACAGAAATGCTCCCGCCATGAGAAATCACCCAGAGACACGTCAGCACGCACCTGCAATAAATCACATCCTCTTCACCTGCTCTCAGCTCCACAAGGCTCTTACCAGCAGGCCTGGAATGTTCCAGGAAGAAATAAAAAAGACAAAAAAAAAAGCCAATGGCACAGATCCGCTGGCACACTTGGGGTCTTATGTCAGCTCTGGAGTGAGGGAGTTTCTTGTGTCTCATTCTGCCCACGTAACCGGATTCATCTCATCCTCTGCGTCAAGTTCAGAACGGTCTGTGGGCACCCAAAGTCTGAATCTATACACCTTCAAACTCACACTTGTAATAATTGTATTCTGAAAATCTTTTTAAAGAGCGTAAACTTAAGATAGTGTTCGATTTTACCACCTCTCATCTGTAATCTGTAAATTCTGTAAAGCTGCTTTGAAACAATATCTGTTGTGAAAAGCGCAATAGAAATAAACTTGACTTCATCTTGCTGTTATTCACAAAACAACAGTGCTTGCAAATCATCTTTGCAATAACATACTTCATTTCTGTAAACACATTCCTCGCACCAAAAGCAGACACAGTAGAAGTACATGCTTTTCCTTTTTTTTTTTTAAACCTAAGTGGAACCATACAGCAAATGAACCAAAAAAAACAAAAACAAAATAATTACCGTTTTATAAAAAGCTGAAAAATTTTGGAGGGGAAAGTAAAAAAAAAAAAAAAAAAAGCATGAAACACTAATTAAGAACAGTGATATTGCTGAAATAAAAGAGCTAAACAGTAGTGTTTAACTCTAACCATGTTTGTTTGTGTGTATTATTGTTTTTGACTTCCAGTACTCTGAATGGATGTGTGAGTCATACATACTTAAGATGAGAACCGTTTATAGAAAGAAAAAAAAAGGAACAGGTTGTACAGTAACTAGTGCAAAGAGGACATGCCTTACAATAGACCTGATGCACGTCTCACAATAGAAGCAATGTTAACAAGGCAAGGTGTGTGTGTGTGTGTGTGTGTGTGTGTGTGTGTATGCGTGCGTGTGTGCATGTATGTGTGTGTGTGTGTGTGTGTGTGTGTGTGTGTGCGTGAGAGTTCAGTTCATATGTCCTCAATACTGCTTTTTGCATTTCCAGGACAATAGTTAGCCTTCAGGCCTTTTCCCAAATGGAGCAATGCGAAACTCTAAACTACACCAAGGACAATAACAACATTACATGATATGTTCCAAAACACAACCATCACCTCCACTCTACCTCCGTATTGATGTACTGTATACCAAACACTCTCCCTGCAGCAGCTCGAACGTGACTGAAGCTAACACTGTTTCAGAAAACTATTCTGCTAAAGCAAAGGAAGTGATCTGAGCACCTGCTATTAATCGCACACAAACTTACATTCTTGCATACTTATTTGCTTATCTACTTATACTTGCATACTTATACCTAAAGATGGCCTTGCTTACATCATTACTTGCTAACTTGCATGCTTACATGCGCTACTAATATGTGAAGTGGTAACTCAGTGGTTAAGATGTTGGACTTCTGGTGAGAAGGTCATGAGTTCAAATCTGAGCACCATCACAGCTGCCACTGCTGGTCCCATGAGCAATGCCCTTGAGCGAGGCCCTTGACCCTCAACTGCTCAGTGTATAAATGAGATCAAATTCACTCTGGATAAGGGCATCTGCCAAATGCCGTAAAGTAAAATATACTTATCATGTACTTGCATACTTTATATTATACAGAATATTTACTTAAATATGTACTTACTTACTGAAATACTTCTACTTACAGTAACAGATGTACTTTATTATGTTCTTACATACTGTATGTACTTACTTATACTTACATACTTATCTACTTACACTAAGTGGTAACTCAGCGGTTAATGCACTGAGTTACTGGTTTGGGGTACACGCCCCACTATCACCAAGATGCCACTATTGGAGCCATTGAGAAAGGCCTTCTAAAAGCTTCTGAAAACATTGCTCGGTCACTGCACTGTAAAGTACATGTGACAAGTATAAAGTACCTCTACCATTTTACCTTTACATACTTAACATACTCTTATGTACTTGCATACTTATAATGCTTATGTATATTATATTATATTATCTTATATTATTCGGCACATTTACTTGCATACTTATGTACTTACATACTTACTTATTACCTATGTACTTGCACACTTTTGCACATACATGTACTTACAGATGACTCAGGACTACAAAATTCTAACCAAGATCATGTTATGTTTAATTTACAGCAAGCGTACTTACCATAATAACGCATACACCAAAATCATATAGTAACACATTGAAACCATAAACTGTAGTGAATTTTTCTTTTTATTTAATTTCTTTTAAAATTTGTCCATATTAATGCTACTGTGTGATTATGCCTTATTTGTACATCCTGTGCCTGTGTGTGTGTGTGTGTGTGTGTGTGTGTGTGTGTGTGTGTGTGTGTGTGGTGCTGTTATCTCTAAGATGACTGCTTTCCATCTGTGTTACAGCACTCCAAAGCCATTCATTGATGTAAACGGTGAGAGTTGATAATAACATAATAAAAACAGAATGGCTGGCAGAAACTAGTGTTTTTATTGATGCACTTGTTTTATTGCTTTCTGCAGTCTTAGTGGAGTCACACACACACACACACACACACACACACACACACACACACACACACACACACACACACACACACACACACATACCCAAAGTTCATATTCTGTTTTATATATAAATACAAGACAAAAGGAGTACCTGGTGCCTTTCATATCTTAAGCACTGAGTCACCTGGGTGCACCCAGGACTGTTGCGAAAATACATACATACGATTATCGACGTGCTTTCTTGAGTGGGTCAGGAGTGCTTTCACGCATTTCAACTTATCCATGTATACAAAGTCATAAGGTACACATACAAGTTTCTAAATTAGCTTTTTTATCAGAAAGCACACATATAGTATTTATTCTGGCAAGCATAAAGCCTTCTCATGAAAGATCCATTTAATAATAATGAGCATGTTTGCATAGGTCCTGGGCTATTCTTTTCCAAGAATGACTGATAAAACACACTCCAAAGCTATCTGAAGCAAAATGATACCTTAAATTGAGCTGACGGATTAGGGCAGGAATGGTCTTCAGAAAGTTTGCACTGTTTAGCTGCCACAGTCTAGTTCCACATGATAAACACATATCAACACACATAAGCAGGTTTGTGTTGATCTGATTTCTTTCTTCAAGCTTCTTTTTTCTTTTTTTTTCGCTGAGGGTGAACTTTCTGGGTCATAGATTTGCACGCTCATCAAGAACTCATTAGACTGAGTTTGATAAGATAAAGCCTCTAGCCTGGTCCGCAACGTTTATCGGCCGTGCCTGCGGTAATTGAAGTGCAGGGAATCACTCGGGCAAGAGACATTTACACACACCTGCATGGGATGCAAATAACACAAGTTACTTGTGATATCTACAGTGGCGTGAATCATTTCAGGGAGCAGCAACCAACATAAAAAAAAAAAACCGATACAAACCCAGGAGTCTCTATGGAAACGTGAAATGTTTTAGATGTTTCTAAATTGAACAGAGTCATGCACAATGTGGATTCCAGAATGTATGAACATACCAAAGGTGTCAGCGATGACGATGAGAAAGGAAACTAAAAAGGGAATCCTTTCTTCTGGGTGACGAGCGAGATTATATTTTATATATATTATACAGTATATAGTTGTATCCATGTAAACATTCAGCCAGTAGGTGAGAAGGCCTGAGTTCCAATTAGCATTCCAATTCATCCTGAAGTTTATCAGTAGGGTTGAGTTTAGGGCTTTATAGAACACCACGCAAGATCTTCCACTGCAAACCATATCTTCATTGAGCTGGCTTTGTGCACAGTTGTATCGTCATGCTGGAACAGATTTGGGTCTCCTAGTTCAAGTGAAGGGAAAATTTGATACTGCAGCATCCTAATATATAAATCCAATATAAATGTGTGCCTACAACAGTTTAATGAAAAACCCCATATGGTTGGGAAAAATTATATATACAGTATATATATATATATATATATATATTATATAGAATAATAGTAGTTACACTATTAAACAAACAAATTGCACTGGGGAATATTGCAAAGTTACAATTTTTGTTATTGCACAAAATAATTGTATTATTATTATTGCACAGTTTAAAAAGCAGTATTAACAATGTGTATTATGGTATTATAATGTTTATACAATGTGTATTATATGTATTATTAAATAATTATGTTTCCCAATACTTTATTCATAAAGTGTACTTGGCATGTTTTTTTTCTCTCATACTACAGCAATTTTACAAGTTTTTTTATTTGTTAAAATACATTTTATACATTTATAGCTACAGTAGTGTAGCACCTCAAAAATGTACTTTCTTATCACATTCATTCTAGCAGCTATAAGATAAAATGATCATGGCTAACTACCAAAATGCAACATCAGCAACAAATTCACATTGATCAAAGCGCTGACACTTGAGACTCCTTCCTTAAATGTTAAATAAAAGTCTCCAGAGAGGAAGCTTCTCCAGACAATTTTCTGTGTCAAATAACGCATACACATCTTGCTCAATAAAGAGTGTCTAATGGAAATATATTTGTCCTACATTTAAGCTTTCATTTATTTCTTATTTTGGTGTTGGAACCAAGAAGTAAAAAACTTCAAGCTGGCTGGAATGTTTTAGAAAATCTGAACAAAGAAAGCAGAAAGGTGAGACTTTGTACATGACTTAAGGTGCATTGACCCCTGGGTCAGTCGTCAAGATGGTTTGATCCTTTTGACCCTTTTAGAGTGGACACGGTAGCTCCTTAAACGCAAGTACAAGGAGGAGACGCTAATCATTTTCACGCCAGTTTATTTCAAGATATATTTTTTCCAATCAGTAGAAGACTTTCAGACACTGTGCCGTTTCATTTATTAGCTGTTGACATTGGCTCGTCAGTGATTGTTACACTTACAATACTAAGCTAGCGCATTCATGACTCCCATTTGACTCCCTATTTTGTCAATATAGTTCTTTGTAACGAATATATAAACACATTTTTTAGACTTTTAAAATTGTGTAATTTTAATTAAATGGTGTTTGCTGCTTTGTGAACTTATTTGCCTTTAGTATCATTGATGTGTATTATTTGGTGTAACGTGTTGCTAATCTACCAATGTTAGCTTGCTTGTTTTGCTAGCTGACCCACTGGATTGCATTTAATATGCAAGTCAATTATTCCAGTACACTATATTTATATTAATATGTCGAAGTTGTAAAGTGTATAGATTCAGAATATATATTCATGACTACAGTGATTTGAGCAAAGCTGTACTCTTTGTACAATCAATATAACGAAACATGTAATATTGCGCAGGCCATCTAACAAGCACACACACACACACACACACACACACACACACACACACACACACACACACACACACACACACACACACACACACACACACACACACAAACATCTCCAGATCTTCATTGAGCGGTTCTCACAGTCTAGGTGGGTGTGTCTGACAGACTGATGTTCCGGAATGCAGAAGGAGTTTTTGAGCCATCCATCCACTAACAGGTGTGTATGTTTGTGCGCGTGTATGTGTGTGTGTTAGTGTGTATTTCTGGAACATTCTTTGTCTGTGTGTAGAATTTGTCTGATGAGTAGTCACTTGACTATTTGGAGTCCCATCTGGATTTAGCTGTTTATTCAAATGTGCTGCTGCATCTATTACACAGGACAAGAGAGTATTTTGTTTGATGAATTAGCACAAAGGGATGTGTGCTTACAGTACAGTACAGTGTGTACAGTGTGTACAATGTGTACAATGCGTATAAACACAACTCCGGTATCCTCGTTATATCATGAAGGTTTGGGCTTGTTTATTGAATACACGGATCAAACGCTACAGACTTTCTGCTCATGTGTCGTTCATCTGCCTATAAAATCCATTCTTAGAAATTGGATGCTGTCTATTTTGCCTCTGTAGTTTATGTGTATAGATCATCCTTTGTAATTATTTACCATGAGTGGATATGTAAGGTGATATGAAAAAGTCTATGGTTTCATTACCTAGTTAAGATTTACAGCATGCTGGACTGCGCACTGTGTGAAAAAAAACAACCTCTAGTTCTGAGCAGTCAAATGGCCTTCAAGATGTCAATAAAGATATTGCTGTTGTGTAGGTGTTGATAGTATATATAGAACATAGGTCTTTCTATAGTAAAGCCAGTGTGATAAGGTGTCACATGGTAAACTTGGCTTGGCTTGTGTTTACTGGCAGTTTTGTATTAAACAGATAATGAGACCTAAATGAATATGCAAACAAGTATTAACAGGAGATGTGCTGTTCGGTGTTTGCGCTTCTTTTGAACTAGAAATAGCATAAAAATAAATAAGAAACATTTTAGACCTTGCTCACTGTGTCTAAGAGTTTCCAAACAGAAACATACAGAGATATAGGTAGCGGTATTATGTTATACCTGAGTGAACTTGTGAAATGGTGAAGCACACTGTTTTTGAGCACGCATGCATGCAGGCCTGGTGTTGCGTGGGAGTTTGATTTCACACCTGTGTTTGGTCAGCCAGGCTTGTCACACACAGCCCATTAGTAGTGAATGGAGGCTGATTGAAAACTATAAGACTGAAGTGTTTGTTTTTCTCTATCGTCATCTCCAGCACTGCCACGAGCAAAGAAGCATATCACACTCGCAGACAAAAGGCCGTGTTTGCCCTCTCCGGCATTAATCACACGTGTGTTTGTGCTGTACAATCTCCCTCGGGTCTCGCCGTCTCTGTCATGGCATTCCGACATTTTTATTTTTTTGGATGGATCCTGGCACAGGTAAACACCGTGTCGCCTCAGGCACGTTTCACAGTAGGACAAAGTCTGTTCCAATTAGCGCAAGCACACTGCCTTGTCTTGTCAACTCGTCAGCCTTGTCAGTCTCTGAGTCACACACAGGCCTGAATATGTGACATTGTTCACGTCTGCATGAGGGGCAAAGTCCAGCCAGTCCGTGCATCTTGTGCAGGTTGGATGGACTTCAGGGCGGTCATAAAGGTGTGTCCAGTGACTCTGCTGTCTACAAGGAACAGGTGTCTCCGGTCTGTCCCAATGCCTGGCACCTAGGCTGCTGATAGCGAGAGTTCTCGATGTTGAAATTTGGTAATCGTATTTTTTTATGTCTAAAAAAACAAACATGTGACCATGTCATTATTATAGTGTGCAGTGATATCATGCTTAAGTTCAACATTAAAAAGAGTAGGATTTAAAATCAAATCAGTAGCAATCCTTATGACATTATAACATTATGAAGTGTGAAGTAAATAACTGATTATCTGTTCATCATGGCATCTGTTATTTATTTTTTTACATCCGAGTAAAGAAAGGATGTCGTGAATAAATGTGTGTTTCGTTGAAGGCTTTAATTTCACCTCTTTTATAATTATTTTATTTATATTTTTTATATAAATGGTCAAAGAGATATATATGCTGCATTAATGGCCCGTTAATAAAGTGAATGCCGTTATATGCCGTTTTATATAAATATGGTCATATATAAAGTCACATTGGTGTATCAGTTGCATGGTGTTTATAGCGCCAATGAACCTGCGCAAAATGTTTACACTTACAGTATGTACAGTAGAAAAAAGACAACCACTGTGCAATGTTGTATAGTTTGGTAGCTTTACATGAAGGTTTATATCAGTGTGTCTACACCTACGGACTTTGCACCTTTGAGCCACTCCTTAACCTGAGTTTAACCAAAACTCCTCGAGCATAAGTTCTTCACCTTTTCAGTTCGCAGTGTCTCCAGGCCGGCCCTTCGTGCCACGGCCTCCAGGCACAGACGATCATCCCGGGGCTCTGGCGTGCAGCTCAGAGCTCTCCTGCTGGGCCTCTGGAGTGGCACAATGGGCCTCGCTCCCTCTGGGAAAGTGGAGCCCGGGGGAGCCTGATCGTGAATGGGGAGAAACCTGCGAGAGGAGCCGCTGTGAGTTACAGGAGCTGTGTTTACACACCCCCCTGCTGGCTCACACCCCAGGGGGGCAGAAAAAAGGGGCTTATGGACAAAAACAACAACCACACAAAACAATAGAGAGAATTCCTTCTGTTTCTCCTCAGGTTTCTCTCCAGAGCTGTCTGTCTGTCTCAGTCTTTGTCAAAAGAATGAATTAGGGCCTATTCAAGTGTTCTTCTTACTTACCTTCTCAAATGATCCTCTCTCGTTTCTCTGCTCCATTAGACTCATTATTCTCTCCCACTATTACAGGCCTAGAGTTTATGCAGCAGTTTTTACCACTCAGCAGACACTATAGGTGCTGGTTACGGAGATTACTGCCTTGCGCAGCCTGATTACAGTCATGGGGCAGGAGAGATATATATTAACGGTTGTTTCAGGGGTATTTAGACGCGTTTAGCATTACCGAAACGACAAAGACGTCAGAGTGAACACCATAGATCTTTACCACACAGATGATGCAATCAGACCTGGTGGGCTTTTTAATGAGGTTTTGATATTTTCATGTAGATCAACAGCTCAGCTGTGCTTCTGTCATGTTCAGAGTTGTGGTTAGTTGTATTGCAGTTATAGATTTTTAGAGAGATTTATACTGTTGATATTGTTGAAAAAGTTCTTGAAGAAACCTCTTAATCTGCTTTCATATTTGCTTTGAACCATATTTGTGTTGATATAAAAAATGAAACACACACACACACACACACACACACACACACACACACTGTAAAGACAAAAATGCTCATACTATTCTTACCTTATCTTGCTATCTCGATGAATTAGCTAGATTAGCTTTATTATCAGCATTGCAGATATATAGATTAAAGATTGGTTTGACTCGGGTGATAAGAGGATGTTTGCCCTCATTGTGCCATTGAGGCATAACTACAGGAGGAATTTGACTGCATGTAACAACATAAAACATTTAATTGATTATAAAATAGTGAAATATTTGGTTGCTAAAAGCTTGTGAAATCAATCATCTCATCTGCTACGTTGCATTAATAATTATGAGTTTAAATGACAGTAATGTCTTTCGGTTTCTTTGGAACTGACAAAATTAATTAAGATAAAGATCTAGTTTAAATCATAACCATTTTTTTTTTGTTTGTTTGTTGTCATGACTGACAGGAAGTCTAGATCTGATTCATTTGTTTACCATAAACTTTACAGGTTTAATGGCATTTATTTTTAATGATTAATATTGTATTTGTCAGGAAATCATTATTTTGTGATGTGAAGACTTTTATGAGCTTTATGTTTGCTGAGACAGCAGTCATATAAGAAGTAATGTCAAATAAAACCAGCATGCCATTAATTTTTGTTTGCTCTATGCCTCATGTCATGAATTTGAGCTGTTGAAAGAAATTACTTCATTTTCTAAACAAAATAAAATTAAATAAAATAAAAAGTAAAATAAAACTAAATGAATAAAAGGTCACATATGGAAATGGCTTTTTATCAGCTCCACAGTATTACCCATATAACTTAAATTTGTTACATATTATGAAAGGTGCATCCATAAAATCACGTTATATTGGTGTCATACTGTATCATTGCTAATTTTGTTTGTTGAGTCTTTACACTGACATTCCAACTCCCTCCTTGTGTCATGGTCTCTCAGGGCTACTGATCCTGGTCTACCTGGTACCTAAAATGGTGATGGACATCAGTGGGAGCCATAACCTGCAAATTTAAAACTTTTAGATTCACATTTGAAGATGCAACATTAAATTAAAACCTACTAGTTCTTATTTCTACTAGACTTCTGGTTTCTATTTAAAAGAATAAATTAATAAATAAATAAATTTCCCATTGAAATGATCTATCTATCTATCTATCTATCTATCTATCTATCTATCTATCTATCTATCTATCTATCTATCTATCTATCTATCTATCTATCTATCTATCTATCTAGTCTTACAAGGTCAAGAGTTTAAATTCTGCCAATCTGCTTGGTCCCTGAACGAACCCTCAACTGGCCACTTGTGTAAACGAGTTATTGTAAAACTAACATGCAATGAATTGTCGAATTTGTTATTACCATTATTATTACTATTACTATTATTATTTATAGATTAATACACTATAAATTTAGACAGATAGCTCACTATTCACTTTTTTTTTCTCTCAAAAGGACAATAGACAGTGAACAAGTTTGTGGACACCTGACCCTAAGATTTATATGTGCTTTTCATTCTTAATTTAATATCCTCCACTTTTCTGGGAAGATGTTCCACTAGGACAGGTTCTGATGTATTTGAGGTGAGGAGGCCTGGAGTGCAGTCAGCGTTCACACTCATCCCAGATGTTTAATAGGGTTAAGGTCAGAGCTCTATAGCAGGTCACATAAGATCTTCAACTCCAACCCTTTTAAAGCATATCTTCATACAGCTGATGTTGTGCGAAGGGGCACTGTCATGCTGGAACAGGTTCGGCATTCCAAGTTTAAGTGAAGGGAAAATTTTAATATTGTTTATCCAATGACAATCCACGTCCAATTGTGTGCCTCCAACTTTGTGGTAATGGTTTTGGGAAAAATAGATGCTTATAGGCACACATGTAGTGATGAGACTAATCAGTGCGCTTTGTTTCAGTGTCCGGTGGTGCAGATAAAAAAGGAGAGAGACAAGAGCTAAAATTGGGCTTTTAAACAGCAGAGACACAGAAAGAAATACACGCTCTATCACTGAGGCAATTAAACTCTGTCAAACGCTGTACATCCTGGCAGCATCCCAACGTATCATACCACATATACACTGCTACGTTTGCCTGCCGCTTGAAACTTTTTCAATTTTATAATATCGATATCGTCATTGTAAGATCGAAAGTCGAATCATTGTAAGTTGGGGACCACCTGTATGTATAAATATATATCTCCACGAGATAAAAGCTTAAAAATGTTTGGCCTGTTTGCTCATTTAAGCAGTATTAAGAGCACTTACAGAGTGTTTCCCCTTTCAGTAGTTGCTCGTAATAAGTGCAGTGTGTAAATGACAGATATTTGCTGCTCTTGTTACTGTGAGACTTTAGACACTGCATTGTGTTGCATGGGAAAGAGGACAGATGGAAATCAATCCTGGACTGAAAACATATTTGCACACACACACACACACACACACACACACACACACACACACACACACACACAAACACACCGTGTATGGGTTTGCATCATACTTCTGGGAGACATCAAAAATGAGCTTTTGTTAGTAGGTAGCCAAGAAAAGAGCTCATGCATTAAGCTGCTTTTTATGCAGTGGAACTCATTACAAAAGGTCTATGAGATTGACGTCAAAACGACCAGAACCATCCGTGTGTAAGGTTTCTGCCCCGTTTTTCGCCGGGATTAATATTAGAAATATAGAACAGTCACCTATTCAAGATGACCCGTAGCGTAATCCTTTTATGATACCTAATATTAGGTGAGAACAAGACTGTTATAAACATGTCGTAAGCCACGTGAAACAGACACCAATCGTTTTGAAGTGTCAGTTTTCACTGTCCGATAACAAGAGTGTCTGTGAGGGTGAGGGATTTGAGTTATGGAATAATTATTTTGCAAAAAACATGCATTTTGTCATCACTAACATTTAACAAAGGAGCATTATTAAATACCGAACTTAATTAAAACCTCAAACAAGCCTGCGAGCATTTTGGCTCTGAGGAACGCTTGAAGATCTTTCCTTGGCAAATTTTTAATAGACTTCTTTAAACTGCAGAGAAAACACTTGACATACCAAACATTCAGCTGCACTTTATAACCTGAGCTGAGGAATGTTTGTGTCAGTGAATGAGAAACTGTTTTTCCGTTCCCATAGGGCCGTAATTTCAGATTTCTGACCGGCTTTAGAGATGCATCTTTAAGCTTTATGCTACAAGGGTACTCGCTATCACTACCCAGCCAATGGAACTGGTTGAGGAGGCATTGCTTTTCATGTTGTGTCCCAACACAACACATTGTGCTCATTTAAAAAAAAACTTCATTCTAAATTCAAGCTCAAGTGCTGGGAGTTTTATAATGTTTCTCAAAAAAATCATTTTCAAGGAATATCTGCAGTTCCTGAGAGATTTTCCTTACTCTCATGACTACATACCTTTCATATTTGTTTCATTACAGGTACTAAATGTTCTCATCATGTCCTCACAGGGTTTATCTGTGGTTCTTTGGTTTCCTCAAACCTCAGAAAAAGCTTCTAGTATTTAGACAAGTTACTCAGGTGTAAATAAGTGTATAAATGTGTTTGTGTGGACCTTACGATGCAATGGCGTCCCATCCAGGGTGCATTCCCATCTCACACTGAGTGCTCCCAGGAGAAACTCCAGGTCAAATCCTACTCATGAAAAAGCTGTTGCTGTATATGAACAAAAGACCGAGTTACTGGATTTGATCAATAGTAAGATAAATAGCGTTTGCAAATAAGGCATTTGCACAGAAATTCAAACAAACTAAATTTTTTTCTTGTGATTATTAAAGTAAATTATTTCACACCAGTTATCTGTGTGTTTTCTCACATTCTTGAGGTTATATTGTTTAAATCTTTATTTATTTTTTTGCATATATATGCCTCACATACATACATTTTGTATCTCAGGAAGGCTTATTTGCATTTCTTTTGATGATTTGCACTCTGCAGTGATTACAGTCTCTCTGTCATTAGCGATGCTGAGGTGTCCAGTGCGGATCAGTCCCTCGGGCCGCTCTCGCTCTGTGATCATGTGGTGGAACTTCAAAGCATGGCCAAAAAAAGAGTGTGAGGTGATTAGTGCTCTTTTAACATGTGTGTGTGTGTGTGTGTGTGTGTGTGTGTGTGTGTGTGTGTGTGTGTGTGTGTGTATCCAAAATGTTGTCAGGTTAGATGTTATCCGATCAGCAGGTGTTTAGCTATAAGTACTGGTTGGCTGTAATTGAAGAGCCTCACTACCTGTTATACACACACACACACACACACACACACACACACACACACACACACACACACACACACACACACACACACACACACAGTTCCACACATCCTCTGCTCACTCTAATAACAGCATATCAGTCAAGCAATCAAGTGATTTCTGACATTTCTTGTAGCAGATTGCAAAAGTTTGTGCACCCCCGATTTGATGCTAAGAAGACTGAACTTTTTTTTGTCAAAAGTAACAGTCAAAAGTAACAAGTTGATAAAACATGGAAACATATCGAAATGATCAAATGGTATTTCTAAACCGGATAAGAAATAAAAGGAAACAGAAAAACTGAAAAATAATGAAACTTTTTACAAATATCATTATTTGTAAAAAGACAAATTATGATAATAATGCAGTAAATAATAGCAGAAACAGTGTAAAATCGAAATAATAAATTCATTAATATGCGGTATGTTCATTATAATAATAGTTTATATTTTTAAATTTTATTATTATTATTATTATTATTATTATTATTATTATTATTATTATTATTATTAAATTTGGTTGTTGTCCCTATGTTTTTTTTTCCACCATTAAGGTTCTGTATCTGTGTATGCTTCGTGTCTGGATCACAGTTTTCACTGTTCAGCCTGGTCTCCTTCTCCAGCTCTGTGAAGAGAAATATTTTCCATTTAGATGAGATAATTCTTTACTGACTTTCGTTTACTCATAACTCGACATCTCACAGAGACCTGCTTGAGAGTTTTCGCCTGGACTTTCATGCTGCCATAATTAATACAAATAAAGTATTTAAGTACTAAAGTATTTCAAATATTAAAGTATTAAGTATTCAAAGTTAAAAAATAAACACTTTTAACGACATAATAGACATGAATGATAAACTGGACACAATAACGAATCATATTCATATAACAAAGATCAGCTGCAATACAATAGGGTTCAGATAAAAATGCAAACTTCTACACTCCAATGTCATTGAAATGTATAAAAGCGTATAAAAGATACTGTTGTTCTTCTCCTGCCTCTCTGAATCAGTGTGTACAGTTTAGGAATCGTCATGAAACAAGCCAAGTTTCTGCCATTTTACGTTTCACGCTCCAAACCCCAAGCAAGTCTCCCCCAGCTCATTAGGACAAAAGTTATGGCAGAAAGTGAAAATGAATAGCTGCTTGGAAGACGAAGTGCGCTTTTATTGATGATATTGGCTTTTCTTGCCTTGTTTAATCAACCGCTTGTGCAAGGGATCGCACAGTAAATCAATGTTAGCGTTGCATGAAGTATTGGGAGTGGAGCACTGATAACTTTATCTAACCTCAAATAACTTTCCAAGAAAGAGCTCTCGGCTCGCATCTGCTCGGCCACTGCACACAAGCTATCAAACATCCTGTTTGGGAGGAAAAAGGAGCGGGAGGAGGTGGAGGAGGGAAGAGGATTGTGCTAGAGGGAGAAAAGTCCACCCTTCCCCTTTCTCTAGAATCCATGTATGTTTGATTTTCAAGTTTTTAACTTTCACAAAGTAATAGTAATAATATTTGACTTCAACCCTGCTTCATAAACCTGACATAACCCTGCTATAAATTGAATACATGGTGTTATGTCCTGTCTTGAGCTGCCTTCACATTTTTCATCCAGTGATGAGCGATGAGTGTTTTTCTGAACGAGTGTTTGCTTCACATACTAATATCTTTTCCTGAAAAACTCTATAACAGCTGTCATGTGCATTTCTGCTAAATGGCTTAGGGGTGTTCTGTTAACAGGAGAAACGATCAACTACCAGGCACTCAAAGTTCACACAAAGCAGCGTTAACATTAACTATGATGATTTTTTATTTTATTTTTTAATAAAAAGCACATCCCAAAGTGTGTTATTCCTTTTGTACCACACTATTATTAACAAACAAACCATACTTTTTTAAAATCCATTTATACTTAACATTTGCTAAATAGTTCTAGTTGGCACTTACATTATAGCAGCAATAAAGGCCAAGTCCTCACCATCCTCTCTTTTTTGTAAAATAAAAAAAAGCTATGTCATTTAATTAATATGAAAAGCTGGTTTGTAGTCGCTTAGAACCACAGTTTGCATTAAAGGCTCTCTATTTTAGCATCTACCACTGAACAGTACACCTCAACAATGATGGAACTGTAATAAATGGACATTCGGTGCAACCCAGATGAGGATGGGTTTGCTTTTGAGTCTGGTTCCTCATAAGGTTTCTTCTTCATACCTTCTGAGGGAGTTTTTTTTCTTGCCATAGTCACCACTGCTTCACTTATTAGGGATAACCAAACTTATAGGTACTAGACTTGCAATTCCATAACCTTAATTTCATTGTGCTTCGGGACAATGTCCATTGTTAAAAGTGCAATACAAATAAAAACGAATTGAATGGAATTTACAAAGGACTATCACTGGAACTGGAAGAAGCCTCTAGTCAAGTCAAGTCAATTCAAGTCAAGTTTATTTCTATAGCGCTTTTCACAACAGACATTGTCTCAAAGCAGCTTTACAGAAATCAACAGTGAAGGTGAATGGTGTGCAACCTTCAAGCAGCCGTGGCGACTGTGGCAAGGAAAAACTCCTTTAGATGTTATGAGGAAGAAACCTTGAGAGGAACCAGACTCAAAAGGGGAACCATCCTCATTTGGGTGACATCAACAGTTTGATCATAAATCTTTCAACAATACAGAACACTGGAGAGTGAGAACTAACATGATTACTGGAGTAACATGATTACTGGAGTAATCTCTCAGAGTAATCTCAGTCTCAGTTGTTAGTCATACAGAAACAATACACATCTGATTCACTTTGGATTCTTGTCATTTTTTCAGATCGGTTTGTCGAACGTTAAGTTTTTTTGTTGAGCCCTTCATAACGCAGGCAGAAACATAGCAATAATGTATCAAGTATAACTTACAACTTTTACAATTTACGACTTCTATAAGTCAAGTGAGATCGCAGCACATAGAGTTTTATTGAGCAGCTTTCAAAAAGTACATGCAACCCTTTCACAACAATTAAGACACATTTTAGTTTAGATTAGACTAAATTAGATTAAACTCTATTGTCATTGTGCTGAATGCAAGTACAGGGCCAATGAAATGCAGTTAGCATCTAACCAGAAGTGCAAATAGCAAAAAAAAAAAACTTATCTAATATAAATATATAAACATACAAATATAAAATAAACCTTTTATGGCAGTGCAACTTTGTATAACTTCATATGCACTGCTGAAGTATAACATAACAGTGTTTCCTTCCAAAAACCAATACCGATTTGGAGTTCAAGGGTTCGAAAGATTAAATCTTGATTTTGTTTATTATATCAAATTACTCTCCAAGTAGAACCCGTTTAGATGCACTAAATTATCCACAGAGAAGCCTCATGTAAGGCTTATGTCAACGCACAAGATTAGATTGACAATGATGGTTCCAGATTTAACAGTTAAATGTCAAAGGCAAGTTTGTGTGTATGTGTGTGTGGGTGTGAAAGAGTTTGTGTTGATGTCTTTGCATCTTGTTCCCTAGCCTCATTCTGTAAAACACCCTCATGACGCACTTGGTGGTTAACGGTTCCTCGAACGTCCCCATTAACAAGCACTCCTTCATTAAAGTAAGAGCTGCACTTGCTCTTTTCTTCTTCTCTCTTCTTCTTCTTCTCTCTCTCTCTCTCTCTCTCTCTCTCTCTCTCTCTCTTTCTCTCTCTCAGTCAGGAGCAGCGATTCCAACTTTTCATTCAGTAAACAGTATTTATGAGCTACAAGTGTCCAGTCTACGTCCCTGCCAGATACAATCACATTGCAACCTGAGAAGCAATTTTACATTTATGTCTGTCACCCCAACCCTCGAAACACCACCCCAACACAACGTGGTTTCAATCTGATGTGCAGCAGTTGCTTGAGCTCATAGCTCTGGCCAAATGCAGCTGTTATAGTGCAAAAAAAGGTTGCTTTTTTCGAAAGAGCTAATTGTATGTTTACCTTTTTGTTCAGGCAGCCCACTTTATATTCTGTGTTCTGTAAAAGCTACACAAAAGTGTGCAGCTGTTTACTGTAGAATCGTTAACTTCAGCAGGACTTTCTCATCCAAAACCTTGCACATGTGAACATGTGCATGACTGACGTTTGTGTGTGTGTGTGTGTGTGTGTGTGTGTGTGTGTGTGTGTGTGTGTGTGTGTGTGTGTGTGTGTGTGTGTGTGTGTGTGTGTGTGTGTGTGTGTGGGAGAGTGTATTAATCTGTGATCAGTAACTCAGGATGTGGGTCTGAGGAAGCCGAAAAAACTAAAAGCAACACGCTCGACTGTACTGATGTGTAGTTTTCATCCTCGCTCTGATCTTAATTATATATAAACTGACCTTTACTCGATGCACCTGCATGTAAACAAAGCTGTTGTCACAGCCGTTTCACCGGCCGAGCCAGCATCCTGAAACAATGTGTACATGTACAGAATAAATTAGCTCCTCACCCCTCACTTGTTTTGGTGCATTCATGTTCCTCAGGCTTCCCCTGTGCCTTGCTGATATGAGATTATGCTAAGAAAGACATGCACACTTCCTTTCACACTTCCTTTCCTTTCATACAGAACCCTTTCAGGGTTCTGTATGTGTAGAAAGGTTCTATGTGGGTGTGCGTATGTGATTTGTAGCTGGAATGTATTTTTAGTAAACCATGTGCATGAAGTGCTTCACATACCTCTAAGAATGACACATCCTTATTTTTTATTATATCTTTTAATAATTACAGCTAATGTAAGATTAGCTAGCTAGCGAAATAATCAACATATGTAATGAACTAGCAGGCATTAATGTTGGAAGAAAATATGTGGCATTAATAAGTTGATCAGCGAATCAACTCATCTTATTTAAGATAGCTATCTCTAAGCAAACAATAGTAGTTTGCTAGCTAATGTAAGATGACTTGCTTAATATAATGTAATTAATAATGTAATGTATACGTTTCTTTAAAAAGTTATAAGTGACTAGCTAAATTCTAGGAGATAGTGTGTTTTATGTTTTTCAGAAATTGTAATGTATAATGAAAGTTATTCCTCATAAATACGTTACGTAAGCAGGCTAGCTTACGTAGATAACCTTAGCTAGCTAGCTATGACTCAGAAATTATATGAGGCTATGCAGAATCTTAAGTCTGTCTGTATTTGTGTGTGGTTGAAATTTCTTTTTAGTACACCATGTGCATAAAGTGCTTCACATACCTCAAAGAATGATACATCCATATTGCTAATTATATATTGAAATCAATACAGCTAATATCTTAGATTAGCTATCTAGCCAAATAATCAGCATATGTTGTAAAACTAGCATTAATGTCAGGAGAAAGTCTGTGATGTTAAAGAGTTGATCAGCATTTCTCAATAACAAGTTAAGCAAAACACCTAGCTAATTAATTTTATTTTAGCTACTGTAGCAATAGTAGTTTGCTAGCTAATGTGATATGACTAATAATATAACTCTTAAATTAGGGAGGTGAATAGCTAGATTCTAGGAGACAGTGTGTTCATTTTTATTCAGAGTTTGTAAGATATAATGTAAGAAATTCCTCATGAATTAGATACTTCAGCCAGCTAGCTACTGTAGGTAACCTTAGCTAGCTAGCTATGACTAAGCAATTATAAAAGGGTTTTGCACCATAGTATTTAGCTAGTCAAAACTAGATGCGGTAACTTGCTAGTAGAACAGTTAAGATGACTTAGCTAAGGTGAATATTAGGGGAAACTATGCTATCTTTTCTCAAAATGATTGCGTTGTTAAACACAGCTAGCAAACTCGCCTCAAGTTAACTAGCTAGCTCTGGATAAAATGTATGTTCTTACAGCATACAGTCTAAAATACTATTTTACCTTAAAGTTTGTAGCATATGAGTGAGACGTGATTGTAAATTTTCCCAGAAAAACATGATTGCAGAACCTTTCATAGATAGTATGCAATTACAGTGTGTACAGTGTGTGTGGGTGTTCGGATGTGTGTGTGGTGTAGATATATAGTGGGAGAAGATATGTTTTAATTTTTTTTTTTAATTAATGATCCTCTTTTATATAAATTTAAAATAAACAGAACAGTATGTGCTTGCGGTTTGGATTTCAGTTTGGAACATCGTGTGCAACTGTAAGTGCTTCCTGTACCAAGAAAGAATGCTAATTATTCATACCTCATCCTTTAATGAGTATTGAGTAAATGTAGCGTGTAAGGGCAGAACGTTAGCACATTAGTGACAGTGGAGTTGCAGTGACTGTACTCCCTTTTCCTCTTACCAGCCTAACGTGAACTTCAGATACGGTGGTAAACAAATCGATATGTCAAGCAGGTTTGCAGTGTGTGTGTGTGTGTGTGTGTGTGTGTGTGTGTGTGTGTGTGTGAGAGAGAGAGAGAGAGAGAGAGAGAGAGAGAGAGAGAGCGAGAGAGAGAGAGAGAGAGAGAGAGAGAGAGAGAGAGAGAGAGAGAGAGCAAGTGAACAAAAGCGGGAGAACATGTTCAAGCAGGTTCCTCTGACTGGTACTAATGCCCCGAGTCTCGCCGTGGTATAACTCTGTGTCACGCATCAACCTTAACAAATCATTTCATCACAACACTTTCAGAACAGTGTCTGAGAAATGGAATTTTGTGCCAAGTGTTTAGTCCTGACTGCAGAGAAAAACACACACACGCACAGACCAACTGTACAAAAAAATCTACAAAGCATCAGAAGAAACCACAAAGATCACACACGTTTTAGAAAAACACACTATTTGTGGCTATGTAATACACATAGATGTGCAGTAAATAAATATATAAATTAAAAGCAATTAATCAAGTGTGTATTTAATGAAGCATGTGTGTAATGAGTGTCTGAGAAACAAGAGTGTCTGAGAAACGGAATGTGTGCCAAGTATTTCTTAGTCCTGACCACACACACACACACACACACACACACACACACACACACACACACACACACACACACACACACAACGCTCAATGGTGTACTTTCTTCTGTTGAATTCAGTACCATACTCAGTGGCCAGGGTCATACAGAGGTTTTCCAAGATGGGTTCCACTCAGAACAGGCCTCGCAAGGTTCGATTAAAGAAGTTGCATCCTCGTGCTGTGTGTCAGGTGCAGAAGGTGCTTCAAAAAACAGATGCATGAGTGCTGCCAGCATTGCTTTTGAGGTTGCAGAAGAAGAAGATCTGCATGTCAGTCCTCAGATCATTTGCAGCACATTGCAACAAGTTAGTTGGCATTGCCGAATGCTGACTGCACCCCAGGCCTCCTCACCTCACCTACTGAAAATCAGTATCTGTTTTGTTGCAGTGATATGCCACATTTGCAGAAATTATACACTGATCAGGTATACCTTTATAGCCACTGAACAGGTATAACACTATGACCACCTGCCTAATATTGTGTTGGTCCCCCTTTTGCATTAACTTCTTCAGCAATTTGAGCTACAGGAGCTCATCTGTTGGATCGGATCACACGGGTCAGCGTTAGTCAAGTCAAGTCAAGTCAAGTCAAGTTTATTTCTATAGCGCTTTTCACAAAAGATTTCTGCAGTTTTGGAGATGCTCTGACCCTCTGTCGTCTAGACATCACAATTTGGCCCTTGTTAAACTCGCTCAAATCCTTACACTTGCCCATTTGTCCTGCTTCTAACACATGAACTTTAAGGACAAAATGATCACTTGCTGCCTAATTTTTCCCACTCACTAACAGGTGCCATGATGATGAGATAATCAGTGTTATTCACTTCACTGCTCATAATGTTATGCCTGTTCAGTGTCAGACTAGTTGTACATATTTGTATAATTAGCATAATCAATTGTTTTCATAAAATAACTCTAGATTGTGGGGATCCATTATGTTGCTTAACAATTTTCTACAAATTAAAAATTAGAAGCTGCAACTGAGGAAAACCCCTAAAGCTCAACTGCTCTGTTGTGTAACTCAGATTAGTGTTGTTTTGGATAAGGACATCCGCCAAATACCATAAATGTAAATGCTCCATTTGCAAGTGCAGTGAGGTTTGATTGCATGAAGTCTAGCCTCCAGAGCTGTGAAACTGAAAGTGCAACATGTGGGCCTCTTGCTTTCTCCTGCTCCCCATGTGCACCCAGCCTGATTCTCTACAAAGCCTAAAAATAAATGGTTTTTGCAGATTGTATAATTACATGGTAGCGACAAGGATACGAGTGAGTGGTGTAACGCAATGCCTCTTTTTTGAGTGTGTGTGTGTGGAGGAAAGGGGTTTCTGGTTTGGGGAGGGGATCCTGGGCACAGTATAGTGGTATTGTATAATTGAAGCAAGATGGTCTGCCAAGCTGCACTTGTTATTATAAATTCAAGCTGAACGCTCAGGCATTTCAAAGCAACGACGAAAATAGACATTGCAATCCTTTAACTTTGAAAACGAAAAAGGATTTCTTCACACACTGCTTTTCAGGAACACAGAAAGCCTTTTATTAATAATAAGAGCAGTAATATGACCTGAGTATAAGTGAGTTTTAACATTTTTAAACATTCTCACTTGACATTAAATGTGTATTTGATGTTAAGATTCTTCTTGTAGCTTGCGTGTATAGAGCTGAATGGCGTCCAATTAAAATCTTATAGATTAGATCCAAGGTTGGGACAACAACCAAGGCTGGAACTTGGGGTTGGAGCAAAATCGAGAAAACATCGGGTTTATCATAATTGTATCAGGAAATTGATTACATAAAAAATTGCAGCTGGCTAGATCATGTTAGCAACCCGCAATACCCAAGTTAACTTTGTTACCATTTTCAGTGTTGTGAAGTTGAACAAAATATATTTTCACAAAAAGCATTCTGTATTTATGCTTAAGGAGCAGGCTAGCACAGAAGTGTAATCTAAAAAACAAATGACCTGACATTTTATCCTGGGTGTTATAACTGCAACTAACATGTGGTGGTTGGCAAACTGCTGTAGTATAAGAGGAATAAAATGCTAAAGGACGTGCAGTTTAGAACTCAGTATTAATACAATACAGCCCATGTCCTTCTATTCCTTACTTAATAGTTACTGCTACAGGAAGATACAACTGATGCATTTTCACATGACAATGATTGACAGCTGACTTCATGATGATAACTGCTTTAGTTTACATTTGGCCAAAACATTTATCTTAAATGGTCTACAAATCCATTGTGATTATTGCTTGATAAATTCATCAGACACGTGCAATGTGGTCATTTACTGACAGGACCTGCAATGAATTCCAACAGAAAGATTCCTCCAAGAGGAAAATGTGTCTTGGTTCTCAACAAATCCCAAACAGGAAGACCAATAACAACTTAAAGTTTTACTACACGCGGTATTTAAACGTGTTTGTACAGCTCAAACTTTCCCGGTTTAAAACGTATTTATATTTCTGGAAGACTCTCAGAAATGTTAAAAATGTTACTTTTAATATATGCTGGAAAAAAAAGAACATGAATCTTGTATTAAGTAGTGCAGCTAATGTGAATGTGTGTATGTGTTTGTGTGTGTGTGTGTGTGTGTGTGTGTGTGTGTGTGTGTGTGTGTGTGTGTGTGTGTGTGTGTGTGTGTGTAGGAAGGAGCGTGCCTGGGGTTGTCCTCAGATGTCATTAAGTGAGTTATTTTATTGAAGTGGTGGTGTGTTTGACGTTAAATGAAAGGGGCTGAGGGGATGTGCAGCGGGTGCGAAGGGACCGTATGTGGAGAAAGAGCTCATTCAGAACTCAGGTCAGCCTCAATGCCTGCGTTTGTCCCTGAGTGTAAACAGGGACGCTGGAATTCTTCTAATGTGGTGGCTCAGGAGTTCATGCCTTCACTTCATCACTGTGTCCAACTCGAACCATAAGGAGACTCTGCGCTTCACACTCACAGACAAACTGCAGTGGTGTAGAAATGACAGAGAATATGAATGTCCACTCTCAGAGGCTTTTTTTTGGATTAATGATTTTTGAAAAAAATAAAGCTAAGAAGAGATCTAAGAGAACAGAACCTGAATAATCCGCCCCATCGAGGAACTCAAGAAGGGGTTTGTGTCCCTTATATAATGTTGTTGGAAATAAATTTTTTTTAACATGTTTTATTGTTTATTATTCTTCTTATTATTATTATTATATTATTATATTATTATTATTATTATTATTATTATTATTATTATTATTATTATTAATAAAGATTCATTGTTTTTTTAGAGCCATAACCTGCAAATTTAGAATACTTTCAGATTCACATTTGAAGATGCAACATTAAATAAAAACCTACTAGTAATTTTCACATTCTTATTTCCACTAGACTTCTGGTTTTATCTAAATAAATAAATAAATAAATAAATAAATAAATAAATAAATAAATAATTTCCCATTGGAATTAATAGTATCTATCTATCTATCTATCTATCTATCTATCTATCTATCTATCTATCTATCTATCTATCTATCTATCTATCTATCTATCTATCAGTCTGTCTGTCTGTCTGTTTTTATTATATTTTTATATTATTATTATTATTATTATGACAACTAGTACTACTACTTTTAGTAACTATAAATAAGCTCTAAAATTATTTCTACCCTTCATGAGAGAAGTGCTACCCTTCATAAAATGCCTGATGATCAATTAAATATGTGATAAAAAATATAATCTAATCTTTATTTGAATAACATTGATTTACAACTATTTCTAAGTAAAATGTCATAATTATCAGTACCCCTGTTTAGTTTAGTTTATTATGCTGCCAGCATATAAAAGCACTACATCTTCATCTGATAAGACTGGAAATCAATACAGCATCCTTCAGAAGTCCATTTCCTCTCCTGCTGAACCTCTTTCTCAGATCTCTACGTGCGTAAACAACGGTGTTTAAGGCAGGGGATTTGGATGGATGACAATTCAGCAAATGAGGGATTTTTGTGTGAACCTGGATGGACCTTATGACACACTTTTCAAATAATTGGCTGGCATTGAAGTGGTGTTTAAATGCACATTTGGAGATGTGTTGTCCTCAAAATGACCCCAAAAAGCTTTGAATTAGCAGCAATTTTTACTTATGAACCACTAGGTTCATTTAGGTATATTACTCCTCTAAATTTTGTATTCTCTTCATTATTATTACCATAATTCGGCTTTGCAGCCATGTAGCTTTGCTATCACCAAATGTAAGAAGGTGAACAAACCGGCTTATTCCATTTAAGTATTTTATAAGCTGTCCTATGTTGATGTATGGCTGAGGGATTTTGGTTTCAACATCACATTTATTTGTTTAGCTCAGTAAAACAGGAAGTTGTGGATGACTGCCTGAGAATTAAACACACAAAATAGTACTTTAACAAAGTAAAATATATCAATTGCTTCAGTTACAGATTATTGTGGCCTAAACAATATTTCGCATTAGACTGAACGTCCATAATTTCTTCTAATTAAACCTAGAATACACTTAGTATAACCAGCTAATTACCCACATAGATGTTTTTCAGAGCCTGTTTTTACTTTAATAATGGTACTATTAATTCAGGGGCTGTCTAAACTAAAATATATATAATATCATTGAATTTCTATAAATAAAAAAAGACAATGAAGATTCCTGTTCCGAGGCTGGCGTGTCAGAAAAACTGTCTAATCTCATTTGCATGCCTGTGCACTTTCTTGATTGTTCCAGGAGAATCATCTCCCCGTACATGTCAGCTGTTCCCACAGATGAGCTGCCAGACACAGGAATGCTGTGATTTTAATCGGCAGGTGCAATCATGCATAACTGTGGTTGCGCTGGTGAATAACACACCTGTCGAACCATTTTTTTTTGCTTACGCATTAGACCATGTACAGATTCCTACACCTACAGAGTGTGACCTAAAACAACCTGTGATCTGGCTAAGTGTGATGCAAGCCATCTAGCAATGTGTTCTAAGAACACATGTTGAAGAACAAGTTTGGATGAAAGAACAGCAAACAGGGTGTGAAATTCAATTTGAACCTCATAAAATGCTCTGGCAAGTGGTTTTATTCAGCCAGTAAGTCCAAACCAAAAGTCTGTTAAATGAATTATCCCAAAAGTGCTTGCAATCCCAGTAAGCAGATGATCGAAATCATTGCCTTTGTTTATATGGACATTTTGAACAGTTTTAATCAGCTGCTGCTGTAATCATAAAGCCTAAACATTCTTTCATCACTAACACTTACAAGGTAATCATTTATAATTTTACTGTCTTCTGTCATGCAGTGGAGGACGGTTTCCCTTTCAGACTTTGGTTCCTCTAATGGACTTCCTGTTGAACATATTCCAAATATTTGAGTGGGGTAATGTGTCACAAGTTTGAGAGAAAGGTGTGGAAAGCATCGGTTCTGCAAATAAAAATGTACTTCTTATAAATAATTTGTATATTTGTAAAGAAAAAAAAGAAAAACTGAATATATTTAAAGGAAAGGTGTACTTTATATGGCCAAAAGTTTAATATTTTTATTACACTCGTGCTTTCTGAGTATTTCATTCATTCATTCAAGATTTGCTGTTAAAATATACTTCATTTTTTTGGGAAGTTGTTCCAATAGATTCTTAAAGTCTGGCTGTAGGGATTTGCGATTATTCAGCCACAAGAGCATTAGTGATGTCTCGTGAGGAGGTCTGGAATGCAGTCGGTGTTCCAGTTGATCCTAAAAGTGTACAGTGGGATTGGGATCAGAGCTTTGTGAAGGACACTTAAGATCTTCCAGTCAGACCTTAACACACACAACATTCAAGCCTTGAGAATTGTCAATATGCCACTCTTGGGGCCCTTGAGCAAGGCCCTTAACCCTCTGTGCTTCAGGGGTGCTGTATCATGACTGACCTTTCGTTCTGACCCCCCTTTTTACCTAAATTCCTCATGGAGCTTGCTTTAAACACAAGGGCGATGTTCTGTTGCTCAAGGCATCTTGGGCCCCTATAAAGACATGGTATACAATATGTGCTTAGAAATTTGTGGCAACAGTTAAGAGAAGAACCGTATTTGACTGTGATGCTCAGGTATCTACAGATTATTGAGTGCAACTTACTTTATGTACCCATTGTTCTCAGAAATTGAGCTTATTTATTTCTCGTTAGCACCTGGTCCTACAACTCCAACTGACTGTATAAGACTGTAGAAAGCACATTACTCATAATCACACCCTCCAGTGCTCATGATATTTCTCACTCACCAGTGGTGGTAATGTTTTTTTGGTTTATCACATTTTGGTGTCAACCAAATGAAAACGGGTTCCCCTTTTGAGTCTGGTTCCTCTCAAGGTTTCTTCCTCATGCCATCTTATGGATTTTGTCCTTTCCACAATTGCCCCAGGCTTGCTCATCGGGAATAAATACACATAATTCACTTATATTTAAATTTCTGGAACATTCTGTCAAACTGCTTTGAGACAGCGCTATAGAAATACACTTGGATGGAACTGAATTTGAAAACTATTTGTGAATTCAATATCAGTGGGACACATTGGGTGCTCCATGTTCTCAATATTTGCCCCAAGATTTTCAGACAGAGTGTATGGCCTTTGCAACGGCCAGATGAGAGCATTAAGATTATAGCCGACAGACACACAGAAAAAAACTGATCCCCAAAATTAACTGCATTTTAATTCACACAATTTATACACATATGATCATATGCCCTGTGCAGATTCTACATTCTCCATTCTACGTCATGTAAATTTTTTCATGCTTTGTAGTGTTTAGTAAAATCTCTGTCTAGCCACTGGGCCTTTCAGCTCTGCATGTACCAAGACCTTGGCTGTGAATCTCTTTCTTAAGCAACGCAGCCATTGTGTGCTTCTGAGCTCCTGCTGTGCAGTTTTTGCGAAAGAATATGTTACAACCTGTTTCCTCAAGTAAACAAACTGCACATGAGGCTAAGCAAGGGAGGATTTCTGAAGAATGAGTTCTTCATCTGGCTTCCCAGGCTCAAGCAATATATATAGCAACCAATAGAAAATGGCGAAAGAGGAATGAACAGGGGGTGAATGTGTTTTATTACAGGTATGCGCTATAGCAAAACAGTGCAGCTGATGATTCATCTAAGCCATCCTTATCCATATGCTGCAAGTGGCTTTTAAAAAGGATTTGCGTCTGTATAAATATGTTTTTTTATGCCTTCGTAATTCACCGTAATCGCTTCCAGTCTGATCCCATCCTTTTTTTCTTTTTTTTCTTTTTTTTGAGTAATGCTCTGGATATTGTAATTTGTCCAGGTTTACTTTTACAGGCTGACAAAAATTGTCAGCAACACAGTAAATGGACAGTTTGCAACCCCAAGCGCTGCTTCCTCGTTTAAGGAAAGATGTCAAATGTAAAATATAGGCTGGAGATGGAATGTAACCCCAAATTATATCATCCAACCGCTTTAGGTGTTCTGTTTGGTTTCAACTACTGCTGAGGTTGCAGAGTCAAAGCGAAGGGTACTGTACATGAAGGTCCACTACACGCTTTCACCACAAAGCCTTTACTTAAGCATTTCAGACTTTATAGTCACAAGGTTTGCTCTGTGAACTTGGATCTATTAACACGCCAGTTTGTGGACCACATTAAACGCTGCAGTTTATACGAGTCTGTTGTTAACGCCACGTACCGCTGTTTTTTGAACTGCCTTTTGTTTTTCGGTTTGTGGCTTCGCTTTGTTCCGAATCTTGTCGACCTGGTGAAACCTAACCTATTTACTGCACACTTTCTCTCAGTTGATAACAGAGCCCTTTCTAGAGTTTCTTGTTTCCTCCCCTATCTCCAGTTCCATAGTTCTCGCCCTGGGTTTCGGTTTGATTGTTTAGGATGCCCATCAACGTCTAAACTCACGTTAATTGTAGGGAGGAGTGGGTTCAGCATGCTGTAATTTAAAAGGAATATGTGCCTGATTTAGAAAGAAATGGTGGTTAGGGGGCAAATGTACAGAAAAGGCAGGAATTTGTTTTCGCCCGCTGATTGGCTACGTTTTTTGTGCGAAGAACCAGGGCCTTTCCACTGGTCATGACCGTGGCCTGTGATGTGGCTGACCGCACGGGGACAATGTGGGCCCGATGCTGGCCTGATGATGGGTTGTGATGTGTTCTCTGACCCAGACCATAATGCACAACTTTTGCCAGCCGTAAGAAAATTACAGCCCTCACAGGAATGTTGCCGTTGTTATTATTTTTCCGTATTATAAGAAGCCGAGAGAGAGAGGGAGAGAGAGACGTTCCTTGCGGCCCTGGAAAACAAGACGTGTTTTAAAAAGTGTCCGAAGGAAATATTCTCTAGGGAAAAATCGCTGAGACTGACAGAAAAGAGGGAAGGCACAGAAGGCACAGGATGGGCTGATTTTCCCCGAAGTGGTTTTAACTACACTTGCTCTAGTGCTGATACAAAGAGATAATCTGGACACACAGTATTAGGAAACCTTTAGTCTTAAGTAGCATGGACTCAAAACTTCAGCTCCATCTTTGAACTGAAAAAAGTGTCAAAGAAAATTAGCTGAATGGCTTTCATGACTAGTTCCATGATTGGGTGCAATTTTCTGTCCCAGTACAATAAAAATGCATTCAAGTGTCCTTTTATTCCAAACTAAAACATAAAATATATATAATCAATTAAATACATTTAGCATTTCATACTTAACACTTCCTTTTACACCATATCTATTATATTGTACACTGGACGATGTCTTTTGGCACACTGACGTATTAAGTTCGGTGCTACCTGTGACTGCGCGTGCAGCCTTGTGCTTCCATCTGATGGCTTGTTACAAAACTAGTCTCGAGACTTTTTGATACCACATCGTACAAGCACTATCCATGTTATAGGGAGACCTGTTGGTGTAATTATGGAATGAGCCAATCATGTGGCAACAGTGTAGTGCATAATGTGAAAAGGAAGGGTAAAAACAGTCCTATCTGTTACAGCTGAGCTCAGAAGGCTCGCTTTGGTTAGGATAAACTTTGTGCTACAGGATGTTTTGGAACGCTGCCTTTAATCGGACATATAAATGCGATTCAAATTTTTTTAAATGGCTTCATGTTACTGCTTGTTCGAACATGCATTAGTTTCAATGAGTGTTTCATACTTAAATTCCCCCTTTGAAAAAAAATTTAATCGTCTCCTAAAATATACAGATGTGTTGGAGACTAAACGTTAGAGTGACTTCATAAAACCTCTGTATATAATCTTGAACTACTCTTGGACTGGGGAGCTGAGATAAATAAATTTAATAGAAGCCGCATGAGCTAAATGTTCTGACCACGAAGGTCGAGAGTGAGAGTGAGTCTGGTTTGGCTGGGATAAAAACTTTACATCTGGTGAAATAACTAACATCCTATTCCTTTTCTTTCTGTCTCTTTCTCTCTGTCTCTATCTTTCTATCTATCTGTCTTTCTCTCTGGACTCTCTATTGCCAGAAATGCTTTTACAGAAAACTAAAGCAGGTGCCTTCGACTAGTTCTGCAGCCCTGAGACGGAGGGAACCCTGGGATTTAGGTGTCACATTAGGAACGGGATCTTCTTGGCTGCAGCCAGTCAGTCCGCCAGAGGGGCTCTTTTGTGGTCTTTTCAGCCTTAAAGGCCTTGATGAGAGATAATGATCAGAGCAATCTATGCTGGCTTTAATTGTGTCACTGCTGGAGGGGGGTCTAAAAGGCTGTAAAGTGAAGCCACTGATATCATCTGATTCACAGGATCAAAGCTGAAGCTGCGGCCTGGGGGACGTACTGATGACACCCCGCTTTGTGATCTTTCGGGTAACGTTGTCTATCGGAACCTGCCAAATTCAAGAAAATTAATGGGATTGTGCTGCAGGTCCAAGGGCTATTTACGGTGGTCAGATGAAACCCTTATCATGGCGCCATTAGTCCTTTAAATGAGGGCTTGAAACGAACTTTTGGAACTCGTTATGCTGTTGACATTTAATGGTTTTATAGTGCAGTGACCTTTTTGAAGGCCTCAGTGCAACTGTATGTACATGTGTAAAAGTTCAAAAAGCTCTGTTGGGATGTAAGTCAAACAATTTTCCAGCTTCCTAATTGGCACATAGATGTTTAATAAAAGATTCAGTTCCTTCAAGTACTTTTTCATTTCAATCTCAAGCAGGATAACAAGATATGAAGTTTATTTTTAGGGTTATGGGCAGAGTAAAGTGCATCTTTTTCAGAAATTGAGCCGACCACTAAGTCACTATTTGTTCAAGTTTCAAATAAAATTTTAATCGTCACATCACATTCATACAGAGTATGACGTAGTGAAATGCAGTGGTGTACAGTGATGAGGTAAATGTAATTAAATAGCTTTTTCATGTATCTGTACTTTACTGAAGTATTTCCATTTGGGGAAACTTTTACTTTTACCTCACTACATTTCAAAGTCAAATATCCAAATTTTTACTTCATTTTGTAAAATCAGGTGTTTTTTTCTGGTCAAGTACACAACAAGCCACCAATCAGGATTGAGCGCACGCTCTGTGTTCAACTTGTTCTGATTGCTGCTTGGTGGTATCTACTTATCACCAACATACAGTTTAGCATCAGTCTAACAGCAAGCAGAACATTTTGAGAGGAATAAAAGATGGAAGAAACTCCAGACTCGAACTTGACACAACACCCGTGGCCTCGTTTGTGCAATTTGAAGAAGGAGCTTTTGGGCTCATGGACATTTTAATAAATATCAATCAATGTTTGACTCGTTAATATCATTCAATTAATAGATTAGTGTATCTTTACAAAGAGTAACTTTTCACATAAACTGAGTTGATTAAGTAAAGAATCTCGTGACATAATGATAATGAAAACATTATAGCCATAATAAATCATAGTACTTTGGATACTTAAGTACATTTAAAGGCAAATACTTTTGCACTTTTATTCAAGTGACTTATTCAAGGGGGAGTGGTGGCTCCAGCGGTTAAGGCGCTGGGTTGCCGATCGGAAGGTTGGGGGTTCGAGCCCCGGTATCGCCAGGCTGCCACTCTTGGGCCCTTGAGCAAGGCCCATTACCCTCTATGCTCCGGGGGTCCCTTACGAGGGAAATATCAAGGTCCGTGACGTCGGAGTGACGTGGGGCCGCCTTCCCGTGGGCTCACCACCTGCAGGGGGGACCGTAAGGGACGGTGCTGTGAGGATTGGGCAGCAGTCGAAGGCGGGGGTCTGCTTAGACTGCTGCCCCCGCGACCCGAATTACGGATTAGCGGGAGAAAATGAATGACTTATTCAAATGACAGTTTAAATTTGAGCACTTTTACTGGAGTAACATTTTAATTTTAACTCTACGACATGGTTTGTGTACTTTGTCCACCATTGGTGAAATGTTACTTCGAAAGTACAATACTTAAGAATATATATATTAAAAAAAATTTATATTAAAATATAAAGTATAAAAATATAAGGTATAAATAAAATTATAAAGTACAACTATAAAGTATAAAAAAATATACCATACTATAAAATGAATATACAAAATAAGACAGAAATGAATTGGTATAGATATGAGCGAAATATTGACAGTAGTCCAGATTTAAAGTGTCACAGTGTACGTGTCAAGTGTTGATGTGCTGTATTAAAGTGTCAGTTGTGCAATTGTGAAAAAAGAAATTGCCACATTTTTGAGTTTGTAGGAAGAACAGGCCACACTTGGCATTGTAAGACTTGTTTGTTTTAGTGCAAAGAAAATCAAATAATTCCAAGTAAAAAAGAAAACCTTTTACATGGACAACTGGCCCACTGTGACACAGCAGGAAATGATGGTGAAAAGGGAGTGTGGCTGGCCCAGTTCCAGCTGACTAATAATGGATCAATATTGGTTTTTACATTTAAATAATGGCACTAACTGGTACCAGCTTTGGGAGTGTCAGCAAACATTGGCCTTATACCCAATGCACAATCCTGTCTAATCATTCCTGTATCAATAATAACCTAATAATAACCTTTAGCTCATGTTTACCTTCGTCAATGGACTGAATTTTCCATTTGGTCACAGATTTCAGCCAGAGGTTTTTTTTGCCTATTCCAATAGCTAAATGCACACTTATTAGATAATAATAATAATAATAATAATAATAATAATAATAATAATAATAATAATACATTTTATTTAAAAGCGCCTTTTAAAACACTCAAGGACTAAATTATAATCATAAAAATTAAAACAATACAACAAACAACATTCGTTTAACTGTTAAAATTGATTGAAGGGAATTCCAAAGACGATCAGCCCAGTTAAATGCCTTAAACCCTGTAGTGACTAATTGAACAGAACTTACAACAAGATGAAGAAGATGTAAGAGTATGCGTCAGGATATAAGAATGAAGCAAGTCAGAGAGATATGAGGGCACAAGATTATGAAGAGCTTTAAAAGTGAGAAGCAGAATCTTGTATTCTACTGAATATTTAACAGAAAGCCAGTGTAGGTGATAGAGAACAGGAGAGAGATCCTCGATGGAGGAGGTTCTAGTAATTATATGGGCAGTTCAGTTCCGAACCAAGTGAAGGTAATGAAGTTCGTGAGGTAACCCAACCAGTCAATGATCAATGTGTGAGGTAACTGGAGCATGTACAATAATAGCTGTGGAATTGGATGTAAGGAACGGACGAAGTGGCTGATTTTACATAGATGAAGGAAAGCAGACAGAGTAATATTATTTGCATGGTATATTACAAAGCGCTATCAAGTATGTTTATTTCTCTAAATTAGATGTACTTGAAAATTGCTTCAAAAAAAGATTTTAAGATCCTCTGCAAATGGCTTTTAAGCTTACAATTAAAACTCAAGAATTTCAATAATATTACAACTGGATATTAGGAATATCTCTACATTTGAATAAAGATGAATCTTTTCTGCAAATAATTCCGGATTGGATGGGAATCAAGTGGGAATGACCGAGAAAACCTTGGAACATTTGCTCTACAATTTTCTTTCCTGTCACGTCCCTTCGACTCTGAGTCATCTCACTGACTTGATCATCTAGACTCTGTGTAGATAGTGAAGCTGAGCAGAACGCTTTATTGTAAAGGAAATGTTTAACCTGATCAGGAAAGCTATTTTGTGTATGTGTGGAGGTTTTAGTGTTTTTTCTTCCAGAGTTTCCTGTCTGAATGCAAACACAATCCTGTAGTGCCATTGTTTTTCAGTTACCTTTCCAGTTTACTCAAATGTTTTCCCAAGACAGAATGATCGGAATAGGTTCCAGTCAGTGCATATAAAAGTAAGAATAAAGGTTTGTTGGGGGTTTAATGTTTGTGACCATCATTTATCCAGTGAGCTTCCAGTGTGTGGAAACAGGAAGTTCAGTCGATGGTGTTGGAAATATTTTTATTGCGAAACGTTTTTCTTCTTTCTCAGAAAGCTTTATTTATTTATTAATTTTATCCACAACGCTATTGATTCCTTATCAATACGAGGGCTCTGTATTGCAGTGCAAGAAGGCAAGCGTGTTTATCCAAACCCTGTGTTTAATAGAAATTGGATTGTTGTGCATGATTTGTAAGCTTATCAAGTGGAGACCTTATCATGAACTTGAGCAAATGTCAAACAGGAGTTTGAGTGACAAGCAAGTAGCAGTGATAAGATTGACCCTCGGTGTGATGTGACCACCATTGTCATTAGCTATTATAACATGACTGATTCAAAGTGTTTGTTTTTGTAATGATTTGCCAGCTGACGTCATATAGACCTGCCTTTTCCGATTATCAATGGTCCTCAGGATAACAATGCTGATCTAGAACGAATCAATAATGACAGACGTAAATGTTTTTAAAACTTTCCACAGTAGCGCTGACGTTGTGAAGTTCTTTGTGTATATGTCCTTGAATGACAGTCCAAATCTTTCCAGGATGTCTGAGGTGTAGGGGTGTAACGGTACACATATTCGTACCGAACCGTTAGGATACAGGACTTTTGTTACAGTGCACATGTACCAAATGCGCTCCTTGTTTTACATAGTTAAAATCCGAGTTCCCTCATGAACATAATCAGTGGTGAACCGCATGATTCTTTTGTGTTTGATGTACAGCTTAAAAAATTTCTCTTAAAATGAGAAATTCCTGACAATTCAGCATAACGAGGGAGTGAATGAATGAATGAATGAATGAAGGAGGGAAGGAAGGAATTAACTCTTTTATGAATAAATAAATTGAATGAGTAAATAAACATCTCTCTTGCATGTTTCTTAAATGCAGACATTTGTTAATGTATGCGAAATTAGTAGAACCTATCTTTAAAAAAAATAGTGTAAAATTATACAAAAAATATTAAATGTAAAAAAAATAAATAAATAAATAAATATGTATTACCCAAATATGTTCTAAGTTCTAAATGTAAACTATTTAATTAAATTTTTCCATTAATAAATTTTTTTTTAATTATTGCCAATTTAATCGATTACTCAATTTAATCATTATAATTAAAAAGTGTATTACGTAAATTTCATTTAATTATCATTTTTATATATAACATTTTTTACTGAAACCAAGCAGGCATTTTATTCAAAATTGTTTACAAATGTTAAAACCAATAAACGGCGTTAATGAAAAAAAAAACGACAAGCAATTTTGTGCTTTGCATTTCTTCGCCTAAACTGCACCGAAATTAAACCGAGCCGTGTCTTTTTTTTTTGTGTACCGTTACCCCCCTACTGTAGACCAATTCCTTCTTGAGCAATTTTTTTCACACTATACCCTTCCTTCATAAATAAGACCCTATTTTTGTGTGAGTAGACCCCAGGATGGAGGTGCCGGATTATAAATAGCCTTTTTTGTGGTATTTATTTGAAGAGATCCTCCTGATGTGGTGTGCTATTTTGCTATTTTTGCTTCACCCTTGAATTTTCCCTGACCAGAGAAATATCTGTTACCCCTCGCCGTTCCTCTGACCGACCTCTCAAACGTAATTACCCCTGTTCCGTGCAAATCATCTATAGATTACTAGCTGCTTTGTGCACTATCATAACAGCACCCCGAGTAAATGCGAGAAGGAGGGGTGTCATGAGCAATGCCCATACTCTTGCCAAAACCCCATCAAATGAAAAGCCTGCGGCTGGTGGGGTTATTTTTTGCTGGGCTTCGGGGGCTTGTGGCGTGCACAAGTCGGCACATGGCCGCGACGGAGAGTGGTCGCGAGTGAATCGCAGAGCTCCAATTATGGCAGAAGTAGTACACATGTCGCTCAGGCAGTTAACTTCGCTGTCTTGTGGTGGAGGAATTCAATGGGGGGGGGGGAATCCATAGATCGAGGGTTAGGAGAGAGAAAGACAACCCAAAAGAGGGGTACAATCATACATCAGTGAGAGGAGAAAACTATAGTTATAGGTTGTATTTTTATAGAATGTGGTCTGTTTGTTTTACATTCTTTGACCAGCAGTCAAGCATCGCATACACACACGCAAAAGGTGGTCAAGTGTGAGTTGGCCTAATCAAGTCACCTTTAAAAGACCCTAAATGTTTCCAGTGTCGTGTTATTCAGTTATGAATGTGATGTGAAAACTTTTTTAAGTTATAGCATAAGATAGTTTCTTCAGCTCATACTGAATCACATGAACAGGTGTAAAGAATACAAACGTATAGATACCCTACTGCAAAACCGACTCCATTACAAGTTAAAAGTCACCAATTCCAATATGACTTGAGTAAAAGTCTTCAAGTATCTGATTTTAACAGTACTTAAGTATTTGACTCACATTAAGAGTAAGTTTAAAGATGCACTAGTCCTCAACACTGAGACACATGTTAGTGAAAAGCCAAAAAAATGTTGAATTGTGAGGTTTTATCTCCTGAAATACAAATCAAATTATATTCCTCAATACGGCATTAATTAAGATCAATTTAATAGCTTCTTCAACATAAGACGGTCATAAAAAAAAGACAAATTAGTAAAGCAATGTTTCAAGAAGGGATCTTCACTTAACAAATAAAATGGCAGAATCAAGGCAAAGTAGAAGAACCAACTGTATTTAATGAATACTATTAAATACAATTAATTAAGTAAACAATATTAGATAAAGTAAAAAAAAACAAATATTCATAGCTGATAGTGATTTGATACATTTCTTCACCACATGGCAAATAACACCCTTAAAGGTGTTTAGGTTCTGTTTCAGACGGAGAAAGAAAGGATGGAAAGGATTCTCTATAAGGAGCATTAAAACATTTTCAGTTGTGGTAAAGAGGAGTAGGTCAACCCTTTTCTCTGCGTAGATTTTTCTCAGCCGGCTTGTTTCCCACAGTGAACTGGCAAAAGCTGAACCTTCGTTGTACATTCATACTTGGACTTTGGCAACAATTCAAATGCAATTGTCTTTCTTTATTCCACACTGTGCCTGCTGATTGGCTGATGTACAGTAAAGTAAAGCAGGTTGGCCAACATCAGATGTACTGCATGTCAAATTAGTAGCTTCACAGTGGTTCGTTTACTTTGATTTGGGTCTAAAAAAAAATCCACATGGTACCTTTGAAATACCCTCATGCACCACTAAAGGCAGAGTGGCCGCATGGGTACAGTAACAACAGCCCAAAGCAATGACTCACTTCTAGAAATCCAAATAAATCCATGACCATGAGGGCTTCGTAGGATTATTTCCCACTCGCAATGCTGCACTGAACAGGATTTTAAATACGCAGAAATTGACTTGGAAATGTGGTCAGTTTGGGGGTCTGGCATCCAATATATTTTTTTTGATTAGGTCAAATATACAACACTAAGACCAATTTGCTAATGAGGAAAACAAGCATAAAACCTCTCTGACTGCCCAAGAGCAGGAGAAAAATTCAGTCCTTTAATGACTCAAAGAATGGCCTGGTTTCAAATAAACCAAATGGACTTTAAGGCAAGATGCATAAAAAAAAAAAACACAGTACATTTAATGCAGTCTATTAAATTTTTTTGAGTACATATACGTTGCAAGAATCTTGAAGTCATTAAAGTATTACTGGGCTTTGTGAACTTTATTAGCTTTGCTGTCACAGACGCAGAATTCTTTCAGTAAATAAGCGAAATTAGGTATGTGCCGTTCATCTGGTCTTAAGCAAGGTCTGAAGGCCTGTCTGTGCAAGTGATCCTGATGTCAAACACATGTGTCCTGGGCACTATGCAGAAACAAACAGGCCTATTTTGAGCCCTGGTTAAGCATGCTGCGTCCCCACGCCGCCTGTTTGCAATCTTCAAGCCGCAGCGGCTTTTTACACAATCAGTAATTCACAAACGTGGTCGGGACAAGAATTCGGACTGTTTTACCGTTGCCATGCACATGTGCGAAAATATCATCAGGGTTTGTGAACTGGCGAGAAGAAAATTGTTAAAAAAGAAAAACAGAGTAAAAAGGAAAGCAGAATGAAAGGATGCCAGATTCCGACCCAAGGACGATTGGATTTCTGAAGCTAAAAAACTAGGGGGGGGAGGAAATAAACCCCAAATGACTGCCGGTAGCAATGAGTAAAAAGCCAAAAAGCGTTTTTGCGGCCCATTGGAGAGAGAATTAGGGGTTTTGACAAGTGACTGAATTTGCCTCAGCTGTCGAACTGCTCATAGCTCCCAGCTGGAGAAGAGTGGCCTGAGATCCGTCCTAATGAAAACGGCGGCGTTTTACAGACAAGCTGCTGTTCAAGCCTCAGCCTGTTCCACTGTACTCATGAAGAATGGTGGATAAGATTGATCGAGACAAGCAGCCTCAGTCGGTTCACGAGCTGCTGGATATCAGAGCCAGCGTTCATTCAACAAGATCTCATTGTACAGCTTGGGGTTTCGCACGTATACGGCCTGAGGCAAATATTCCTTGGTGAGCATTGGCCTTAGTTATAAACCACGCTATATTAACCACAGTTCAACAGAGCGGAATCTGTTGCACATAATCTAAAAATGTTTTACACAGATTTTTTCTCTCTGATCTCTCTGTTTTTGTGATTCCCCTAATACTAAGTTGAAAAAGCTTAAGACCGCTTTATAAACTTTGCATTAGTAAAATCTTCCAAAAATTCAGCTTAGCCACTGTAGTTACACAGACACACAATTGCTTTTCCTACTTACATTTCGATTGAGATTTTGACAGTAATTGCAAAACAAATTATTCCGGCTTATGTGATTTTCCGGCTTATGTGACTTTCTCAAATGGATGTATAGAGCAAAATAGCCTAGGAGAATCAATTAACACATATCCGAGTAATTTTAGGTTCTCCAAGCAGTTTTTTTTTAGTCCTGCACTGGTAACACTTACTAGAAACCAACTATGAGATAAGATATATTTTTATTTATCCCACAGTGGGGAAATTTCCCAAAAAAAAGTTCATGGTTCCCGAACCCAGGACCTTCTGCGTGTAAAGCAGACGTGATAACCACTACACTATGGAACGAGCTACAGTGATTGATGGCAATTGCTAAAAACCATCAGCTATCCAATATCCAATAGTTTTTCCTGGTCGACCTCAATCTAGAGATGCCTTCTGCAAATCCGATTTAGAAAACATACTTTTTTTTACCTTCTCTTGCTGTAAAATAGAGCATTGATTGAAATATTTTTATTTAGAGCTTAATTGTAAATTCAGGATTATATTTAGAGATACAGAATTCAAATTTCAAGTTTAGGTTTATTACTATAGCACTATTTCTATAGTCTTTTTCCACAACACATCTCTGTCACATGTTACTGATCCCTTACATCTGATTAATGTATTAATGTACGTTTGTGGTTTCCCCCAACAGTCCTTTTCTACAATTCAGGTTATGGTTCTTATTTCCACTTCAGGTTGTTTTGTATTTCTTTGTTTGTATGTGTTTTACACTAAAAGTAAAAGAGTATATGCATTTGCACCCGGTTCTCCCCATGTCACACGAAATAGACGTGTTGTTTTCTTTTGGTATTACTACCAATCCTCGTATAACATATAGAACTTGTGAAAAATGTTGTGATTGCAGAAAAAGGGTCAAAGGTCAATTGCTTAACCAGAAGCAAAGTTCATTTTGGATCACTCGGTTACCATGGACACATATCAAACATCAACAGAGCGCTATAATACAGCTCTGTCAATTACACGACAGTCTTTACAGCTCAGTCTCAGTTTTTCCACAACACACACACACACACACACACACACACACACACACACACACACACACACACACACACACACACACACACACCACAGCAGTGCATGTTACGGCACAGCTCGCTTAATAGGGGTAAAAGTATTCATAGTAAGTACTGAGCTGTATGAAAACAGGTCCAGCAACAGTTTGATTGCATTGGTGCAGCTCCGTTTTGTCAAGCGTCTGACGTGTTTGGTTACACAGTACATCTGCGCTCCGACGCATACTGTCTGACAATTCACGAAACAAATGTGACTAGGCAAACAGTCCTTTTTATTTTTTTATTTGTATTTTTATGGAAGCTGTTCATGGTTTATGGCTTTGCATAAACCATGGCGGTGCTCCAAAGGGGGAGGGGGCAGGGGGAGGGGGGGCCTTGGGGGCACGTTAAGGTTGCGTGTTACACAACAGCCGGAAGTGCTCTTAAGGAATGCGAGTACAGTAAGCGCTCACCTGTCCTGCGTCACATGCACTTAATCTCCGCCTCCCCAAGCATTCATCGCCATGGCGATGGCTCGACAAAACACAACTGTTGGAACGCCAGACAGGAAATTATAGTGTCATGATTATAGCTCATATTGCCGTCTATTAAAGAGCTGCGAGAAGAGAAAAAAAAAGTTGTTGAAATTGTTTTAATTTCCAAAACACGTAGAAGAGGAAGATGAGGAGCCAAAGGTTTCAAACATAAACGATTTTGGGGAAGCATGGTTATTATTTCAGCAGATGGATGTGTTATTATAGAACAAAGGGGGTTTAAATGCTTTAAATAATAAAAAGGTGTGTGTGTGTGTGTGTGTGTGTGTGTGTGTGTGTGTGTGTGTGTGTGTGTGTGTGTGTGTGTGTGTAGTCATTTTAATCTTTTGGGAGCTTCCAGCATTATTTTTTTTTTTTACAAAATCGACAAAATCATTGCATTTATTTAAATTTGGGATAAATAATGATGATGATTTTTATTATTTTTCTTCTTACTATGATTATGAGACACTTCATGACTTTCTAAATCTCGCTTTGCTAAATCAGCAGCTTTGCATAGGAACACAAGGCCCTTTATGACATCTGAGAGATTCGCAGCATTTGTTTCATCATTGTTTCATTGATTGGAATCTGCCAGCGGATTTCACATGCTAAAGGAACGAGCCGGTTTTGCTATGCCTTCACCCCACGGACCACAATGTGCAAAACAGACACGCAAACACAGAGCAAACTCTTTTTATATTTTTTATATTCATTTTTTTTATATTACTCTAAGCAGGGATAACATTATATACCTTTAGTCTGTCAGCAGCTACTGTTACCTGATGATAGTAAATTAGCAATGCTAGCACATGTAATAAGCGCTAATCAGTGTTATGTTGTTAGCAATGGTTTCTTTTTTTTTTTTTAGATTGCTTGCTAGCTGACAAAGAATTACAAACAAACAGTGTGTGTCTGGTATATTTGATGTGATCCATCAATAGCTGTAGACAAGTAGATTTTACTATTAGTGTTTTACCCAATCCCAGTGAAGTAAATGGATTTAACTGGTTGCAAAAGGTCTGGCTATGACCTTGGCTTTTAGGTGTGACAAAGCGTATTTAGAAATGTTGCAGGCAACAAAAAAAGAAAACAGAAAACAAACTGCAATTTTTAGTTAACATAAATGAACTAAACACGTTTAAAAGTAACTGGTTTTTAACATGATTTTCTTCCAGTCAGCATTTGGCAGACTTGCCATTATCTCATTTGTACATCCGAGCAGCCGAGGACCTTCTTTAAGGGCTCAGCAGTGGCAGCTTGGTGGTCCTGGGATTTAAACTCACAACCTTATGATCAGACGTTCAACATCCTAACTTCCCATTGGCACTGATTTTAAGTTATATGTGCTGCATTCCAATTTATCTACTTATACTCTTAACTGCAAGCATGTACTCATTTGTTAATAGAGAAATACATACTTTTAAGTGGTTAACAAATGAGTATGCAAGCAGGTTGAATTCGGCAAAGCAAAAAAACGTCATGAAACCTCTCTTTACTCCGTGCAAAGAGTTGTGGGAAATATTCGCTGAAAATGTGTTGCCAGATACGTGCTTTTGAAAACGACCAGAATTAGTTGTCCATGCGGGAAGCAACACACTAATAATCTCGCAAAGTATTTAGCATGGATAGTAGGGGAACTACAACACAGCTATATTCTCAAAGGATACATTTTCCCAATAGGCCAAAAATTCCTGTCCGGAATCTGTCACTATTTGTACACCTATATACATAAAGATGTGATAGTGTAGCCTTTAGAGGCAGGGTTTTTTTTTGGGCAGATGACCGGAAAATCTGTGTAGCAAAGTATTTTTCTTTTGAATCCCCAAGCAACAAAACACACTGCAAATACTGAGAAAATGTTGCAAGTAATAATAAAGACGTTTCTGGTTTAAAGTGTGTGGTTCCGGTTATTCAGGTTGTGCTTCCTGCAACAGCTGTAGAAGTTCTACTGAAAAAAACAAATGGTGGTGCACTTTTACACCTCCATCATTCAATCCATACTCACCTCCTATATCAACATCTGGTGAGAAGGTGATTGGCTGCACCACCTCCAGGACCCTAAAGAGGGCAACTAGGATTAGGGCCGACCCCTCTTACCCTGGACACAAACTTTTTGAGTCAATCCTTTCTTTTGGGGGTCTGCGGACCATCAGGACCGCCATAGAAACCGCTTCTTCCCATCCGCAACCAACCTCATCAACAATACCAAGGACCCACATTCATCTCTGGCCTGCTTTCATTAACAATAACAGTAAAGTAATGTAAACCCCACACTGTTTATTTCATAAGATATACGGACAAAAGTATTGGGACACCGGACTTTCGGTTACTTTAAAGTTCTTTCCCAAACTTTCCCAATGCTGAAGGCACACAATTGTACAGGGTGTGTTGGGATGCAGTAGCATAAAATTTTCCCTTTATTTGAACCAAAAGACCCGAATCTATTCCAGAATGACAATCCCCCTGGGCACAAAGCAAACTCCATGAAGATATGCTTTGCATTGCTTGGAGTAAAAGACCTCCTGCTGTAGAGCTCCGACCTCATCCCTATTCAATTGTTCACCTAACCTACATCAGTACCTGACTTTACTAAGACTCTCGTGGCTGGTGAACAAAATATAGAGGAACATCTTTCCAGAAGAGTGGAGGGAATTATATGAGACATACTATAATTTATAGATAGATACAACATTGTTACTTAATTTACATGATTATTCCATTAACACAATTAACACGGACCATTATATTGCAATCCTGCACCCTGGACTTGTTCAGGATCTTTGCACCTACTCATTTTACATCCCCCGCACAAACTGTATAGTTAATGTCTATATTATTTTTTTTGTTTGTTTGTTTTATTCTCCCAGGTTCTTTTTCATATTTTTATAGCACCAACACACCAGGACAAATTCTTTGTACATGCAACCCATGATAATTAGAAATCCAAGGCTTCCTATAAGAATGATAAAATATCATATGTGCAAATCTGAGCAAGAGAATGTCAGAATCAGAGCAAAATGAATAACTTTTTAATTTTGTCAATAATGGAAGGGAGAGAGAGAAACTTCAAGGTATGTGTGTGTGTGTGTGTGTGTGTGTGTGTGTGTGTGTGTGTGTGTGTGTGTGTGTGTGTGTGTGTGTGTGTGTGTGTGTGTGTGTTTGTGTGTGTAGAACTATGAGGATTTTCACAATCACAATGTTACAATTTTACAGTTTTTATCCACAGCAGTGTATTTTTTTCTCAGTAATGTCGATCTGATATGTGCAGGATGGTCTGCTTTTAATAAACCAGACGCATGCGCACGCGGGAGAGGGTTCCCTTTCACACCGGCTGAACTCCTGTTGCTTTCGTCACCAGTGGAAGCCCGCAGGTGAGAGAAATTCCCTCCGGTTTAGGGTTGCGCGAGAGCGTCCACACACACACACACACACACACACACACACACACACACACACACACACACACACAAACAAGGGCTGAAACCGGCTCGTGACGTCAGTTCGGCGCTCACGCAACTAGGGCTTCCCTTCCGCGAGCCAATCGGCGCCTCCGTCGGCGCGCTGTCACCGGGCAGCAGGTGCACACAACATCACAACACAACATCACAACACGCAAGCACATTGTCTCCGTAACACGACACGCAACTTGTACACGTAGTGTGGACGGGATGTTCCGAGGGCGCGCGCGCGCTCCAGGGTGACCCACGTCCCAGAAACGCCACGTCGGCGCGCGACACCGCGACGTCGTTTATTATTACTATTATTATTATTATTATTATTATTTTATCGGTATTGATTTCACAACAACTGGAAGCAGATTCTCACGCCATGCTTCATCATCAGCCCTATGAACCCTGTATATCAATGAGTCCAGAGTTTTATTTATTTTTATGAATTAGTAGCTTTATAAATTAATTGTTGGATTAGAATCATATATATTCATGAATAAATACATAGTTATAAATATAACATTGTTAAAATAAAAATAAGATGTGATATTTAAAAAAAAAAAAGCATAAATAAACGTATGTTGAAAATTATGAAAAAAATTATTGTTTTTTAATGAATTGGTTATTAATCAATAAAATATTTATTAACAAACATTATTAAACACTCTATTAATTAGACACACATGCATGTCTCTCAATTGTCAAATTTTTCTACACAACAAATACATTTTTTTGCAATATAAATGTGATTTGTGTTTCTTTCTATTTTACATTTATTTTAGAAATATATGTGAAATATAAATATATATTTTAGTACTTTTTCCACCCCGATGCCACTTTTCCTTAAGTTGCACTTCAAAATGATGAAACAAAATCAGAATTTTAGTGCAAATTCTCAGCAATAAAACCATCCAGAATAGTGTGTTTCAAATAATATATTATTAAAAGAAGAACGAAACAAACTAAGTCAAGTGAAGATGATGTACGGATGAATAATATAAATGTATGCACACATTTTCGATCGATTTCCCAAAGTAATAAAATCATGCCCACATTTTGGTTTAATGTAATGCAGATCATAAGGACTTCCAGGCAACATGCAATATGTCATGCCATGTAAAAATCCATAACCCATAATATGTATAAGAAATTAAAATATAGCCTATAAAAAATGTTCATTTTAAAATTTTATACATATAATTTTATAGTCTATTTTGGGCCCTTTGCCTTTAACGGACTTTTGAACCCTGAACATCCTCATGAATCATCTTTGTTACAAACGCATCTAAATGCACCTGTTACATAACTCAAATAGGCCGCAATTAAATCGAGGCGAATTTCTTCTCGCAGAAGAATGAGCTGATCTTGATAAACTCGACTGAAGCTGTGTGTTCATGCGTCACAGTGTTGTAACCTTAACTCGGTGTCACTTGTCTTACGTAACAACTACAAAGTGAAAAAAAAAATGCAAGGAATGCCAGAACGTCTGGCTTCAACAAACCTACTTTCATATGTATGTCTTTGAGAGGAAACCGGAGAACTTGGTGGAAACCCTGACGGGGAGAATGTGTGAAACTCCACACTAACAGAAACAGAGCTTATGATACATATTTCAGTTTCAAAATAGCCATGATTCTTCTGTGTGCAAGCTCAGAAGTCATTAGGTGCACCATTACTTTTGCACAACTGTCTGACCTTATATATGACAGAGCTCTAATTAACTTTGTTTCCTTGTACTTTACATGCGTTCAAAAGAGCAAATCTTACCAAGATTTTCACGTTACATTTTTACACGTGAGAATATGCCTGTTTAGATCACCATTGGTGATTCCCATGTTTAAGATGAGCTGAAAACCATCCTCTTAGAGCAGACAAGGGCTGCCTTCTTGTGGTTTTCCGTGTCTGTGTGCACCACCAGAACAAGGAAACGTATGTCTGGCGTAAATAAAGGCCCTAAAATGCTACGTGTGAATGTATATGACTTAGGCGTGTCATGTAAGATTACCTGTGAAGTCCTGGGACGTATCGTTTTCACATCCGGTTCTTTTATCTGCTTCGACACCCACACAGTGTCTGAGACGACAGCAAGTTGGCTGTGAAGGTGCATTTTCAATTAACCGTATCTATAGCATTCACAAATACTTGCCTGTAAGTTAGCCCTTGAATGGAACATACTAGGAATTAATTTCTCCTAGTATGTGTGTGTGGTGTTTTTGTCAACCTGCTGAACAGATTTCCACATGGAAGCCACTCAAGATACAGTCGGCTTATGCGGCTTGGCATACGGTACTGTAACACCTGGCAATGTCATCTGAAGTTCTTATTAGCGCTACGGGATTTTATACGCGGACGGCTAATGGAATTTCTGACACACGAGGTTCTGCAACAGTCTGAGTCGGAGTCTGAGTCAGAGTGCTCCGTCTGATCACCGCCGTCCCTTCAGAGTGCTGCTGATGTGTCCAAATGTAGGCCTGCACAAACTTCAAATAACAACAGAAACCATTTTTATTCCCTGACCATGCCTCAGTAAAAGAACTGGAGGAAAATAATAAACCAGTTTAAATTGGACAAGAGTCAAGAATGTACACAGAGTTCGGCAAACGTAAACTGGCTTTGTAGTGGTCATGTCGGAATTCAAAGAGTCGTTTGTAGCACCGCTTTTACAGGACTGTAGAAGCAACGAGTTCATTCCGATCATTTTCTTTCATCAATTTGATTCGATTTTCTTTTTGAGGCCCTTAACAATGGACAATGTCACAAATCTGCTTTGCAGAAAAATAATATAAGTTTTGTATTTTTAATTATCCCTATAATTCTATACCTAACGAGTGACCCAGAGGGAAACGTGGCAAGAAAAAACTCCCTTCGAGCACATTCAAAAGAAATCTTTATTGGAATGAGACTCAAAAAGAAACTCGTTGTCATCTTGGTGACATCCGGATGTTCATTATAGTTTCACACCTTAACGACTACAAAAAAGGGCACTTTACACTAATTACACTAAGAGGTAGAAATGGAATCTCCCTTATGACTAGCATTGCATCATGCTAACGTGTAGATGTTGGCTTTTATTCGTTGCAGGCAAAATGAGTGTTGGAAATTTGGACCTCAAGCATTAATAAACAACCAGAAGTGGATTATTTGGTAAAATTAACTTAAGTGTTTTAATCCGCTTACGCCAAAGCGATTTGCCAATAATTACCTTTTTTTTTTTTTTTTAGCAAATACTCACCTCAATGTTTTTACATACATAAATGCCTGCCAAAGTTACAAGCTAGTTTTACAACTATGACAGGGAACAAATTGTGATGGCTGGACGACTGGCATCCTTAACACCAGCAGGTCTTGTATTGTGTCTCTGGTATGCAGTGATGAGGACCTAGAAAAAGATATCCAAGCAGGGACAAGCAGTGGACCAGAGACAGCCTGTCTGGTCCTCTTTCAACAAAAGAGCTTTCGTAGCATATATTGCTGTTTCTATGGTTCAGTGATACAAGCATGAATTATTGAAACATCTCACTAACATGCATTGGCTGTCAAAAGTGTGGAAACCTTTATCAATTTTGAGACACATGAACATTCATTTCGTTTATATATAAGAAACTAATTAAAGACAAAGCAAAAACACAAGAATGGGACCGTGAACGACTGGAAAAAAATTATGGCCCGATGAGTACAAATGTGACATTTTTCAACAGGAGAACTTGTTGAAGACGAAGAACAGGAGGGAAGAAGTTAGCATACTGCCCCACCCCATCAGTCAAACTTGAAGGTAAAAGCTTTATGATTTGGGGTTGTTTCGGAGCAGGGAAGGTTGGATATTTATTCTGGGAAAAAGGAATCCTGAATTAACATGGCTACCATTCCATACTTCAACACCATGCAATTCCTCCAGACTGCGGCTCATTGGACCCGACATCATTATACAACGAGACAATGAGCTGAAACATATGTCCAAGGTATTTAATCATTATACAGAGAGCAAACAGTCAGCTGGAGTGTTATATCATGGAATGGCCTGTCCAGTCACTGCACCTGAATCCTGAGGAACTGCAACGCAAGGTCAGTGATCTAGTAAAGAACATCTTCGGCAAGTTTCACAAGAGGCATGGCAAAGTACTTTTGCTGTTCTTCATACTAAAGGAGGGTTTTTCAATGAAAATAAAGTTAATCTTGCATACAATTATATAGGTGTTTGTTGCATATAAACAAAAACAAAACAAAACATGCATGTCTGTTAGAAAACTGCTAATGCTAAAGCAGTGCATCTACAGTTAGAAAGCCTGTATGCCTGTATAGTTCACATGGTTGCTCTTTTTGTTGCGGAACAGCATTTTAGGGTTGACTGTGAGGATTTCACAAATGCTTCGATGCACTACGTGTCATCTATTTGTAGCTGTAAATCTTCATTCTGACCTGGTCACAGCGAAGAGGAAACCAGTTTCCCTGGAAAAACAATTATACACCGGCCAAGCATCATGGTTGCGTATTAGCAGAAATACTCATATTGTACATATCTTGAAGATTGCACACCGCCTCCCACGTAAAAAGGAACAACCTCTGAGATCTCAGCATGGAAAAGCAGCTTCTCAAAGATGTGCATGACTGACCTTAAACCGTAGGCGTTAAATGAGACAGAAGATGAACATCAGGATGATTAACCTAGTCATCTAATAGAATGTATAAAAGGACAGCTCGCTAACAAAAAAGGTGAGGAATGTCTATGTAGAAAAAATGATTCTAAACTCTAGACTCTAGACTTAGAAAATAACTAACATAAAAAGCTGTGAACAGCGATTGTCTCACACACGTAAAAGGCTTGAGAACCAGCAACGATGACCTCACGCCCTCAAAGAGCACAATGACATCAGCGCAGCCCCCAGAGAACAAATCCGGCCACGTGTGAACAATCGTGCCTTTCAAAGACAACCTGCCGATGCTGGGAGAACAAGTGCGTTCCATTTACACAGTGGACATGTGTGAACAGGAAGTGACATCATGCGGCTGAGGAGATAAAGCCAGACTTTCCCAGACATGGACTGATCTTCTCTTTAAGCTGAGGTCACGCTACGCTTTTCCTGTTCACATGTATGCGAATGCAAATCCGTGCAAAAATAAGTTTGAATTTGGCAACCTGCTAATTTGTGATATATTTATATATTACACTTCTATATTAGATGCTGTATATACAGCAATCAAGCACAACATTACGGCCGCCAGCCTAATACTGTGTTGTTTTTTGACGTGACACGTCGAGCATTAACAGCATGAACTTCTTCAGCAGTTTAAGCTACAGGAGCTCGTCTATTGGATCGGACCACACGGACCAGCCTTCGCTCCTCACATGCATAAACAAGCCTTGGCCCCCCATGACCCTGTCACCAGTTCACCACTGTTCCTTCCTTGGACCACTTTTGATAGATACTGACCACTGCAGACCGGGAACATCCAACAAGCTGCAGTTTTGGATATTCTCTAAACCAGTCGTCTAGATGTCACAATTTGGGCCCTCACTCAAATCCTTATGCTCACCCATTTTTACTGCTTTTAACACGTCAACTTTAAGGACAAAATATTCACTTGCTGCCTAATAAATAAATCCCACCCACTAATTAGGTGCCATGATGAAGAGATAATCAGTGGTATTTACTTCACCAGTAATAATTTTATAATGTCATAATGTTCTGCCTGATCAGTGTATATTTGCATATGTACCTGCACTTGTCAGTTTGCACAACTGATACTATTTGTGTCTAATAAAAGAACAAGGTCATATCTGGCTGTTAAATTCAAAGAAATTTTGCAAGTACACTGCCTGGCCTAAAATAATTATAATTACTGCTAATATTAGTACTAAAATAGTCGCTGTGGCATTTTTCTGTCCAGAGTTGCATTAATTTTTCACCAGGATTAAATAGTGAAGGCTTTAATAATACTTTAGATGCCCAAACACAGTCTTTGCCTTCACATTCTTCAGATTTGCAGCCTTTTTAACCCTTTTGGCTGGTTTTCCTGAAACTGGAAGAGCCCTCAGCCGGTCAGCGCGTTCATCAACATATCCATACTTCTCAGCCCCCACCCACATTTTCCAGCCTAGTTTTGGAAACTATTTATCAATAGCTTGGTCAACCCATACAATAGAACTGTATTTTGCACTAGTTTTATTTTTCTTTTTGAAAGAGGTAGAGGGGGAGTGAGCGGGAGGGGTGAATGTTGGTGTACCTGTTCATTGTTGCATATTTAGGTGAGTTTCTGTTGGTGTTGTATGGGGAAAAAACTATATATAAAAAATATATATATATATTGAACTGGACATTTCTTAACCCAATTTGAGAAGATTTAGCAATTTTCTTTGTTGTTTTCATGCATGACTCAGACTAGTAATTTTACACTTCAGAAACAGAGTAATATCTTTTCCATGACTGCAGGATACGATGGCTGTGTAAGAAATGAGAAGCTGCTCACTGAATCTGTTCAGCAAAATAAATGTATAAGGGTTAAATAACTTGCATTTAAAACATACTAATCACTACAGTAATTATATATTTGCTGAATCCAGATGATGAATTTGTATTTATTTATTTTCTCAAAGTTGGCCAGTAAATTCAGCCTTATTGCATGAGTCTGGCTTGCAAACGTAGTTAAAAATGTATGCGTTAAAGCTGCATCTAGTGGTTAGTATATATCTAGTCTTGGGTCAATCAACCAACCAATCTAATAAATATTCATTATACTGCAATAAGCCAGAATATTATGACCATCTGCCTAACATAGTGTTGGTCCCCTTTTGCTTCCAAAACAGTTCTAGCATGAACTTCTTCAGCAGTTTGAGCTACAGGAGCTCGTCTGATAGATAGGACCACACGGACCAGCCTTCGTGCATTAGTGATCCTCGGCCACCCATGACCCTGTCGCTGGTTCACCACTGTTCCTTCCTTGGACCACCTTTGATAGATACTGACCACTGCAGACCAGGAACATCCCATAAGAGCTGCACTTTAGGAGATGCTCTGGTTCACTTAAATCCTTACACTTGCCCATTTTTCCTGCTTCAACACATCAATTAACAGGTGCCACGATGAAGAGATAATCAGTGTATTTCACTTCATATTGTTATGTCTGATCCGTCTATTTCTGATATATTCATTCAGAATACAAGACGTTTCTACACATTTCTTCATTTCAGCCTTGCTTGTTTTAAAAAGCCTTATTAATGTTTCAACTTCATCTCAGGAACACATTTTCATCGTAGCACAGTATTAGCGACGCACTAAACGAGGCCATAATAAGACAAGCACACGTGAAGCGTTGAGAAAAGACGAACTTTCATTTTGATTTCATTTACTGAAAAAGACAGTGCTCGTATGTCACGTGTACAGGTCATGCTCCATCTTTGATTTCTGAATATTACCGGTCAGGGTGGATATATATATATGTGTGTGTGTGTGTGTGTGTGTGTGTGTGTGTGTGTGTGTGTGTGTGTGTGTGTGTGTGTGTGTGTGCGTGCGCAGAACAACGGAGGAGAAACACATACATACATCCTGAAAATGGCATGATATTAGGAGCAGGAGTCGCTTGCACTAACGACGAGGGCCGTTGTGGTGTGCAATTTCTGTTGTTGTTATAAGAGAAGTTTTGTGGTAAACATGAAAGTGGTATCAGCAAGATGCTGACATCTTGAGCTCTACTTGTTTTTTTACTAATACTGAAAACAAAAATGCTTGGCAAACAAAACAAACAAACAAAAGCGAATAACCACAGTAAACTATATACAGTCGATGGATGGAAATACAGTCGAGTGACTAGAACAGTGAAGGAAATGTACGAGCTGTGGAGTTTAGGACTGATCTGGTGTAACTGATCTTAAACATGGCGTTATATATTTGAAGTTAAGCTTCGGTGAGAGAAAACATTTTTGAAATGTGCTTAATCAGGGGTGGACAAATCAGAGTTCATGTTTCATGTGCAGGATGAATTACACTCGCATGGATCCACATGTACCCAAGTGAGCGTCCTGAAAAAGGAACATCTGCTAGTGTTGTCACAAATCACTTTCTCCTATGCATCCTATTCCGTGCAGCAATCGCATACGTTTTGCGTTCAAGAGTGAAAACCTACTGAAAGTCCAGTTTCAGACTTTCCAAATACGCAAATATTTTTGTAACTTCGATTTGAGTCTCAACTACTAACAATCATGAAGGCAGCAGAACAGATTGGAGAAAAAAGTGACACAATTTCACAAATCTACATAAAGTACACAAGGAGGTATGTGAACAATGGTGCTTGTTCGTACACGTTGGGCATCAAGTACACACCAGTCTTCTCATAGATCCGTGGTGGCACAAATACACTATGGACAAAAGTATTTGGACACCTGACTTTCCCAACCATATGTGGTTCTTCCCAAACTGTTATCACAAAGCTTAAGGCACGCAAACATCTTTGGATGCAGTAGCATGACATTTTCTCTTCCCTTAAACTAGAAAACACAACCCTCAGGAGAAGCTCCTGTGCACAAAGTAAAGTCCATGGGTTGCATGGGTTGGAGTGGAAGATGGTCTATAATCTTTTGGGAATAAAGTGTATAACTGTTTGGTAAAAAAGAACTTCACTGATCATCTAGGAGCAAAAGAGCTCAATGTTGTAACAAACTTAACAAGTACGTACCCTCCCAACTGCTGCACTACACACAGTGGCTCACAAGTGATCTAGGGGGCAGTATTGCGTATTAACAGCTGGATTAATTCGAAAGCAGAAACAAGCAGTAACGTGGAAAGGCAAGAAAAGATCATTCTCCTGTTCAGTTAACGCTAACAGACTGTTTGCTTAATGCACTAGCTTGCCATATTCTTCTTTAGTGTGATGGATTCGATTTGTTTTCCAGGGAACTAAAACACGAGCCTGAGCAGTGCACCGGAGAGATTTTACATGTCGAATTTGCAATTTGTCCACCTCTGATAGAAAATCAGAGTCCATACTACACGTGCAATGTAAACACTCCTGTAAACACACACATTAACTGACAACATTGAAATCCCACTAAGGATTCTTACAATAAAAATGGTTAGCTGATCATTGACCATAAAGAGAAGGAATATATCTAAACAAAAAAAAAAATAAAGTTTTTAAACACGACCTACATGAGAGCAGGCCTGAGACAGACGAAATGTCTGCGGTGTTTAAGAGAACTGCTCGGAGTAGCTCACTACTTTCCACCTAAATCATTAATAACCTAGCGAATAAAGGTATATAGGCATCAGCAACAGGGTTCAAACGTGTGCATTTAAAATGGCTAGGTGTGCTGGGTAAGGCCTTCTTGCCGGTCTTTGAGATCATGAAAGCGGTTTCAGTCGTCTGAAAGTTCGGGGAAAAAAGAGAGAGAAAGATACAAAGAAAGAGAGAGTGGGTAAGAGAGAGAGAGATAGAGAGAGAGAAAGAGAGAGAGAGAGATCCAAGTCCACGTGGGTCAGCCAGCAGGAGCCGTGTGAAGTTCTACTACTGGGTCCGAAGCTGATAGTCTGCAAAGAAATAAGGAAATGAGGCATGCTTAATTAAACGCTTCCAAACGGCAGGAAATTGGGGGTGGGGAGTGGTCAAGAAATAAAAAGTTAATTGTGGCAGCTGAGCTTTCCACCCGGCCGACCAAGAGCACAATGCAAAATATAAACCGGGTTTGGAGATGAGAGATAACCTGATGATGGGGGCAGAAATTCAGGATGTGAGACAGAACAAATGCAGACGTGAAAGAAACAGGTGATGTCTGCTCTGCTGTTAAATAGAGACCAAATATCAACTTGTGCACAACTGAGGCCTTTGTATCTTCTCAAACACGTAATACATTTAAATATTGATAAAGCTGCTCAAGTATTATATCTCACAAAAGTGATTACACAACCTATATTTCAGCAACCAGGTTTTCAAGACACAATACTATAGAAATGAAAAGTGTGTGCAGTTTGTACAGCAGTACAGATTTACTGTCCTTTAAAAATAACAACATACAGCCAACAAAAGTGAGTTCACCCCAAGTGAACATGTCAAAACTGTGTCCAATGTGTCATTTTGTGGGAGCATCATTGTTATCCAGCACTGCCTTAATCCTCCTGGGCATGGAATTCACCAGAGCTGCACAGGTTGTTGTTGGGATCCTGTTCCACTCCTCCATAATGACATCACGGAGCTGCTGACACATGATGCTTCTCCACCCTCTGCTTCAGGAGGCGGCACAGGTGCTCAGTAGGGTTCAGGTCTGGAGATATACTTGGCCACTCAATCATCTTCACCTTAAGCTTCCTCTGCAAGTTGGTGGTGTGTTTGGGGTCGTTATTATGTCAGGAAACTGCAGGTTCTGAAGGGAGGGCATCATGTTCTGCTTCAAAATCTCACAGTTCATGTTGAAATTCCTTAATGAACTGCAGCTCCCCAGTACCAGCTGCACTCATGCAGCCCCAGACCATGATGCTACCACCACCATGCTTGACTGTAAGCAAGACACAATTTTCTTGCTACTCCTCACCAGGGCGTCACCACACATGCTGGACACCATCTAAGCCAAACAAGTTTGTCTGAGTCTCATCAGACCACAGGACATGGCTCCAGAAATTCATGCTCGTGGACAGGTCGTCTTCAGCAAACTGTTTGCAGGCTTTTTAATGAGCCAGATTCAGAAGAGGCTCCTTCCAGGACAATGGCCATGCAAACCGATTTGTTGCAGTGTGTGGTGTACGGTCTGAGCACTGACAAGTGGACCGTCTGCATCTGCAACCTCTAAAGCCATGCTGCAGCACTCATGCATCTGTTTTTTTGACACAACCATGAGGACTTGACTTCTTTGATGGCCCCTTGTGAGGTCTTTATGTTGTTGAGTTCTTTTCAGAGGACAGTAAATCTGTACTGCTGTAAAAATTGCACATTGACTAAAAATATCCAAGTTTTATTTCTATAGTATTGTCCCATGAGAAGATAGAACACTAAAGTGTTTGCTGAAATGTGAGGGGTGTGTTGCTGCAATATTTCAGTAAAAGGCTTTCGGTTGCAATTCTGTTTACATGTGGAAAATCGGAGTTTCCTCAGGAACGTATAAAGAACGCAAGTTTGTTCAGTCTCTGACTCGCACTTTTGGGTGCATTTTTTAAATTATTATTAAACTTGAAAACATACACAAAAATGCCAGGATATACATTTATTTATATTTATATATATATATATATATATATATATATATATATATATATATATATATATATATATATATATTAAAAAAAAAAGAAGAAGAAAAAAAAAAAAAAGAAACTAGAGATCTGTATCACCCAAATGGGGTCAAACAAATGTAAACAATTTAATTAAATTGTTTGTTATATAATTGGATTTAATCAGTTTAATTTGTGGCAATTTAAACAATTACTCAATTGAATCAAAATAATAATAAAAAAAAGTGTCCTGCATTAAGAAATAATAATAAAAAAATATATATATATTAGAGAAAACGAACATTTTATAAAATATTTTATGTATTATTTAAACAAGCAGGCATTTTATTTAATATTGTTTACAAAATGTAAACTGTTGATATTTACAAATAATTAACTAAAAACAGCAAGCAATTTTATGTTTTGCATTTCTTCCCCTAACTGTAACGAAATTGCCCCAAACTGTGACTTAAAAACCCGAGGAACCGAACCGTGACATACACATTTTATTTTATTTTATTTTATTTTATATATATATATATATATATATATATATATATATATATATATATACACATACATACATATACACATTATATATATATATACAGTGAGGAAAATAAGTATTTGAACACCCTGCTATTTTGCAAGTTCTCCCACTTAAATATCATGATCGGGTCTGAAATTGTCATCGTAGGTGCATGTCCACTGTGAGAGACATAATCTAAAAAAAAAATCCAGAAATCACAATGTATGATTTTTAAACGATTTATTTGTATGATACAGCTGCAAATAAGTATTTGAACACCTGTCTATCAGCTAGAATTCTGACCCTCAAAGACCTGTTAGTCTGCCTTTAAAATGTCCACCTCCACTACATTTATTATCCTAAATTAGATGCACCTGTTTGAGGTCGTTAGCTGCATAAAGACAACTGTCCACCCCATACAATCAGTAAGAATCCAACTACTAACATGGCCAAGACCAAAGAGCTGTCCAAAGACACTAGAGACAAAATTGTACACCTCCACAAGGCTGGAAAGGGCTACGGGGAAATTGCCAAGCAGCTTGGTGAAAAAAGGTCCACTGTTGGAGCAATCATTAGAAAATGGAAGAAGCTAAACATGACTGTCAATCTCCCTCGGACTGGGGCTCCATGCAAGATCTCACCTCGTGGGGTCTCAATGATCCTAAGGAAGGTGAGAAATCAGCCCAGAACTATACGGGAGGAGCTGGTCAATGACCTGAAAAGAGCTGGGAACACCGTTTCCAAGGTTACTGTTGGTAATACACTAAGACGTCATGGTTTGAAATCATGCATGGCATGGAAGGTTCCCCTGCTTAAACCAGCACATGTCCAGGCACGTCTTAAGTTTGCCAATGACCATTTGGATGATCCAGAGGAGTCATGGAAGAAAGTCATGTGGTCAGATGAGACCATAATAGAACTTTTGGGTCATAATTCCACTAAGCGTGTTTGGAGGAAGAAGAATGATGAGTACCATCCCAAGAACACCATCCCTACTGTGAAGCATGGGGGTGGTAGCATCATGCTTTGGGGGTGTTTTTCTGCACATGGGACAGGGCGACTGCACTGTATTAAGTAGAGGATGACCAGGGCCATGTATTGCCAGATTT
>NC_139595.1:3990382-4190382 GCF_946808225.1 Silurus aristotelis | reverse complement strand
CGAAGACTCTTTTATGGTAAAAAATAGCTTACAGCTTTATAGTTTTTGACACCGGAGGCTCTGAAAATGCTAAAAAAACTTGCATCAGCAAGTGTTTTGATAGTCCGTTTTTATGAAGCGCACATTCTACACTCCCTGTGCAAGTCATTACTACGCTAAAACAACCTATTAAAATTACATACAACTGTCTGATGGATCAAAGTCTGAGTAATCAGAATCAAGTGTTCAGCTGTAAATATCTATTATTACATTATGTGGCCAAACATTGTGCTGAGGAGGCTGTTACACACGATGCTGGCACCCAAGCCTGGGAAAGTATCTGAGCGGCACACAGGAAGCATTTGAAGAAGTGAGATTGAGGAAATGACACCTTTCTTCCCTGCAGAGATATTGAGACATGCTCCGTGACCTTGATAGTCAGCTGTTGCATCACTGTAACTTTGCACAATCACACAGAAAATACAGAAAAACATTATATCACGTTGAAAGAAACCCCCCCCCCCCCCCCAATGGTCAAAAACCTGTTGTGACGCTGTATTCCCGAAGGACAGACATATTAAAATAGCACATGTGCAGACAAAATAGCAACTAGGCATTCTTTTATACAAGGAGTGTATTCGAAGCGTGCATCAATATAGGCTAAAAGAGGAGTTTAAAAACAGCTTTGGAGGCTATTTCCAATCAAGTTTGGTGGAGAACCCCACCAACGCAGAGTCGCTTCAGTGCATATTTCAGGTCGGGCATGTGGACTTTAGCTGGGTGCAGCAGTGCCACCCTGGGTGCAGCGTCCACTATTTAAAACTCATCAAAACCTCCCTTTGGAGCAACCCAGACGGGCCCCGCATACACACTGGCGCAGTGACGAGGCGGTCACTACTCGAAATCTCTAAATGTGGCTTTGTGTTCACGGCCTTTCGGGCCACAGAGCATGTCAAAGTGGTGTTTAGGCGGCGCTTGGTTCGTGTCCGAGAGTTTATGAACTGCTGAGTCACTACAGCGCCAAAAAGCCGCGCACTATAATGTCAAAAATGGCTCCAGAGAAGGTTGAGTGCACGGCTCCGGTTTTACCAAAATTCACCTTACAAGACAAGTGTAGACACTGTATTTGATGCCCGAGATGGCTTTGGCTCAGTACAAGTGTTTACTGGTGTACGCTGGCCTTTCATTAACGCGGCGTGGCCTAGTGGACCTTGTGGCCTTCGGAGCATGCTTCGCAGTCAGGAGACAGACTCCCAGACTTTCACAGACATGCAGTCTAGTCCCTTTTTTTCCCTCCCGAAAGCCTGACCTTGTAAATCTCCACACATGCCGGTCAGCTTGGTCACACAGACAGCGTGCTTGGTATGGACTACTCAAAAGTGAGCAACAGGTCAAGGTCGTGACCTCGGAGAGCACCAGCACTAAAGGGATTAAATAAAGATCGACACCGCGAGAAATGAGGAAATGGTTTTTACTTATTTTACACATTTGTAGAAAATCAAGATGCCTTGGGGTTTCGGTGGTAAAGCTGATACCACAGGCTCATTCCAGACAAGTTAGCAAGTACTTGGGGTGGGGGTGGCTGTGACCTAAGCATTATTGTGTATAAGTGACTACATGAGAATTACTTTTTATAAGTCTGCATTCTAGCCTTTGAGACAGTGGTACACACGAGCGTGTATGAGATGAGACAGATCACGATCGTTGTTTAGAGCGTGGTGAAGGGAGGAAAAAAAAATAAAACAGAACGATGCCAAAGCGGGATTTTGAATTTGAGAGCGCTGCCGTCTCATGCTGTTATTATGACTCTCTAAAATACCACCCATAAAGTTTTGAACACAGAAAACTCACATGGCTTCAGAGAAATGAAGCTATATCCAGCCATACTAGAGAGAAGAAAATCCCTCTAAAACACAACCAAAAATAAATAAATAAAAAAAATCATGTCTGCTGTCAAGGGGGTGCAGACACCCAGGAGGGAGTCTCCATTCACGGGCCATGCGAGGACAGCAGCAAAGCAGACAGACATGCTGACCACAGGAGAGAGACAGAGAGAGGGAATGGGTGAGTGTGTATATGAGCGTTAGGGTTATCAAAGCATCCCTGAGGTTTCGTCGCGAGGCAAGTCAGCAAGTTCGCTCGGTAAACGTCTGGCACGGTGTGATCGGGAGCAGCACAGCTCTTACATTTACGCAGAAATTCTTATCTAACAGCAGGAGGGTGGCCAGAAAAGATCTCAAATCCAAACCCCTATGGACCATGATGGGGATTCTTGTGTAATATGAGGATACACCTGTGCAATATAAATGAAAAACATACACAGATTCCGAGCAATTATCCGAGCAACACTGGCTTCAAACTTTGGATAGGTATTGGGACCGATCAAGTACTCAATGGAGAATAAAGAGTCCTTTATCCAAATTCCTGGAAAATAGGGAATGATTTTGCAATGTTTTGGTTTTAGTCCCGTTTTGTCCTTTTGGCCAGAAAAGTGAATCAGAGGCACTACATTCCTACTTTCCATGGGAATTACCAGGAATTAATGGGAATAAACTGGTAATTTTTAAAATAGCAGGTGAGCCTAAAACAGGAAAATTAAATGTAAGTGAAAATAAATCTTGCAGGATAAGCTTTGTTTAAAACTGCCAGATTTAATGCAATTTCAGTTGAATTTCTACCCTGCACATTCATACAGCACACTTACTGCAGGGTTACTAAGGCCACGCCCCCTACATGCACTGGGCATTCCTTTATAACAAACACACATCATTTCTTCAATTCTGCACACAGAATAATGTCAAACAATGTCCACCTTGGCGAGTTTAGACAAAAATATTACATACATTTATGTTTAAAACTTCCTCGTGCTGTCCCTCGCACTTTCCAATCAAGTTCTTCAATCCATCTATACATCCAATTTTCCATCCATCCATCTATCTAGGTTTTCATCCATTCTTTTTTTAAATCCTTCTGTTCATCCCATCCCTGCTCAAGCTCATTCCCATACAGATTTGCATCCATTCTTCTCTACCCTTCCATCTCAGGTTGCATCTGCTCATCCTTCTGTTTACATATATGTTTTTATTCCTTCATCAATCTTTCCAAACAAGTTTTATTCATCCATTCATCCATCCATCCATTCATCCATCCATTCAAGTTTAAATTCATACACCCTTTAAAGTTTCCTTCCACCCATGTTACCATCAGCCCTTTACGCATGGTTGCCTACGTTTCTCCATGTTTCCATCCATCACAGTCCATATTACTCATCGTTTTCATCGATCATCTCCAAATTTGCATTCAATTTCAACATGGACTGTATTTCTGTGAACTTGTGAGCACAGGACACACATTCTATTGAATCAGGGAGTCATCATGACAATGATTTCCCCACAATGTAGTCACATCTGCAGAGAGCAAACGACGTTCGGGGAAAAAAAAAAGAAATTGGATCAGCTGAAAATATTTGTTGTTTTAAAAAAGAAGATGCAGCCGATGATAAGGAAAATCTGCTTGGACGCTGTAATGGGGGGAAAAAAACCAGGCGTACATTAAAATGAGAGAAATTAGTAAGAGGAAATCTCACATAAGTTAACTATTTAATTCGATTTGAGAAATGACTGATTCTTTCCTCATAATTCTGCTCATGGACGAGGGGGGGGGGGGGGGGGGGGGGGAGATGAGGAATTGAGTTAAACGAGCGGTTTAGCGTCTTTGAGTTCCGTGTGGGATGCTTAATACAACTTAATCCACAAAAGAGAGGAAATCTACTCTGCTTCCCCAATTCATTCACTCCCTTTCGAAATCATATAAAATCAGCACTAATCGTATTGGCTGTGGCGCGGAGGAGGGTCAAGAGCAGATTGCACGGCTCCTTTAAGACCATCGTGCTGAACTCTATAGAGCAACGCAGGGCACTCAGAGTTCAGCCAAACTTTCAGCCCCACACACACACACACACACACACACACACACACACACACATACCTGTTTTTGCTACTGGGTGGGGACACATGACAAAATGCAGCCTGGTGGGAACCACCCTTTGTGAGTGGTCTACAGACAAGGCAGAAACTGATCCACAGTCAGTTTACAGCTGTTATAACGGCCATCACTTGTAAACTTGAGTCCGACCCCCAGAAGACTGACCTGACATTTTACTTACTGCTGGGGACCCAGTCAGGTTGAAGACCCTCCTGGGGACCTGTGATGTAATGTTTTGATATGCTAATTATTGACGTCACTGTGCGTGTTTAAAAGGTTACCAATGGGGACCTCACCTCAAACTTTTTAAATCAGCATTTAAACACAGGTCAGCAGGTGCTCCCTGCTACCTCTAAACAACTGTACTGCAAATACAATACAATTCAAATAAATTGTATTCAAATAAATGATTCTTTGGCAAAGTTCGTTCTGACAACTTTATTTGTCATAGCAAAGGTGAAACATGGGTGTGGATGGACAAATGTGAACAAGGAGTGCCAAACTTTTCCATGAACACCTTTATTTTCTTTTCTCACACTCCCTCTTGAGTGCTGTGATTCGGTTCTTTATGTAAAATTTCACGGCTTCCCAGGTTCTATTCTGGAGCAATACCGGAGCTGACCTGATGCAGTCTTCACACTCTCTTTTCCCTGGTACCCTGCCAGATGTGATGAAATGTAGAAGTTTGTTCTCCACTGCCTTCACCTCATCTTCAGTCCATTTCCTCTTTTGGTTTTTTGACACACCTAAAAATGTAAATAATTTTACCTCAACTTTCAAAGAGACAATCTTTCACCTCACTTTAAAAAGCTGAGTGTAGAGTACACCAGCAACCAATACCAAGTAGTACCAGACCATTACTACTGAGGCCTAGAATACTTTAATATTCAGTACATCAGCAGGAAACTAGACTCCATTCAATGCAGCTGCTGGCTAGGTCGCCATATGTCACTTTCAGAAATACTGTACATTTAAAGTCTTATTAGAGACCACTTTAATGTAAAGTCGCAATAACTAACTAGGCAACTCAGTTCTGAGCGGTGCGGTCCTGACTCTTTACCTGACTTTGAAGGCAACTCCTTCTCCTTTACCGACTTGTCGCCAAATGAAAGTTCTTCTGGAAGATAAAGCAAATAAACACTTCAACATTTTGGGGCACTGTAAGCAAATGCATCAATAATGACTGTTCAAGATCATCCTCAGAGGACAGGTTTGACTTTACCTGTAGCTTTTGAAGGGGAATGACGTCGCTTCTTTGGCTGAGGCATGTCACTCTCCCTCGAAGACTTGCTGCCAACCGAAGATTCGTCTGAAGGACAGAAAATAAAAAGGCTTTCACCGTACACCATAACCAAAAGCAAGCAATTAAAAAAATACATATGAAATACAGGTTGTTCTAGGCAAGATAAGGCCAGACCAATCTATTCTCATATTGTATCGTTTATATAAACAGTCAAAGGCAGAGATAGCGATGGCCATGGTCTGAATTGGGCAGCATATTGACGTGGTCTGAGAAAGACAACTGGTCAGTCAGTCATGAGTCATGACACCCAGGTTTCTCACAACTGATTTGGATTCAGGTTGTCACTCTGTAAGAGGAATTCAGAGACCTGTTTGAAAACTGCTTTTTTCATAGCCTCAGATAAAAATGGGAAAAGTGAAATCCGCCAATATTTTCTTAACCCAGCAGGACTGAAAGAAGGTTTGAGATCAGTATGCATGTTTGATGGATAGAGGACACAGCCTGTCCAGACATGAGCTTAGTGTAGAGCAGAGAGACTCTATGGCATCATTGACCTCCAGTGAGGAAAATGTGTCGATGTAGAGTTAAGGTGACCAATGAGAAGTGGGTGGGAAACAGGTTGCAGTAGAAATAGTGGTACCAGTAGTGGTGTAACAGAGAATGAAATTAACTGAATGAAACAGTGGTCAGAGATGTGCAGAGGCGTGACCAGTAGGCATTCAGTGGAACAGCTTGAGTGAGAAGGAGTTCAAGATCCTTACCTGCTTATAGTAAGTCAGAGGGCTGCAAACCTGTTTTATCAGGGACAGCCATACAAATTTTTATAATACAACTAGCAAAATCAATATCTTCGATCATTCTTTTTCATTGATAATAAAAATTCCTTATCATCATTGATAAGGAATTCTTTATCCCCCAGGAATTCACATCAGACCATACCTGTAGATGCTGAAGAGGAGTGACATCGCTTTTTCGGCTGGGGCATCTCACTCTCTTCATCCTCACTTTCAGACACATCACTATCACTACCTACGTTCACTTTCTCTGCAGAAATGCGTGTAAAAAAAACATTTGTCGTCATGCACCATGTAGAGTTTCTTGTAACTGAACTAAATGTCAATATATAATACATATAAGAGCTTACCATAAGGCTCAAGGTGAATTTCATCAAGGTTTTTCCCCTTGAATTCTGATACTCTGCCCTGTTCAAGGGCCATCAGCACCTTGCTGATCTTTGCTAACTGTAACGTCCCTTCAGGCAACCGGTAAAACTTTCTATGGACTCTTATATCATGTCCCAGAAAATCTGCTAACTGGTCCATCTCAGTATCTGTCAGATTAAGCACTTTAGATAAAGTCGCAATATGTTTTCGCAGCTTTGTGGATGACAGATTCTTTGGATGTTTGGCTCCACACTGGTGAGCAACCTTCCTAATGCATTCTGTGCCATGGTAGAATGAGTTCTCAGTCATGGGCTTTGCAAAAAAAAAATAATTTTCATCCAGTACACCACATGTTTGACGATTCTTTACAAGTAGCTCCATGGAGTCCATCATACTTGGGGTCAGGAGTATTGGCACCTTTCGGTCTCGCTTGCCTCTAATTTCGATGCGTTGGAAATGCTGACAGAGCTTCTGCTCAACTTCAGATAAAGCATCAGCGACATCGGAATGTAAAACAGATGTGTTTCGGAGAAGATACGAATTCAACCTCATTTTCGAAACTTCTCCTGCTCTCCTGCGATTGAACAGAATTACTTCACACAAAGTTATTTGGGCAAGATTTGACCAGTTCTTCTGACTTTTCTCAAGTTTGAGCTTTGCTTGGTACAGATTAGTTTGATTGCTGAGATGCATGTGCATTTTTTTAACATCCTCAGTAAAAGGGAGAAGTTCTGGAGAGTTCCATTTCGCTTCATGAAGCGTCTTCAAGGCTGAGGCTGACACACATTCATTCCATTTTGTGGCATACATTTGCTTAAACATTTTTACATGTTGGACATCATTTTCCTCTCCTGCGATCATTGCTTCACATTCTGCAATATCCGACATTTTTTTAATGTTGTGGCCCAGTTTTAATGCCAAAGATGGAACTGTGAAGACCTCATCTTCATCTCGGAATCCTGAGGTATCTTTAACAGCCTTGATAACATGATAGAAGTTTGCAGGTATGAAAAAGTCTTTAATACTCTGTAGATGTCCCAATTTCCTAGCACACACCAACAGCCTTCCAGCCTCACGCATTTTAGTTCTGATGTATTCGTGCTTGGTTTTGTCGCTCCCCATTTTGTTGCACAAGTGTTCTCCAAATTTGATGATACATGGATCACTTTTAACCGCCTGCGTTACTTCATCTTGCTTCATGTCGCTGATCAGTTTCCATAATTTTTTTGTTACTCCTTCAGGAACAGGCTGTGCGTAAGCACAGAGTGCTTGAACTCTGGATCTACCTTGTTTTGTGACCTCGCACTTCTTGGCCAGGTTGCACCTTTGCATATGCCTCCAAAGTGCTTTTCGTCTGAACAGCCCTTGGCAATTTAAACAGTGCATGTAGTCCTTGACATTCACGTGTTTAGCTGTGGTTTGCTGCCGTGGCACCAACACTCCTTTGCCAGCTTTTAGAACATGTGTGTTGTGTGCACGGTTCCCTTTATTCCTCAAAAGATCCAAATTAATCCTCCTTTCTTTAGAACTCTTTGGAAAAGAAAGAGCCTTTGCTACCTCCACCTCATTCTTATGAACTTGAGCCAAGTGTCTTGCCATTTTGCAGAATGGTTTGGAGCAGTAAAAGCAATACTGCTTTTTGTTAAACATTCTTTGGCCTTTTGCAGTCTTTTTCAGTTTCATCACTGAAACCTCTTGACTGCAGTCATTGTCTGAATGAGTCATTGTCTCCTTATCTTCAAGTGGAGAACATTCCTTGTCTTCATTCATGGAAGATGAGGAAGTACCAACATTCCCGTTTAATGTCACATTGGGAGATGAGGGACTGGACGAAGGCTGTGGAAGGCTCTCTTCAGAACTGCTCTCAGATTCAGGCACGTAATCATCTTCGCTGATGTCAATGCTGCTAACTGTATCATCTGAAGTGGAAATGATGCCCAAGGATTTTTTGGTAAGCTGTAAATAAAAAAAATATTTTATTGATTTAGTTTTACACCATAATCAAAGTGGATTTCTGTATGCAGGGTTGAATGGAAGTTCAGAGTATATCTAAGATTAAAATAAAATAAGCCTATAAACAAAAACACTTTGTACCACCTTCACTTTTACAAACATAGGGGCCTTAATTAGTAGTAACTACTACATTCTTAAAAAAAAACTGTACAAGCAAGCAGTATGGAGAGCGGGAGTAGCGCATGCCCATTGTGCTTTCAGACTGGCAGCATTTGCGGCGCACAGCTGAACTGTGGCATGTGTACTGCAAATACAGAAGAGTATCGTCCATTCTAGGGCTGAAATGATTCCTCGAGATTAAAAAAAAAAAATCATTGAGGCAGTCATTTGCGTCAACACCTTGTTTAGTCCATTTAACTGCACGCGGTCATGTTGCAGGAAGACAATTTTTATGTCAGGGTTAGGGGGGGGGAAAGTAATAAAAAAGTAGCATTCCAAAAATTGTAGTAGGGGTTCAGAGATAAATCATTAATTTGTTGATTTTAATAAAGACGCATTACATGGTAAAACGCAATGAATGAGCGTCATTCTTTGACTTTCATTTTTAGCTCATTTCAAGATCTTCAGGATGTTACACTGCACATTTAAGTTTCTTTTGCGGCAGTTTGCACATCGGCTTAAGATATACGAGCAACTCAATGAAGAAAGCACTATTGCGAAATGTTTAAAGGGGTTTTATATATATACTTGATATATCCGAAATACACCATTAAAACGTTAATAAAAGCTAATAGCGTAACAAATGGCAGAACGAGCTGTAACTGTGCGCGTCGATTTGTTGTTGCAGCACTACTTACAAATACACTGTCAGTCCTCTTTAGCTCCGGGACATCACAGGCCCTTGGTGATGGAGAAGAACTGGTCAAATCAAGAATTACTGTCTCTGCATCACTGTCTGGGTCCTGGCAAAAGAGATGAATATAAATCAAACATGTATGCGCAGATCAACAGTGGCTGCAAGGTGTATACAGAAATTACATATAATACCTTTTACTACCCTTTTTATTACCTTCAAAATATATTTTTTTAATACCAGCACAACTTCAAGCTGCAACTGTAGTGGCGTAAATAAAATAACTTTCCAAATGGAATAATATATTGCATCACAATGTAACAAGGTCATTATAACTTAACCAACACTGGACTCAAAAACTGCTCACAGAGAATAGAAATAAAGACATAAGAGGAAGGAGACATCTTCATAGATCATTAGTCAGTAAGTCTGATGTGTGAGCAATCTAAAAAAGAAGTGGCCGTGAAGTACGCATAGGTGTTATTAAAATAAATTAAGCTGATACATTTAAGTAAAGCAGAGGGATTAATCAAGATGTTACAATGGGCCTTTGTCCATAGTTTTTAATCAATGTCAAAAAGTAACAATTGCATAACAATGTTGGACATTTGAATGAACAGCTACCCATCAAAATTTGAACCAAATTTCCAAGTGGAAAATAAAAAGAGGAAAAATAAAACGTGGAAGCAACCAGATAATAATAAAGTGCAACTTTACACTGTAATTATGTAAGTATGTGACAGAATTCACTGCCTGTAACATTGAGCCTATGTTGAAGGTCATTGGTTAATTCTGTTATTTCCTTAAGTCAATGAAAACTTTAATTGACTGACTGATTGCATTATTAATATAATATGTCCTTACCAGATACTCTATTTTTTGAAAGTTAGATATTTAAGATGACTATAATTTGTTTTTATCTAATGTTGCTCAGTTTAAGCAAACATTTTTGTAATCAGCAAGTTCAAAGTAAGTACAGTGCACAGTATGAATACACCTGACCACATCTGAACATACATACATAAAATATATATATATATATATATATATATAAAAAACTAAATGCAAGATAAAAATCCTCCTGGTCAGGTTAACATAGTGTTGTCAAATTCATATATATATATATATATATAATTTTTTTTTTTACGTACACAAACTTACCGAGGATTGTTTGCTGCACATCAGCTGTAAGGCAAGGATGTCCTGCTTGAGGGGAGATTGGACCTGATCGTCTGGGGTCTGGTGAGGCATGATTGGGCCAACACTTGGTGTTTCCTCTGAACTTTCCTTAGCCTGAAATAAGTTAATATTTGATTTTATATTAATATTTAGTTTATGCAGGCAATGTTTTTGTACATATAATCCACTAGATTTCTATTCATTTCTAGGAAACACTCAACAGAATACAAGAACAATTTAACTACAATATTATACAGACTAAATGAGTACAGTGATTTAGGCTACTTCAATTTCCATGCATGAAATTTCAACAGGAAAATAGGCCTACCTTCAGTCTCCTGGCACATTCATCATGATGGTTTCTCAGTATTGTGATGCGACGTTCAAACCTGTCTTTGGTCTCCGTGCTGATCCCTTTGTTGGGTTGATTTGGTCTGTTAGAAAGGTGTAATAAACTCAGTAACTGTACACATACATCAAACAGTACACATGCTTTTACACAATGTCCAAACCGCAAGCCATCGCTGTCCCAGCTCATGAACTCACACTATTACACAACAGGTGCGACATTCACCAAGATGCGGCAAATGGCTATCAAATTAAGTGAAAATATGAACTCTGTCGACACGGGATTTTATTGTCTTTTGGATCACGAATACGACGACTGACGAAATAATTAATGAGCCCTTATTCCTATAAGGTGCTGATAGTGTAGCGCAGGCCTGAACTTGTGATTACCAACATCATTAACGTCTCTCTCCAATCCTAAACTTTTCAATTATGAACAGGACACGGTTTTTTATTATTTTCCATCTGTTTTGAGGTAAAAATTAACGTTCAGAAAAAGTGTCATTAGGTTAATGCCCTCAAATAAGCCGTTAGACTAGCTATGTCCATTAAGTATTAATGTGAAGACGATGTACATTACTGTCTAAACTATAAAGCACATCATATAATCAAGCAAATTCTTACCGAACTTAATTTAAGACGCAAACCAACAAGCTTGTTAGTTATGCCTGCCTAAATCTGTCCTTGCTACCTACAGCTAAATCACCTTTTAATTAAAAGCAATCGGTTTAATTGACGATATACCTCCTCATAGTACTACTATAAATAGCCAAAATGAAGTTTACCATGGTATTTATGTTGTAAAACAAACAGTCTTACCTTATTTTCTCCATGTTGCGTCCATTAGAATGATGATCTTCACATGTCGTTGTCATCTCAAAATGGCTGTGAATAAGCTCCTGCGTCTGCACTCCAATTAGTCTCTGCACTCCAATTAGTCTCTCCACATCCGAGCAAACTTTTTATAAACTAAAATGGCGGCCGCAGCTGCGTGATGTTAATCTTAATAATTGCGAAATGGGGACTTGAGATGTCAGGTGAACACACACTCTTGAAACTTCCATTGGGCTCATTGAGCCTTCTGAAAGGGGGGAGGGGGTTGGTTACGGTGGGGACTAAATATGTCAGGTGAACACACAGTTCTTGAAACTTCCATTGGGCTTCTGACAGACAGTCTGTTGCCAGCAGTGTTTTGTTTAGACCCTTACATGACATGAGCAAGCTGATTATGTTTTATGTCTGATGCAAAACAGAAGTGATGAGATCCAAATATCAAATATATAAAGGACATATAACAATCAATGTAAATTGTGTAAAAAAAAAATTGAAAGTTCATTTGTTTAATTCAACTCAAATTTTGGAACTCATGTATTAAATAAATTCAATGCACCTAGACTGAGGTACTTTAAGTCTATGGTTCTTTTAATTGTGATGATTTTGACTCACATTTAACAACAACCCACCCATTCACCATCTCAACAAATTAGAATACTTCATAAGACCAATAAAAAAATGGTAACACTTTACAATATGGGTGCAAAAATATGCATTAATTGATGCTTAACTAATGCACAGATAATCATGAATTAATGTATGACTCATGAAGAACTAAACCATTAATTAATGATTACTGCATCAGCACTAATGAACATCCTATATAATTAATAGATTAAGTAATCATTAAATTGTTATTGGTTAAATGTGTAATATTGTATTGATTCCTTAATAACATACTATATGAACTAATAGTGTAAATTCATATGTTAATTACCACAGTGGGTCAAAGTCATGCATTTCAACTTCCAGTTGTCTGCTTTAATTAAACATTAGTTAATGATTTTTCTAATGTATCATTACGTTATGACTTTACTTGTTGAGGCACATGACTATTAACTAATTGTTAAGTAATATGTCAATGTGGTTATGGCTTTTGAATACATTTTTAAATTAGTTAATAGTCATGTGCCCCAGCAAGTAAAGTTCTCGAATCATTTGCAAAACAGTAAATGCATTTCTCAAAACAATTTGTACAAATAGCAAAACACAATGGATTACCTGCAAAAGCCAATCTCTTGCACAAAATCTCTAGTTCATCTCTCAAAAGTAAATATCTGTGTCAATAAACATGTCAGTGCCATGTCCTTTTGTACGGATAAGACAAGTCAAATTGCTTAGTCATGCAGTGTACTCTGGAGGGATGTTCTCTGGAGGGAAGTTTTGATGACAACTGTAAATTGTAGTTTACAAATGTGAACATAGGACATAGGATTTTAGAAATGTGAACATAGGACAATCTCTTTAGGGAAAACTGTACATGTGGTGCTGTAGGAATTACAGTGCAGTCTTCCTATACCTCCTGACATTCCTGTCTGTTGGGCCACAAATTCTCATCCACATCACAAGGAATTTCTTCTCTCGCGATGCAGCATGGAAAGAATCTTTTTAGAGTGTCTTATACAGCCTCTGCAGGCCTTTACCAATTCAGGACAGATTTAGAAAAAAGTCTAATGGAAATGTATAGAAATATGCTTCACATATTATGACAACTTGTTCAACCATTTTGCATGTAAAGACTTATGCAATGAACTAATGCCTAAATGTTGTGGGGGTGAGACTATTTAACAGAGACCCATTATAATACATTTTGATCAACATGACATAAGCAACTGATAATGTAGGAAACAGAGAACTGTACATAATAATTTGCATGGACGTACCAAAGCATTTGCAACTTGTTCAAAAAAACGAGAAACAGAAATAGATAGATAGATAGATAGATAGATAGATAGATAGATAGATAGATAGATAGATAGATAGATAGATAGATAGATAGAAAGAAAGAAAGAAAGAAAGAAAGAAAGAAAGAAAGAAAAATGTCCAGAAAAATCGGTTTTAAGTCTCGTCACGAAAGTTACCAGTGGAAGAACACAAGGGAGTCTAGGTCTATGGTGTCAATGCATTGACAAAAGACAGACAGGTAGACACAGCTAGGCAGACAGATAGACATACACAGCTAGGCAGACAGATATACACAGCTAGGCAGACAGACACAGCTAGGCAGTCAGATAGACATACACAGCTATGCAGACAGATAGACACAGCTAGGCAGACAGACACAGCTAGGCAGACAGATAGACAGACACAGCTAGGCAGATAGGCAAACAGACAGACAGACACAGCTAGGCAGATAGACAGACAGACACAGCTAGGCAGACAGATAGATAGACACAGCTAGGCAGACAGATAGACAAACACACCTAGGCAGACAGATAGACAAACACACCTAGTCAGACAGATAGACAGACACAGCTAGGCAGACAGATAGACACAGCTAGGCAGACAGACACAGCTAGGCAGACAGACACAGCTAGGCAGACAGACACAGCTAGGCAGTCAGAAAGACAGACACAGCTAGGCAAACAGATAGATAGACACAGCTAGGCAGACAGACACAGCTAGGCAGACAGATAGATAGACACAGCTACGCAGACAGATAGACAGACACAATTGGCAGACAGATAGACAGACGCAGCTAGGCAGACAGATAGACACAGCTAGGCAGACAGATAGACACAGCTAGGCAGACAGACACAGCTAGGCAGACAGATAGGTAGACACAGCTAGGAAGACAGATAGACAGACACAGCTAGGCAGATAGACAGACAGACACAGCTAGGCAGACAGATAGATAGACACAGCTAGGCAGACAGATAGGTAGACACAGCTAGGCAGATAGATATACAGACACAGCTAGGCAGAGAGATAGAAAGACACAGCTAGGCAGATAGGCAGACAGATAGACAGACACAGCTAGGCAGATAGACAGACAGACACAGCTAGGCAGTCAGATAGACAGACACAGCTAGGCAGTCAGATAGACAGACACAGCTAGGCAGACAGATAGATAGACACAGCTAGGCAGACAGACACAGCTAGGCAGTCAGATAGACAGACACAGCTAGGCAGACAGATAGATAGACACAGCTAGGCAGACAGATAGATAGACACAGCTAGGCAGACAGACACAGCTAGGCAGACAGATAGACAGACACAGCTAGGCAGACAGATAGACAGACGCAGCTAGGCAGACAGATAGACAAAGATAGGCAGACAGATAGACAGACACAGCTAGGCAGACAGATAGACAGACACAGCTAGGCAGACAGATAGATAGACACAGCTAGGCAGACAGATAGACAGACACAATTGGCAGACAGATAGACAGACGCAGCTAGGCAGACAGATAGACAGACACAATTGGCAGACAGATAGACAGACGCAGCTAGGCAGACAGATAGACACAGCTAGGCAGACAGACACAGCTAGGCAGACAGATAGACAGACACAGCTAGGCAGACAGATAGACAGACACAGCTAGGCAGATAGGCAGACAGATAAACAGACACAGCTAGGCAGATAGACAGACAGACACAGCTAGGCAGACAGACCGATAGACACAGCTAGGCAGACAGATAGGTAGACACAGCTAGGCAGACAGATAGACAGACACAGCTTGGCAGACAGATAGACAGACACAGCTAGGCAGACAGGCCGACAGATAGACAGACACAGTTAGGCAGACAGATAGATAGACACAGCTAGGCAGACAGATAGATAGACACAGCTAAGCAGACAGATAGATAGACACAGCTAAGCAGACAGATAGATAGACACAGCTAGGCAGACAGACACATCTAGGCAGACAGATAGACACAGCTAGGCAGACAGATAGACACAGCTAGCTAGCTAGCTAGCTAGATAGCTAGCTAGATAGATAGATAGCTAGATAGATAGATACAGCTAGGCAGACAGATAGATAGACACAGCTAGGCCGATAGACAGACAGACACAGCTAGGCAGTCAGATAGACAGACACAGCTAGGCAGACAGATAGATAGACACAGCTAGGCAGACAGACACAGCTAGGCAGTCAGATAGACAGACACAGCTAGGCAGACAGATAGATAGACACAGCTAGGCAGACAGATAGATAGACACAGCTAGGCAGACAGACACAGCTAGGCAGACAGATAGACAGACACAATTGACAGACAGATAGACAGACGCAGCTAGGCAGACAGATAGGCAGACAGATAGACAGACACAGCTAGGCAGACAGGTAGATACAGCTAGGCAGACAGATAGACAAACACAGCTCGGCAGACAGATAGACAGACACAGCTAGGCAGACAGATAGATACAGATAGGCAGACAGATTGACAGACACAGCTAGGCAGACAGATAGACACAGATAGGCAGACAGATAGACAAACACAGCTAGGCAGACAGCTAGGCAGACACAGCTAGGCAGACAGATAGACACAGATATTCAGACAGACACAGCTATACAGATAGAAAGACATATAGACATATAGACAGACAGACAGACAGAGATAGATAGATAGATAGATAGATAGATAGATAGATAGATAGATAGATAGATAGATAGATAGATAGATAGATAGATAGATAGATAGATAGATAGATAAGGGGCATAGACCGTTTTTATTTATCTGCACTCTGACAACAGAATAAACATCAGAATAATGTATTGCTATAATTTCAATATGTCAATAATCCTTTCATAATGATCTGAGCAAAATTAACAGAAGGGGGTAGTAATAGTAAGTAATTTGTGTTCAGCAGAAGAAAGTAATGTATACAGGTTTGGAACTACGTGAGGCTGAGTAAATTATGAAACTATCCCTTTAAAAATACACACACAGTAGTTCCAACATTGACCATAGAGGGCGCACTCTGAAACACACTTTACACACACACACACTTTTTGTCTGGTGAAACCTACCCCGTGGGGACCTGGGTGCAGTTTCAGGGGTACCCTGTCAAACATGTTAAAATGGCTATTTCTATCATATGCAATGGATGTGCCTGTGGGGACCAAGGTTCAGGTCCCCACCGCGCATGAGGTCCCAACGGGTTTGGTGTGCAGTCAGGTCCAAGTCCACACCGGGTAATAAAAACAAGTGCACACACACACACACACACACACACACACACTTCATCCCAGTGATCAGTGACCTATTAACATGCCGTATACTTGCATTCACGTATCAGGATACTACACCTCGAATCCCCAGCAGCTGTTTTTACTGTGTGAAGTGACACTTTAAAAAGGTGTGAATGTCAGGATTTTTTTTAACTAAAACTCTTTGCAACTCATAATAACCACTACAGCCCTTAAGCACTAAATATGTGGCCATTTCTCATCCAGCGAGAGACCACGAATTACATCGCACAGGTGAAAAATTGAGTTTTGGAAACGGCTAAAGCCCTTAAACAAACAACGGAAAGATCCAGCTGCATTTGTGTTTTAGTCATTTGCTGAGAAAACACACAGAGAAACAGCTGGCTTGTGCAGCAATTAGCGAGAAAGGTCTACACGCTGAAGAGACGCCGATTGCATTTGGTGTAAATGCACCCGAGGGACGCTGAAACCGGATTTATATTAAACCGTCCAGATTTCATACAAGTGTAAATATCTCAAATGCATATTCAACTAAATCCGCTCATAATAAGGAGGTGAATGATGCTGGTGTGCTGTGGGCTGGTATAAGAAACACAAATACATATACAGGTAGTCTCCGAGTTCTGATGGTCCGACTTACGATTTTTCTGTGTTTTTGGTGTTTCAAAGCCAAAGTTAGCTCTCATCCAGACACTGAAACGTCATGCGAGACACATATATACTGTAAAGCTGATTAAATTATTAAAAAATGAAAGAATACTACTCCACACTCATCTCCATTCTTTAAGGTTCATGGGTACATGGGCCATGTCTTAACTTATATACACATTTTGATATATACGTATGTAATTTCCTGGAGACAAATTTCGAGCACGGGTGCAGGCAAAAATCGTGATAAGATCCGCATAGAAATATTAGGTGTAAACAGATTTCGAGAAAATGACTCAAAGCCTCAAACACTCCCTGATATGTGACTCAAACAGGCCAGCATGTGCGACTGCTCTGAATGCAGTAAATATAGCAGCCATGAGAAAATTCCATTTGAAAGTGAAGTTGAAGAACTGTATCCTCACTATAATAACTCAATCAAAAAAATTAAATAAAAAAGCTAAACAAAGTAGTACCTTTGGGCAAAAAAAAAGAAAAGAAAAAGGGAACTGCCCACCAATTACACCCATATTGTAAAATACATCTATAAAGACTATTGAAATACTTCTACACTTCATCCAGCTTGATCAGAATGTGTGAATCTTTTACAACAGAAACTCTGAAACCAGTGTCATTGTTTCTACAGTAACAGAGCAGCACTAGTTTCTCACATGGAAACTCCACAGAAACGGAATAAACAGTTTGAGGTTTATTTAGCACGCCAGAAAGGAGTCTCCACTGTCAAACGTTATTTTTTAACTGTCAAATAAAAAGTAAAGCATTGTTCTTTAATGAATAAAAACATGTCTGACATAAAAAGAAATAAAAAAATGTTTTTGGAAAATAATGTGCTTTGGGATGTCGATAGTAAATCGCGCCGTGTCTCAGCACCATGTCGTTGATTTATGTTTCTATAACAGCACGGCTGCGAGCGCTCGATTGCTTTAGTCTGCAGCATCCGCACTTTGAGACTCTCTGTGAGAAAGTGGTAACTTTACAGGAATGAAAGGTCTGTGGGCTTTTCTCAGTAAGCTTTATATCTTAATTTTACTACCTTCGAAAGAAAGGCTGAGGGTGGGTCTGTTTATAGCTGCTATAGTGTTAGTGATAACACGAACATGGTCCATTGCAACATAAATTGATACCATAAATACCTACAAATAGATGAAAACAATACGACTTTGGAAGTCAAAAAATGGTTGCGTGCAAGAATAACACACGTCAGAACATGCCGTGTTAAAAGGAAAGTAAACTAATTTAGATTAGATTTGATTCCTTACAGGTCTGATCACCAAAATGCAAAAATCTATTTGCACTTTTATTTATTTATTTTTTTTTTTACTGAAGTTCTAATTTCACGACTGTGACCCATGATGACACTGACTTGTCAAGCCGGTCCTATGACTCGAGATTCAAGTCTGTGGAGTTCTACCAAACCCTGAACATGTCTGAAGATGGTTCACTCTGCCATCTAGTGATCCGAACAGTGTCAATAGTTTCACATTTTTAGGGCTACAGCTGTTTGCTAAGCAGCTGGGATGGTCCTTCTCATTCCGGTGTCCAGATTTTAAATTAAATAATAATTACAAAAACACAGGTAAAAACAAATACAATCACTAATCAAATGAAACATCACACATGAAACACCAACTTGTTATATTAAACCTGCACACTGAAGGGACGTATTTTTTAAACTTAAGTACTGTTAAAATATTTATGTATATGAAGTTCTTATAAAATTATTTACAGGATTTAAAGATCTGAATTCTACTTAAAGAATTTTGAACATAGCTTGTTTTCTGGGGTGAAAGTGGTCATGTAGTAAAATGCGACATTGAGAACAGAGGTAGAAGAATGGCTTATAGTGCCATCTTGTGCCGCTACATAGAATTACACTCTGTATACTGAAGTAAGTACTGTATAGGGAGCTGAAGAATTGATTTTAAAATCACATAATATTTCAGCACGGTGAGATTTGATTTTTAATAGCTGACAATTTTTCTTGGTACATCCAGCTCAAGCTTTTTACCATCAAGAATTTGCAATTGAACTTTTTCCTGTGGCTTTTGCTGCAGTGAACAGCTGATTTATCATACAACATTAACAAAATCACTAGTGCATTGTCACTTTTTTCGCTCCATCCATATTCATGTTTATCATTAGACTCCTGTATATTCCACCCATATTTATTCTGTATATACTGTTTAATACTTGTACATATTCAGTTTAACTGTGCAAAGAAATGACATGAAATGGATAATTCTGTATATCATTATTGATAAATACCATATATTTTTACCTACTGCACGTGAATCACTCTCATCCTGTACATATGGACCACATAACTTTTTTTTAAATCAAACTGCTATTTATTGTAAATAGGCCACTTATGCACTTCTGGTTAGATGATTATGATTTTTTGTAATTTAGGATATATTTGGGATTCAGAATTTGGTGGGATTCAGAATTTGGTGAATTTTGTTTCCAGGATTTGGTGAATTTTAAATTCAGAATTAGGTGAATTAGGTGAATTTTGTTTCCAGGATTTGGTGAATTTTAAATTCAGAATTAGGTGAATTAGGTGAATTTTGTTTCCAGGATTAGGTGAATTTGGGATTCACTATTTGGTGAATTTGGGATTCAGGATTTAGTGAATTTTGGTTTGGATCTATTCAGAATTGGGTGAATTTCTAATTCAGGATTGGGTGATTTGAGGTTCAGGATTGGGTTGGTTTTAGGTTGGATGTAGTGTTTGGTGAATTTAAGATTGGGTTTATTAACGCAGAATCTTTCCAGAATCATAAAGAATGTGTAAACCCATCACAATGAAATGCAATTAGTGTTTATGATTAGAAAACCTTATGAGAAAACACTTTCTTTCTATTATACCTGAATTCCAGAGGTGGTGAAGTAGGGGATCTCAAATTTAACACTGATTGGTGGCTTTCCTTCTTTATCCTCAGCTTCCACACTAGGCAGCCCAAAGTGCGCTCTCATCAGATACTCCTTACCTCCCTGAGAGAAAGAAATAAAGCGAATCCAATCACCACAGTTTTACACTGAATAGTAACACCGTGTGTGTGAACACCATTCGTACTTACAGGGAAAGATTTAATAGACCAGACGATCTCACTGTTCTCAGGGACCCACTTCACGCTCCCCACTGTGGTCTTAAACTTGGGCGAGTCGGCGTCCGTGGGCACAGGGATATGGATCTCCACGTTATTAGCAGTAGAGCGCCGTTTAAATTGTGATTTGGCCTGAAACACAAGAGCCTCCATTAGCCTGGATGCTGCCTTCCAGCTCAAGATGCTAAACTTCATCTCAAGAGGTCAAGAAGCCTTTGTCATTGTCGATGTTCCACCAAAACACTGGTGCTACGTGAAAGCAGCATAAAGCTACAACAAATACACAAAACAGCACCGGCAGTAAACCTGCTGTATAATGTGTTATACAGTACAATGTGCAAAAATGAGAACAAGAAGATATTTGTAAATATAAACAGAAAATGTTGTGCAAAACAGACACAGCAGCAACCGAACAGACGTGCAAAACAGCATGTAAACAGTTATAATATAGTTATACTAAAATAATAAATCTGAAGGTTAAAAAACACAGAAAATCGAAGAAAAAAAAAAAGAAATCAGTTCTGACCTTAATCATGTACTCAATTCTGCTGTGTGAATGCTTCTCAATCACAGACTCAATCCAGATCAGAGGCTTTACCTGGAAAGTCATCAAGAACATTTCTGCATATGTAGAATACAGCATGAACAGAACGTGTATGCGTAAGTGCAAGCGGAGGGGCTCACGTGTGTGTTAAGACGGTACGACATGAGCTCAAACTCTCCGTCTGGAGGAATGAAGCTGATGGTGCGGTCGTTCTCGAAGCGGGACAGTCGTACGCACTGGTGGAACTTCACGTCCTCCAGCTCTACGGACTTACTCTTCCCTCCTGCGCATGAGAAAAGTCAGCCAGAGACAAAAAAAATAAAAAATCCATACACAGCATCATAGAGTTTCCGAATGTATTATTAAACAGGTGCGAAAAAATAAAGCGTTCAATGTAACAGACTTTTACGAGATAATGTAATGACCCTTACTATTAATCTATTAATGCATCAACAAACGGATGTGAAAATAACTGTGCAATTATATTTATTTATTCATTATATAAAAGCACACTCACGTCCGGTGTTTTCGAACAGGACCTTATCATTAAGCCCCAGACGCAGCTCGGGCATGCCCGAAAGAAACACTCGCATTTTAATGGAGCCCACGATCTCGCTGCGGAGGACGTTTCCGTTGGCACTGACCTGTGAGGACACGAGCAGAACATTTTAATGCGTTTTTTTTTTTTTTTTTGTAGCACCTGTAAGAACGCTAATTAACCACAAACTGCATAAACTGATCAGGCATAACATTGACATAACATGAGCAGTGAAGTGAATAACACTGATTATCTCTTTATCATGCCACCTGTTAATGGGTGGAAGATATTTATTAGGCAGCAAGTGAACATTTTGTCCTCAAAGTTGACATGTTAGAAGCAGTAAAAATGGGCAAAGGGATTTAAGTGAGGGCCAAATTGTACGACTAGGCGTCTGGGTCAGAGCATCTACAAAACTGCAGCTCTTGTGAGCAGTTCCTGGTCTGCAGTGGTCAGTATCTATCAAAAGTGCTCCAAGCAAGGAACAGTGCAAGAAACAGTGGTGAACTGAAAGGGGGGCCGAGGCTTGTTGATGCACGTGAGGAGCGAAGGCTGGTCCGTGTGGTCCCATCCAACAGACGAGCTTCTGTATCTCAAATTGCTGAAGAAGTTCATGCTGTTAATGAGCGACAGGTCGGGACTGTTTCGGCAGCAAAAGGGGGCCAACACTATATTAGGCAGGTTATGCCTGTACTGGGTTTTTACCCTTGAGATTGGCACATTAGAGGCTCCAGAATTGAGATAATTTGGAATACAGTGCATCACGTCTGGATTAGAATCTATGTAAAGCAGTTGATCAAAAGATTTGGTAATTTCAGCAAATCAGTAGTCAGAAAATAAGAAATAAGAAAAAAAAAAATTCAAATCCAGATCCTTGCATAATAATGCAGCAGGTATGAAACAAAAACTTTATAAACTACTACATATCTGATGGTCTCTGAATTAAAATAGAACGAAGAAAAAATTTTTTTGAGCCTCCCTTTTCCTCCACACTGTACTCTGTGCTGCGATGGATGTGTGTGTTTGTTTTCAGAAGTCCAAAAGTGTGATCTAAAAATGGCGTGCCTACCAGAAGATTGACGGACTCGATGACGTCCAGGAAAACCTCGTTCTTCCTGTACTTGATGCCCTCTGACCTCCAGGACACGGCGTTGGTGACCGTCGCAGGGGGACGAGGTGCTCCTGTGTCTAACTTGTGCCCCTCTTGTGTGATGTATCTGGACAAACATTACAATAAATTACTGCAACATCCAAAACAGCCACAACACGGTGAAAAGTCAGAAGAGGGACAGGAAGCCGGTTAATGGAGAATGTTCGAGATAAGAACATCTGTAAAGCATTGGATGGAATGAAGGACAGGTGAGGAGCGTGTGATGCACGGCGTGATACTGACTCCTGCAGGATTTTGCTGTCGGTCGTCTGTGGGTAGCCGAAATCCATGAGCTCGTCCAGAAGCTCGTAAATGATGACAAAGTTATCTCGGATGCTCTCCTCCTCCAACTCCTTAAAATACTCGGAGAAAACCTGATGCCACAAAAACAGCAACGGTTACGCAAAAGACTCTCTTAAATCTTGTGTTCTAAAACCGTACGCAACTGTCTTAGATCTCATTTCTGGATTACCTGCACGATTTTATACAGGAACGAGAAAACCAGAGAGACGCAGGCGTTTTTCTTGGATGTCGCAACAACTGGACGAAAGAGTTAAAGGAAACCGCAAAGTCATCAATGTTAAAGGGTGCGAAAGACAAACAATTTTATTCTACACACATTGTTTTGCAACACAAACAGGAAGTAACTTCTATATGCTGCAACCAATAACAGGAACTAACTTTCATGCAAACATCTCAGCACTAGAACCATTTTCTTTTCCCAGACCAGAATCCGATATTGTTTCCTTTTTCAGGCTGATCTTGACTGTTACTTTTAACCCTTCAAAGATAAAACAATCACCAATATACCAACATACGCTATATGAACAAAAGTATTGGGACGCCTGACTTTTCCAGCATTATGTGTTTCTACTCCAAGCTGTTTTCGCACTAGTGGAGGCACATAATTGTATAATTGTGGATGCGTCCGCCTGAAAATTTCCCTCGGTTTCAACTAGGAGAGCCAAACCTGTTCCAGGATGACAATGTGCACAAAATCAGCTCCATGCTTTACATGGGTTGGAGTGGAAGATCTTAAATGGCCTGCTAAAGAGCTTGGACCTCAACCTTATTGAACACCTTCGATATGACTGCACCCCAGGCCTCCTCGCCTCACATACATCAGTACCTGCCTTTACTAACACCCTTGTGACTGCAAACCACACGCGAAAATCTAGTAAAGCATCCTCCAAGAAGAATGTAGGTTATTATAAGAGTAAATGGAGACTAAATGTGGAATGGGATGTTTAAAAAAAAAATAATAATAATAAAATCTCAGTTAGTTGTCGACAAACTTTTGTCCATTCAGTGCATTAAGTATAAAAATAAAATCAATCCTGACAGAACTGAAGTCTATATGTATGATTTTTGCTTTCATGTTTTTTTTTTGTTTTGTTTTTGTTTTTTATTTACGGTAGTAACTCCACTGAGCATCATCATGTTTTATTCATTGTACAAGAAGCATCTTCAACATAATGCAAATCGAGTTATTGTTGTTATCTCGTTAAAACATCTTTAGGAATGTGGTAGCACCGGAACAGCCGGTCTGAAAATCAGTAGTGCCCTAACCATGAAAACTGTTCAAACTCTTTTGTTTACACTACATGTTTAACTGTACGTATGTAATTCAAGCAAAAACTGCTCCTTGCACAAACACCGTGACTAACATCTTTTTCCTGTTCTGCGTAACCCTACTGCTATGACAGAACTACTTCTGTGACGGAGCGGCTCAGAGAGCTCGGACTGAGAGAGAGAGCTCGGACTGAGAGAGAGAGAGAGAGAGAGAGAGAGAGAGAGAGAGAGAGAGAGAGAGAGAGAGAGAGAGAGAGAGAGAGAGAGAGAGAGAGAGAGAGAGAGAGAGAGAGAGAGAGAGAGAGAGAGAGAGAGAGAGAGAGAGAGAGAGAGAGAGAGTGAAGGATACGGTAAAGGTTGTTGTGTTTGATCCACATGAAGCGCACTCCACCGTGAGCCAGGATGGGAGAGAGAGTGCCTTCTTCCTCCTTATCCATCAGCAGAGTCATGAAGTGCTCGATCTCAGACATGTCCACATCGCCGCGGTAGTTACGGCAAATCAGGACCTGGAAAACACACACACACGAGCGACAGGTTATGCATTTGAATAAAATATAAAAAAATAAAAAAACATGACAATGTATAACTTCAACAACAAAAAATAATAAATAAATCTCCAAATTCTTCTTCTGTCTAATTTCACTGAAGTAGATTATCGTCGTCATATCCTGCAGAAGAAGCAGAGGAGTTTCACAGCGACGTTTTTCGGCGATTTCTAGGATTTAGGAATATTTTCACTAAGGAATTGAGCCCATCCTGATCTCAGACAGGGAACTGTACATGTCCACTCCAATATAGCGTATGCCTGCATATACACTATATTGCCAAAAGATTTGGGTCACCTGGTCAGTTATGATATGTGCGTTTTTTGAGCATCGCATTGCACATTTAGTCCCAATTTGCTCTTATTATTTCCTCCACTCTTCTGGGAAGATGTGCATGTGGACACAAGCGTGTCAGTAAAGTACAGTGATGTAGGTGTGGTGAGGAGGCCTGGGGATGTTCAGTAGGGTTAAGATCAGAGCTCTATAGCAGGCCATTGAAGATCTTTCTCTCCAAACCCATGTAAAGCAGATCTTTATGGAGCTCGAGTTGTGCACAGGGGCAGTGCCATGCTATTTTATTATACCGAATCCAATGACGTCCTACACGATCATGTGCAGAGAGCTTTGTTTTATATATAAGTAAATAAAATGCATACATGTCTTTATAGATAATCTCCATATATAAATACATGCACTTGCACTCTGCAGAATGAAGGTACCGTTCAATCAACTCTACATATATTTTATTTTAATCATTCCTCCAAAATAAGACATCATGACTTTTTTTATGAGGGAATTTTTGTGTGTTTTTGGTGTTTTATATATATGAAGAGGTTTGAAGAGTAAAATGGGGAAGCAGGTTCTTACTGAGAAATACAGGCAGACAAAGGCCTTATTCTGGTCATTTTAACCCAACAATTATTATAAAACTGTCCAATAAATATCGATCATTATTTTATTTATTATTCAAATCGTATTAAGCATGAAGACCCAGTCCACCATTTTATTGCATGTCGTGTGTTTGTGTATGTTTCTACCTAAAAAGCAATTACAATGATGTCATTTTTGACGTGACGATCAGGAAATGGTGAGAAAACACCGAAAAAAATAAGAAATAAATATGATAATTTCTATATAAACAGCCGAGGTCCTGCTGAGGAGAGCGGCAGGGGAGCTGAGTGTTCCCGGGAGAGGAGGATGACTGGGCGGCGGTTTAATCAAATCCATGATCCGCTAGTTAGCATATTAGCATAGTTAGCATATTAGCACGCGTCCCATAAATACAATATGCTGGATTAAAATTAGCTTGAAACAAATAGAAAAAAACATAAACAAATATAAAGTTTTAAATATGCTTCCTTTAAAACCCAGCAACTCAAACTGTTTTCTTTCCCACCCGTCTTCCCTTATACGTTTCACATCCTTCGCTACGATTGGTCAGTCCTTTGTGGGGGGGTCCGTAAAAACCGCGTGCTGATTGGTCCACTGCGTGTGAAAATGACGGATAAGCCAATCACGTGGTAGGAAAACGGGTTATGCAGGAATACAGGTGGGAGCAGCGAATGAAAGAATTAGCATACGCTAGCCGCAGGAGCTAACCGGCGGATTCCGTTATCTTACCTTGCCTTTCAGGTCTAACACGTAAACGGCGCTGGCTGACATTTTGGACGCCCGGAGAGAGTCGCTTCAAGACGAAGCGAGTGGCTTTAAAATCCGAACAATTCGACAGTAACCAGTGCTGAGTTTCTAATAAACCAAAAAATGACGGCATCAGTCACCAAGTCATATATATATATATATATATATATTTTTTTTTTTTTTTTTTTTTTGCTGTAACCACAGTACAGGTCTGTCTAGCGCCCCCTGTCTGACTGGAGACACACTGCACCAATAAAGGAGTAATTTTCTTTCGGCTTCTCCCATTAGGGGTCGCCACAGCGACAGCCACAGCGGATCATCCTTATTTATGATCCGCGTGTTCGATTTGGCAGGTTTTCTTTTACGCTGGATGCCCTTCCTTCCTATATGTCATGTTTGTTATCACCATTAGATGTCACTTGATGTTAATTTTTCTCTTCCTAACACCTCTGAGTGTAACCACAAACCTAAAAATAGTGTGTAGTGTATGAATTTACTTGTGAACAATGCCTACTTTCCTTCATTCGTTTATTTATTCATTCACAATTATTAAGAAAATCTCTCTTTGCATTTGTGGAATTAGTAGAATTAGAAAGAAGTACAGCATGCTTTGCTGAAAAGACGAGCGCCAAACATTGCGTCCTTGTTTATTTAAAGCATAAAGTCTTTCAAATGCAACCTGCTTTAGTGCAGCAAAAAAGCAGACGCATGTCAAGCAGCTTTTCGATGCTCTCTCTTCAATTCCCTGCCCTCATGTCTATAGGAGCATGTGATCAGTCTCACTTGGGTCATGACTCTAACATCAGAAGCTTATTTATGGAGCTGGGGATTTATAGACACGTTTAACCTTGACATGCCGTATTGACGTGACACACCTAAGACACCAAGCTGCATCAGCAGTGCACTAATTCTTCAAAACCTTCGAAACCCGAGTGTATATGTGACTCATTTCACTTATTTCATGACGCACCAATATCGAAATTCATGTACTAAAATAGCCACGTGGGCCATAGTTGCTGTGATTCCTTTTTCTTCAAAAATAGTTGTTTTTTTTTAGTTGCAGTTTCTTAATCATCTTATCTTATAGTGCAGCAATCAGCAGTTATTTCTTGCATTATGAAATATGTGGCCAAGCGTCAGCTACGTTTTTCTTAGAGACTATTTCAGGCATGGGGTGGGGGGTTTGTAAATAATTACAACCCCAATTCCAAAAAGTTGGGACACTGAGTAAAATGAGAATAAAAACAGAATGCAATGATTTGCAAATCTAATAAAACCTGTATTTTATTAGAAATACAACATAGAGAACATATCAAATGTTTAAAGTGAGGAAATGTACCATTTAAAGAGAAAAAAAATAAGGTCATTTTCAATTTGATGGCTGCAACACATCGCAAAAAAGTTGGACGGGGAAACAAAAGTCTGAATTTAACAGTTGGAGAAACATTTGGCAATTAAGGAGGTTGACTGACAGCAGGTCAGTAAGATGATTGGGTATAAATAGTGCATCTTAGAGAGGTAGAGTCTCTCAGAAGTAAAGATGGGCAGAGCTTCACCAATCTGTGAAAGACTTGATGATCAATATTGGATGCCTTTGATTTTTGGGTCCTCAGACGGCACTGCATTTAACAGTCATGATTCTGTAGTAGAAATCGCTGCATGGGTTCATTAACATCTCCAGAAACATTGTAAGTAAACAAAGTTTGCCATGTCATCCACAAATGCAGGTTAAATCACTATCATGCTGAGAAGAAGACACTCGTGAACTTGATCCAGAAGCGTCGTCATCCTCTCTGGGCCAAAGCTCATTCGAAATGTACTGAGGGAAAATGGAAAACTGTAAGACAAATCGAAATTTTTAATTTAAATTCAAAATGACCTTATTTTTTCCTTAAAATTATATATATTCTCAGTTTATACATTGGATTTTTTTTTTATTGTGAAAGGAATGTGGATTAATGAGATTTGGAAATCATTGCAATCAGATTTGTATTTGTGTCCAATCTTTCTTTGAATTTGGGTTTGTATATATTCGTCAAATCAAGTCAAGTCAAGTGGCTTTTATTGTCATTTCTACTATACACAGTGGTGCAGAGTACACAGTAAAAAGTGACAACGTTCCTCCAGAACCCTGGTGCTACACTGAACAACATAGAGCTACAACACAACAAAAAGCTACATAAAGTGCATCGAGTGCAACCTGGTGCAAACAGTGCAGACGAAAATCAGTACAGACAGACAGTGCAGACAGTATAAACAGACAGACAAAACAGTACAGACAGACAGACAACACAAGACAACACAAGACAATACAAATAACACAAGATATTAGAAGCATATTGGGAAAAATAGAGAAAAACTTTATTTTTTTAAACATTTGTATGTTGTTTTTTTTGCGGATTCTATCAAAGGTTGGCAGTAGCTTCGAAGTTAAACTTAAAATCCTATTTTTAAAAAAATTATAATACATAAAAGGAATTTGTGTATTATAAGACAACTTCTGTATTTGTGAATTTATAAAATATAAAAAGCATTTGATTAAAACAATAGACAACATATTTGTTTAAATGTCATCCAGTCTGTGAATCTATGCTCAATGTTATCTGTTTAAAATCCTGACAAATTCTGACAATGCCACAATCATTCATCCCACGAACTACAAGAGAAGCAAACTGGTCATACTTTCAGGAAAAGAGGGATTAATGGCATATGCTCTCTGCCCTGTCAATCTCAGTGACACTATCCAATCATGGTCATCTGTAAGTTCATGTATGTGGAAGGGGGCAGATAGTGCTTTACTCTGAGTGTGTTACAGAGCCCTGTGATACAGCATGAGCACCAGTTCCAAAAAATACTGTAGATTGGCGAACTCAAGCAAATCGTCCAGACATTACAGGTCTGATAAAACACTGTGCAATGATCATGCCAGGAATGTTCTTTCATAAGAGTCTCTCTCTCTCTCTCGTTCTCTCTCTTTCACTCTCTCTGACCTCTCCCCTTGTTTTCAGGGTTGTGGCATGACTTTCCCAACATGCTGTCGAGTCATCAATCCATCAGCCATGAACACTAATGACAGCCATAAAAACCACTCCAGATGCAATCAAACAGTCTGTAAAAAAAGATTGTATTAAATAATTTGCATTATTTTTTACAGAAATCTTTGGTTACCATAACAGAAAGATGAAATGTAAAGGAAAAAAAGAAATAGATAGATAGATAGATAGATAGATAGATAGATAGATAGATAGATAGATAGATAGATAGATAGATAGATAGATAGATAGATAGATAGATAGATAGATAGATAGATAGATAGATCGATCGATCGATCGATCGATCGATCGATCGATCGATCCAAAATAGTTTTAAAAGGCTAGATAAAATAAAATTAAAATTAAACAATAATTGGGTCTGCGTAATGGATCTCTATGTTCCTGTTTATAAATTCTTGAATATTCCTACTCATTTATATGGAATTATAAATAAAAAATAAAATAATAATTTCCGTTGTTGGCACTGAAGTCAAACCACTGTCCAAATGGATTTGGATAAATTTTTGGCTTGAACCCCTCACATAATGTAACATGACATGAAGCACTGGTGTAAGACTGGCAGATTGCTCAGTGGAGTCTGTCTCCTGTCTCCTACAGACTACATCAATAATTTTCTCCTCTTGCAGCAGCGTGTGTTGCAACACGACCTCCCGTCTGAGGCTTTAAGGCTGCGCTGACATTCGTCCGCCTCTCACAACGTTTCTTAACGTCCCTGTGGGTAAAATCAGCGATAAGACACGAAGAGGAGACACGCAGTAACGGTATCTGACAGAAATACATTACATAAAGATTGGTTCGTGGGGCCATTGCTTATGTGTGAGTTTCCTTAAGCCCTACCAAAGGAGTCATGTGACATGTCCAGTCCCACAGTGGATTATTATTAATAAGAAAAAAAGCACAAAATGGCTTCATTTATAAAGCATGAGGGTACAACAGATTCATTTTCTGTAACAGCAGCTGTGGCACACAGGTTTATATTAAAGGGAGGTGGAAGCTTAGTGGTTAAGGCATTAGACTCTTGATTTCAAGGTCATGAAATGACCAGCAACAGCAAGAGGCACCCATGGGCCCCTGAGCAAGGCTTTTACCCCCACCCACCCCCTCCCCCCATAGCTGCCAGTTGTATGAATGAGATAAATATAAGTTGCGCCGGATGAGAGTGTCTGCCAAATGCCATAAATGTAAATACTCTTTTTCTAATATGGTATTTTAAGACCATTCAAAAAAGTTATGTTTAATTCTTTACATGGACATTTTATCCCTGGTGGTCTAGTGGTTAGGATTCGGCGCTCTCACCGCCACGGCTCGGGTTCAATTCCTGGTCAGGGAACCGAACCCCAGCCATTAGGGTTGCACAAGCCAGTGCACTCTTAGTGCCGGTCCCAAGCCCGGATAAATGGGGAGGGTTGCGTTAGAAAGGGCATCCATCCTTCACTACATTGATTAAGCAAAGAGTCTTGTGACAAAAATGATAATAGGAACATTATAGATCATAGTACTTTTGATTCCTAAGTACTTTAGAAGGCAAATACTTTTGTACTTTTACTCAGGTGAAAGTTTCAAGAGAGCACTTTTACTTTATATAACTTGTGTCTTTAATTTGTGTACTTCGTCCACCACTGCTGGCTACAATGATAAAATAAAAATAGTCACACTGCCTCATATAGGCAAATTCGTTTCATATTTCTGGCTTTGAGCTCTGATAAATACCTACACCAAGGCTATAACACTGTAATTACTGAGTTTTGTGTTTGATTTTTTAACCCAGAATCAGTTTTCATGGTTGACACATCTGTAGTATGCAATTCTGACATACCAGAGACACACAAACATCTCTGCAGCACTAAGACAAGACCGTTTACTGTTAACATTGTTATCATGAATCACACACTCACCCTCCCACCCACCTACCCCCAAACACACACATCCCGACACACACACACACACACACACACACACACACACACACACACACACACACACACACACACACACACAAACATTCACCCAAATGTGTTGCATTCTACTGATCTCTCTCACGCCTTTCTGTTTAAATAGAAAAGCCATAGGAAGTGTTTAAACCACTGCCACTCGTATCACCAGTTCACATCGCCAATTATTAAAAAAAAACACACGTCTCTACTGTAATCGTCCAGCTGTTTACAAGAGGAAAGTGCTTAAACATGAGACAGAATCTGGCTAGATCATGGCATAGCTGAAGCCTGTAGCACACACTGGATCACTGACACCAACGTCTGTGGAGACTTTTTCCACACCTGATAAACTCATGGCCTACAGTCACTTTTACAGTGGAGTCTTTTTCTTTTATTCATACAAAATGCTTGTTTATATCGTCCTAAGTTATGAAACATTAGAAATTTCCTTTGAATGCACGTCTATAGCCTAGCCTAGTGTTCCTGAGTGGTGCAGCCTTATCATCATGAGATGCTCATAGTTGCGGTTTGAGGAGCGTTCAGAAGAAACGGGCAATTGGAGTTGGCAGGTGACCAAATTCTTCAGAAAAAAGGAGCGGCATTTCTCCAAACATGATCTTCTCTTCAAACCCTCTTTAAAAGTCGAATTCCAAGCTGCAGAAATCTACAATATAAATAGCCTTTTACTAAAAATCTGATTTGAACATCCTTTTACACTTTGGTGCCAGTTACGATTCGACATCCTTACCTCTGTTTCCAACAGTGCTTCATGGACACACACACACAACACACTCAAAACACACCACACACACTGTGTAATTCATTTTGTGCAGCAACAGCATGCGTAGCGAATAGAATTACATGGCGTGTGAAATTCTCAAATGTCCACAGTGCAAAACAGAGGACGCTTTCAGCCATTCATTCCTGTTGGACACATGCGTGCACACACACACACACACACACACACACACACACACACACACACACACACACACACACACACACACACACTGGAGTAAAAGCCCTTCTTACAGCCAACTGTGGGCATATGGCTACTCTAAAGACATGTGGGTGTGTGTATCCAATGGTTCCTGTCCATCAGAGTTAAAATGTAAATGGTTTAAAATGTAGAGAAGCAGTTGGCCATTTATTCAATCCTATAAGACCAGCACAAGTGTAACTGTTGTGTAAAACATTTGTTTTTTTTGTGGGGTTTTTGGGGAGGGGAATATCAATGAATAGGGATTGTGGTGTGAATTTCTGTTCCTTCAGTGTGTTATGAAAAAATAGATCTTGTTTATATAAAGCACTTTTTTTTATGTATGGAAATATATTTATTTTTACATTTATCTTTACATTTGCAAATACAAAGTACACAAGACTTTATGTTAATGACACAATATATACACAATACAAAGTAAGACAGGTTGAAATAAATATCCAAAACAAAGGCAATGTTGGTAAAACAGCACTTGCATGATTAAGGGTTGGATTTAATATCATATTGGCTCAATTTTTACTTTATAACTGGTAGAAAAATCTCCAAAAAGATGTACAATCTCTGTGCTCTAATGATTCTGGAAAACCGGTCAGGTAAAATCTACAGATCTGACCTACGGCTATGCTGTACATTGATAAATCTAGGCATTTGTTATAGTACAAATATATTACAGACACATAAGACGAACAATATTATACATTAAAAACTGCAACAACAAAAAAACCCACACTCTTTGCCTGGAATTTTGACTTGTGTTTTAAATATGTGTTAAGAAAAAACATGAATTCCCAGTTGGAATGTTGAATTTTGTGGCAGAGGTAGCTGTAGCATTGAATCCTAGATCTGAACTGTTATGTAAGAGATATTTAAGCAAGAAACATACTGGATATGTTATATATATATACACCAAATCATTTTAAAGTAGCATTGATACAATAGGATACAAGTAAACATAAAAAGTGCTATGTAACAGCAAATTGTTATGTGATTATGCACAAAATATCCTACAGTCACAATTAATGTGGTTCTAATGTTCTAATACTGCATACAGGCCCACCTTATATAAATTGTATACAAATGATAAAACCTCCAAACTCTTTCGTCCGATCGTAAATGCAATACGTTTCACAGCACCCGCCTCAGGAACTCTGCTTGACCATCTTTCTGCTCATCTCCGTTTGCTTTTCCGGATCTGCCGATGTCTCGTTTTTGTCCTGCTTGAAGAAGCTGCCATGCATTTTAAGCCTGTGCAACCTGAAAACAATTAAAACGCTTAGAACCAAGAAGATGTTTTGTTCGAAGATCGTACACACTGGATTCGTTTTTTTTATCCCGTTGTCTTTACCTCTGCTCTCTCCTGCTGTATAGATTGTTGCTTTTGGATTTTACAAAGATCACTTTGTTGGAGCCCTGAGTGAGCCTGGCAAAATCCACATCCTTGGGTCTGAGCAAAACTCTGGAAAAGAAAAAGGTTACGTTCACATTCGCATTCCTCATACATGCATTCTGCACCCATAATTTAGTACCTGTGTGTTAGGGAATAGGAACCAATAATAAGAGCTACATTCTCTTTCTACGTTAAGTAAAATTGTAGAAACCTGATTTGAAGGTCGTCGCTAGCTAGCTAAATGGCATCTCTGTTGAAATGGCATGAAATCTTTGACTATTCAATTTTTCCAGAAGCTAACATGCCTCTCATGCTATTCCATGACTACATACATTTCCTACTACAATAACTGCAGGTATTTAACATAATAGTGAATGGAATTTTAGCAAAAGAAAAATATAAGAAAGAGGTTTAATTCAAAGCATTTTTTTTTACCTCAGGAAAAACAGCTAGTCAGCTAGCAATGACTTGCTTTTAAAACATTATTCAACTGCTCTTTAAATAAAATATTTTTCAAAGTAAAAAATGAATTATGATTCATTTAATTTTTAAGTTGATGCAGAAAAGAAATAGCTTTTTTCATGATTTTACCATGAACGCTACTCACCTGGCTTGCGTCTCGCCGGATTTAATTCTCATTTTGCGAATCAGAAACTGGTTTGTGCTGAAGAAGCTTGGCAGGTATGAATCGCTTTCCCACTGGATCTTAAGCATCAGCAGATCCCCTACATCCACATCCGAGGTGACCAGGAAAGAGATGGTGGTGTTGGTGATCATGCTCGGCCTGCGAGGAAGCAGGAGAAACTTTCATATCACCCAAATGAACATAAAAAGTTCATTTACAGTTGTTTTAGAATTTACAATTTATATGTAACATCAATATCCATCTACTATTACATCAATATAGCATCAATGTGGTGTGTATATGCAGAATTAATAGTAGTTATTGATAATTAAATAATGAAATATAGTTTAAAAGATGGCTTCATAGTTACACTTACACGACTATTGGAATGTCTACTTTCTCATTAAGAGTTCCATACAGAGATATTTTCACAGGCTGGTTATCCAAGGCCAAATCATTCTGGCTGAACAGATGTACCTTAATCTGGTAATGAAAAACTAGAGGAAAAGAATATGTCATGTATGTTAATATAGCACAAATAAAAGACCATACAAGCCAGCAAATCAATAACATTAGCAAATAAAATAATACTGAGTCGGATGTTTTTCACATACCTTTGTAGGGCATCATCTCACGTGTCTTGAGGTACATTCTGGTGCTCCTGGCTGTTCGGACCTTGTTGACATTGTAACCCAGCTTGTTGCAGCGATTCTTGCGGCAGCTGAGGCACAGGCCTTTGTAGAAAGCTTCTTTGGAGCTGCAGCGGTAAGCCAGGCTCTGCTGATCCTGATTTACCAGCGAGTCGATGAACAGGTGCACTGAGCGCTCATGGGAGCACTTCACCAGCTGGTCCATGTCTGTTGAAAATGCAGGTGGAGCATTGACGTCACAAGAAATATATCTTTCAGGCATCATAAATCTTTGACCAGTTAATGCTCCCAGGAGCTACCAGTTAGCATACATCAACTGTTTCCTGCTATTACAAATCTATATACATTTCCTACTAGGCTGAATTTACTTTGTAGTAAAAAGTGGAATTTTACAAATATTTTTATTTTTAACATAAATAAGTCGCACCTGTCTATAAGCCTACACTAATGTACTTTACACTGGCTTTAACGAAAGACACGTTACACATGGTGTAACGGGTGAAATATGTTGCGCTTTCTTTAGGAACATAGCGGTATTTTGGGAATAGCATGCCAGAAGCCAGCTATCCCTTCACCCTGACTCAACGCGTTACAACGGCTTGTATCTAAACAGTAGCGACCAAGAAAATCATTGTTCACTGTCTTCCTCCTTCCTTTTACAAATATTTCTCTCGGGAGTTTATCTTTTGGCATCGTTGTGCGTTTAAAAATCACCCGATGGAAGTTTTTTCTCCCGATGCCGTGCAGCTCAGAACACAGGTGAGGTTTCCGTTCGGAAATTTCATTGGTCTAATGTTATGGGGCTCAGTTTTTTGGCTTGAAGTTTGTGAAACCGGGGAAATTAGCTGCATCTTTGTTTAAGCCGCGGGGTTCAAAACGTGGGAAAAAAGTAGCGGCTTATAGTCCGAAAAATATGGTATTCAGGACAGTATCAGAGATCATAGAACGTGTAATTCTGGGAAGACTTAGCAGCTCTACGTCTCATTCTTGTAAACGCTACTAGTTCCACTGTAGTTACTGAATAATTAGTGATTGATGGCATTAAACACCACAGGACCCCATCGTTACCACAGGAATAATTTGAAATTATAAATACATGATCCATGTATCTGTAAAACAATTATAATTGATGTCAATGTAAACAAAATAACTTACTGTGCAAGCCATATGTAGCAATCATCCTCATGGCATTCTGCAGGCTGCAGCCAGGCTGAAAGGTGCCACCATTGGGGTAGATGTCCACATGGCCTACGGGTCTCTGGATGCCGATGCTTAGATCCGGGCTGCCTCTGGTGTTCGTGTGCAGGACGTCAACGAATTTCGCATCATCAGGAGAGAGTCGGTTTGGCTTTTCGGCATGCTCAAAGGTCGGGCCAGCCGGGTCAAAGCCTAAAATTAGGGGGAAAAAATGTTAAATAATAAATCTACCTTTCTGTAATGCATAAAAAACAATATTATATGTAATTGTCTCCAGTAGCATACATAAAAAATTAACTAATTGTAATAATAAATTAATTATAAAAGGGAATGTTTTTGGATAATTTTTGCATTATCATTGGATAATCAATTTATAAAGAAATCTAAACAAATGGCTAAACAAATGCTGACGTGCCTATAAATAAAACCCCAACAAATGCTTGCTTTGTATACAAGGTCTGATATATGAGCCGAGCAAGTACATCCCAATTAATATTAGTATGTGGAATATAAATGGTGTGGACAAAAACTTGGTCCTGACCTGTTATCCTATGGACTTTGTTGTTAGACAGGTTTCCTGCGATGCCTGCTACGTGTGCACCCAGACTGTACCCCATAACATGGAGCTTCTCAAGTGGGTAGCCTATAACCTTTAGAGAAATAAAAAAGAGAAAGCATGCGATGTAAGATGATAAACTCTTAGAATAAATATAAAAAAGAGAGAGGTTTATGTCATAGGAATTAATCATGTATGAATTTGTACCTCTAACCAGTTGATGAAGTGGGCCACATCCCTGCCCACTAGTCGGGTGTTTTCAGCTGAGGTGGGGTAGTGATGGCTGGCACGGTCCAACCAGTCCACCACGATGACGTTGGCGTTGGGCTCGCGCTCGAACAAAGCCGACACCAGCTTGCTGATCCAGCTTTCAAATAGTCCTGCAACCTGTAAAAAAAACACACACACAATTATAACAATTTATATCAAGATGCTCAGGTTTTGGATAGAATACATCAAACTAATACAAAGAGCACTTAGATATTCAATATGAATGTATACTGGTTATAAACTCACCGACCAGCCGTGAATTACCAGAAAGGTCCGCGCATCGAGCTTAAATCTGCAGTCTGATACAGTCGCTTTTATTCCAGGCACGAGGTAGCACAAGTCCTCATCCGGGAACTCTGCGTTTCTTAACGAAAACTTGGACTGGATGTTTCTAAAGTCTGTGTTACCTTGTAATAAAGAAAGAACGCCCCTTATAGTCCTGGTTTCTGGTATGAACTTATTAGACTTAGAATTAACATCAGTGTGAACTTCTAGATTCCTTAAATATTGTATTCTTTATATTAATGCTTATGTTATTGTATGTACATTAATCAGAAATGCAGCTGAAATACATCAGAAAAACTAATAGTTACTATATTTATGCATATTTTGGAGACTTGATATACAAAATGCAATGTTATAATATATAATTAATATTTTGTATGCTTTTTAAACAGCTAAACATAGAGTGCAAAACTCCTTCACTTACCTGCAGAACGTATGTCAGAGGAATTTAACAAAGACTCGCATGAAATAACAGAAAATCCGGTGATCAACATCCAGATTATTTCTTTTCCCATAGTAGAGTCTGTGAATATTTAATAAAATGCTCTAGTAAATGTAACAATAAATAGATTTAATAAATTAGACACATATATTGAGATGAAAACTTCAACAGATACTCTGCGAGTGGCTGCTCCTTGAATTTATACCAGCAGCGGGTCTCTTGGCACTTTCTAATTGGCTGGATGTGAATGTGGGGGCATGGGTTAAGCGTCCAAAAAAAAGAAAAAAAAAAAAAAAACAGCAAGAAGCATGACCCAGCTGTCACTCAGCCTATGGAGGAGGGTGGGAGTGATCATGTGACTCTAGTTTTGAAAAATATTTTATGAAATATCTTAATAATAATTGAAGGACAAATATGGAAAAAAAAAAAGCAACAACATATAATGAATCAAAATTTTTCTACCAAGTCCACCATAAACCCTACTCTGACTCTTTGACTTTGCTTTAACTCATTGAACTCTTGCGCTTTTTATTTTTTATAAAAACAAATACAAAAAATTTGATCTTTGATCCTGTGCCAAGAATTGTCCTTGGCACCATGTTTGATTCCAGTCTGCACACTCCTTGCACCCAAACAGAGTTTCGGCACTGTGCCAATAACCATGTGCTAGGAAAAGTTTGTACGTCAGATGTTACGTAATAATATAATTCAGCATAAGAATTTATAATAAAATATTATGCAATGCATAACAAATTACCTCCATTAAACTGAGTGCCGAGACATAGACTGATCTTTGCTTTTTATTGATAAAACCAATAATAAATAATACGAGTGCAGAAAAAAATAAAAAAAAGGGAACAGACACGAACAAATAAAGGAAATCAGAATATTGACCCTTATTATTATCAGGCTCATTCTTGGGCAGCATGAGTCAAACGAATCGGTCTATTTAAAGTAGTGCAGAGACAGCATTTTAATAAATAGATGTCAAAAGATATTTTTATTCCTGAGGACATTGTGAGTAATCAAATGTACGCTTTCTTATTTTTATTTTTATTTAATATGTGGCTTGAACGAAATATCACACACTGAGTCACAAACTGGTTCACAGGCCTAAGTGGAAATATGTTGCTGTCATTATGAATTTAAAATGCACATTAATCTGTCAATTGCTGCTTCACAAATGCTTTTTGTTCTGTGTCACTTAAAAAAATTTTGTTGTCTATGATTTAAAACTGTTTTTTTGTCTTCTCGGGTTATGTAAGTGCATCCAGTGCAGGAGTGCTCAGTCTCTGTCAGACCCAGTTCTTTAACTGTGGACCTACAATATGTGGAAGTCCTGGAAGGCATAAAGAAATTCACTTTAGCAGACAGATGCACTCAATTGTGTCTGGGTTTTGCTAGAAAGCTGAATTGGCTTTAGTGATTGGCTACTCCTTGTGCGCAGGTTACAAGACAAGAAATTCCAACAAATTATATTATCTAAACTCTATTATACACTGTATGGGTAGAGGTTTGTGAACACCAGACCATATGATTCATATGTGCTTTTAAATTACATTTACATTTCACATTCTGTCTCCATTTTTTGCTATAATAATCTTCACTTTTCTTCTGTTTGTGGAGATTTGTGCTCATTCAGTCACAAGGGCTCTAGTAAAATCAGGTATTGATGTAGGTGAGGTGAGATGAGGAGGCCATACGAGCAAACAGCATTCGAATTCATCTTAAAGGTGTTCAATAGGGTTAAAAGCAGAGCTCTATAGCAGGCCACTCAAGATCTTTCATTAGAACCCATGTAAACCATATCTTTTTACATGACTTCCAAAGACTCATATGCAAGTGTTTGCCTCCAGCTTTCTGGTCACAGTCTGAGAAAGAACCACACATGGCTGGAAGGGTCAAAAGATCTTAGATCTTAATATTGTGATGTGTCATGTGATTAGGATTTTATAATAGTTATTTAAACCTTTTTTAATTATGGTTCCTTTTGAAAATTCTGCATCTTTTAAACTCTTAGCATCATGTGTTTTGACAGCTTATTGTAACAGTAAAATAATTCAGTGTTTTTAATGCCAGTTGTCTTCATCTACCTGTAATAATAATGCTGAAAGGCCATTAAATGAATCAATTTTTAGGCATAATTATTATATATTTTCCAACATGCCACCTATGAATTTTTAAAACCAGCATCTCCAATACAAGCAGTAGAACGTTCTTTAAAATCCCAGGTGTTTTTCTGTGGTGCCTGGAATCGTTGTGTACACACACTGAAGGACACACTGATCTCTAAAACTGCCCTGGAGGCAGACCTGTCTGTTCCAGCACTCTCAGCCAATGGGGTCAAAGATAAGGGCCCCCACCCCTCTAAACCACCACCCCTCCCTCTTCACATTAATACGCACAAAAGAAAAGAGCGTGTGAGAAAGACCCCCTGCTGATGTCAAAACAGCGTCAGTGCTGAGACAAACGTTAGGAGATTTCTCGACTGGTTAGACATGAACTCTTTGACCCGTTCGGCTCATTGTGGCATTTCTCCATTTCTCTCCAAGTTTGGTGCATCAGGGCTTTTAGGATGAAATATATGAGATTAGAGATAAGTAATAGTGAATAAGTTGTCTGGTGAAATAATTTACATGCATAATTACTTCAGAAATTGTTTCTACAATTGAAACAACTAAATGAACACCACCTCTTTTAACAACAGAATACAAAAGACAGTATTGTTAGCTGGGGTACAGTAGCTCGCTAGGTTTTATAACCTAGATAGCTATCTTATGTTTATTCAGGTGTGGCTTTAGCTAATTAGTTTAGCTATTTAGGCTAAAGATGGCCTTTTCATATTATCCTGTACAAACACTGGCATTTAGCAAAGAGGTTTCATACTGTACAACCTGGCTAGCTAGTGAGTTTAGCGCTCATGGCTAGCTAATGGCTCACCTGTACATGCTTCAGCAGGCGGGATGTTAAGCCATGAAATCCATGCACACTTTCCTTTCCATTTTGGAACAAATGATAAATTAGTGAAGGAGGCCTCTCATTCAAGGCCCACAAAATAATACATACAACTACATATCACTGCTGGTTTGTGATAAAACAGTGTAATTTAATAACGTATTGTATATTTATGTAAAAACAATACACTACTCCATGCCTCCTATCACCGTGATTGTTGTTGCACAAACACCCCAGTCCGTCTGTTTCAGGTCAGACCTGTGGAGATGGTATTCGTCTGCCATGCGATCCAGGACATTTAATTCCTGTTCTCAGATTTCTTTGATTACATGGTTAAACAAAATCAACAGACCTGAGCACGCCAATCCTGGAGCACCCAAAGCCTTTACAGTAATCTTGTGAAACATTGTGCACGGTTTAAATGCTCCTGAAAGACATCATTAGTGAGTCTGTGTCTGAATATGAAAATATTGAGATGAGTGTTGAATAGAGAATACTGGGTCTTTTGGACACATCAGTACCTCATTGCTGTAACTTCTGCTCCAGGCACCAGGGTGAATTAAATTCTCCAGATTCCTCAGTCTAATATGAAGCTGTAAAAAAAATTAGGTCACATGACATGCTACCTTGCTCACAATCACCTATTTCCATTTAGCTGCCCATAAATAACTTCTTTGCTTTTTTAACTTTATAACCTCCTTTTGTTAAAAGCATTCTACAAATAACATTTTTGGTCGTTAAAAAGTCTTCAAAACAGATAATCTTATACAACGGGTTCAATTGTCTTACAAAAAGGATTATTTTTTTGTCGTTTCTTGATGCCTCTGGATCATCAGAAACATTCGAGAATCCACTGGATCATTTCCTGCTCAAATGCTGCAGAAGGAAGAAAGGAAGGAAGGAAGGAAGGAAGGAAGGAAGGAAGGAAGGAAGGAAGGAAGGATCTCTACACATTGTACATCATGACATTCTCTACAACCCACTCAATGAATAATATTAGTAATATGTATATATATATATATATATATATATATATATATATATATATATATATATATATATATATATATATATATATATATATATATATTTGTATTTTTTTTTTTTACGGATTGTGAAATGCACAATGAGTAACAATGGTATTTCAGCACAGTTAACACTTTTCCCCTTAGATTCTACATATTGAGTTATGACTGGTCAAACAGTAGGTTACAGGTCATGTAAAAAAAGAAATTATAAAAATAAAAAAATAAGCAGCCTTTACTACTACCTGTTTTAGTGTGACTTTAATAACTGGACCTCACATCATATTAATATATTATTACAAAATAATAAAAAAAATTGTTATCTAATGAATGTGTCCAGGTTGAACAACCACTATATAGAATGTGAGCAGAGAAAAGATGATGATCAGGTGATCAGGAATGTCTCTGTTCTCAGTCATGTTTACTTTGTGTCTCTCTGTCCCTCTACATTAACCCCATCATTTTTGTTGCATAATTCTTCTGCCTTTCTCATTGTTTGGTTCATAAACTATTTTACATCTGTAATATGTGAGAGCCAGAAAACGATACACCAGTGGAAGGTTGAAAAACCCACACAATGACAAGAAACAGGTAAATGGACTAAAAACGGTGCGCAACGAGAAGAAAAAATATCCATCATGTCACCACATAGATTAAAACTAAAGTAACGAGCCTGGTTTGAAAATGTAAGAGAATTTTAAGAGAAAGGACACAGCCATGTTTTTCACGACTTGTTCACATGGCATTTGAAATACTGCATTAAAATCAGCGAGCAAATTAGAAGAAAAAAATTAGAATTTCAAACATTAAAAAGTCAGTTTTTCTATGATTTCAGAAAACACCTTTGCTTAGGTACATTAACATTTCTACTAAGGAAATTAATTGATAATGATTGTGGCTTTAATGACATTTGCAATCTTAAATAATCCAAAAAGGTATTTTATAATAATTTAAAGTTTCTGGTTTTCTAATGTAAAGTCTCGAAATTGTTATGGAATTGGAGTTAAATCAAAGAAATCAGAAATGAAAAAAAAAAAAATCATGATTTGTAACTACAAATACATAGGTATAGAGTCTAAATGAAAATATAAGGAGTATACCATCCCGAGTACACTTAGGTAAATACTGTAAATTCAGGTTTCATCAGGGTACTTCGGTTTCCTCGCCAAATCCAGACTGTTCTAAATTGTCTGTAGTTTGTGAATGGCTCTGTGTGTGTGTGTGTGTGTGTGTGTGTGTGTGTGTGTGTGTGTGTGTGTGTGTGTGTGTGTGTGTGTGTGTGTGTGTGTGTCCCATGCTATGGTCCATGATGTCCCCCAGAGTTTCCCCTATGACCTTGTGAAGGATGGAAGGATTGATAAAAGAATGGATGGATGGATGGATGGATGGATGGATGGATGGATGGATGGATGGTTGGTTGGATGGATGGATGGATGGATGGATGGATGGATGGATGGATGGATGGATGGATGGATGGATGGATGGACAATGTGCACATGATTAAAACCAGTAATATTTGACGTAGCACAGGTGTTAATTGCAAGTTAACAATCTATTAATTAGAACAATTCTAGTCTTTCACATATGATTATAAACTGAGCCGCTAGTGAGACGTTGAGTTGTTTGTACAATTGCGCCCTCTGGTGACAACTACATGGTTACTGCAGGTATCATGCGGAATCTAGAAGAATGGGTTAATTTTTTATTAACTTGATCCAACTTGAATATTCCGTCGAGATCAAGTCTTTAATAAAGGATATCCATCATCTCACCCTGTTTGAGAATAAATATACATGATTTCCCACCACCTTCAAATGCAGTCAGTCACGACCATGTCATGATTACGGTCTGAACTGAGTCTCTAGTTTTGCTAACAAGATACATAAAATGTCAAAAAAAGTCTTCTAGCTAAACATTTTGGTTTACAGAACTATTTGGAGGTGTTTGTATTTGGGTTCTGAGAACATGTGGTTCCCCCACAATAGTCTAAATAAAACTTTGAAATTTATAGAAATAAATATAATGGTTTGAGTAGAAGTTGTTGAAGAAAGAAAATGCTAACGATAGTAACCAAAATAAAATGTTTCCACAAACTTTTTTGCATTTGGTTATTTTATTAGCAACCTTTTCAGAATGTTCTGAGAATGTTTTGTCTTGGCTATCAAAGTCTATGCTGTTCTTGAAAACCTCCTTGGAACACACAAACCACACCGTTATATGACAATTGGCTTCTAACTACTAACAAACCTTCTGGAAATGTTGCTGTAACTTTTTTTCAAAGTCTCATATTGGCCTAAAACTTTGAAGAAAAAGTTATGAAAAGTTGGAAGTTGAGAAGCTCGACTATGTTGTTGACGTTACACCGAGGAACCTGTTGTTCCCATTTATATACCCACCGAGCACTGACCCAAGCCTTATTAGAGCCAGACATACAGCTGCAGCCTAAAAGCTATCAGCACTGTAAGGTTCTTGGCCCAGACCTCCAGAAGCTTATATCTTGCTTATTCTGAGACAACAGCTGTCACCTCAACGATGTTCATCGATGTTTTAGCATCGGTGGTTGTTAGCGGTCGTTTGAGCGATGTGCCTATTTCTGCTCGCCCAGTGGAATCTCAGTTTGTCTTCGGGGACGTTGTTGGAACGATGATTTCAGCAGATAACGTTCCTTGCCTTTCAATCTATCTATCCTGAAATAGGACTGATGAAAGGAGTGTGAACAGAGAGTTACAGACAGCACAACAGTGTTAGATTGGGATCTGTTTTCCCAGGGTAGCCGTGTGCTGACTTCTTAATCATGTTGATACATTCATCTTTGATACCAACAGTGTGGAAAAGCATGGACACGCATATTTTATATACATTTTCTTGTAAACTTTTTAGGTTTCCAAGAAATTTTTAATTCATTACCAAAAAAAAAAACATGTTACAGAAAAGCATTTGTAAGTTACATATTAAATAATAAAGCATTTTTCAGAAAAGAATATAATTGATATCTGATTTTACCTGCAACAACACCAGAACATCTGACCACTGAAAGTGTCTCTTCAATTGTCTAACACAATTATATGCCACAGATAGGAAGCTTGCTGAACAAAGGCCACTTTCATTCAAACTAAGCAAATTAGATAATCGCTCTGTGATTTGCAACACATGTACTGCATTTATTTGCCCTTCAGTAACTGCTTTCATCTGGTTAGAACTGTAGGGGCTTCAACCACTAGTAAGGTGATGTTTTAAGAGATTTTTGCAAGCAATTGAAACTTGGAAGAAGAAAAAAACTTCAGATAAAATGCACGTTTGAACAATACCTATGCATAACAAGGCCATATCCAGCTGTAGCGAGGAGAAAAAGGAAGCAGAATTGGCACACTGTGCGATTTTTTTTGTTAGTCATTTGCAATTGTTGCTTGTCAGACTGCACGAACATGATCCCCACGTCACACTGTAGGATCTCAGTTGTCATAATGTCCAAAACTGATGCACTTTTCCGAAGTTTTTCGCCATTAATCCGTGACACTTTCAGACCCGTGTTCTCTCTAGCGTGAATTTTATTCATGACATGTCTTGATAATAAAAACACCATAAATATGCCCCTCCCCCAAAATTCTTGCTGTACTGTCCACCTGACTCATTTCCACATTTTCCTTGAAGTGGTTTGAAGTTGTCACGCTAAATGCGTTATCAAGTGACACTGGCAGAATTTCATCAGAGGAAAAAAAAAATTGCAAAGGCCATTAAACACCTCAATCCAGCGATCAAAGACTACTAGATTTTAGCCTAAGATCATAGGCATCTTTAAGGATTTTCTACATTTGTCTCAGACGACCGATCGTGGCCACAATGTGCACCTGGCTTTAGTGGGTTGGCATTCTCTTCGTCTCGAATCTTTTTAGAGTCAATATGCTTTTCTCAAAGTGTGTTATGCTGCCCAGTGATGCAGCTTCAGCAGTCAAGTCAGTAAAGTCAAGTCTAGTTTATTTCTATGCAGCTTGAGCAGCAATCCAGAAAGATGCACTCAGCTAGGTTAATGTGTTGAATCAGAATTATGTTATTAAGTTATGTCCACATGTACAGTGACTCACAGCACAAAGCAACTGAGTATAGCGATATGGCATATCCAGTAATGCAACAAAACTGGGAAAAGTTTAATTTAATGCAAATAGAGCAACTTGATGCAGGGATTGGCAATGGGAATAAAGACAGTTTAAAAATCACTGAAGGAGTATCTCATTGGTTAAGATGTTGGACTTCTAATCAAAAGTTCATGAGTTTAACCACTAAGATGCCACTACTGGGTCCTTGAACATGGCCCTTAACCTTCAACAGCTTAGTTGTATGAATGAGATAATTGCTCTGGTTTGGTGCTTCTGCTAAATAGCCTTGAAAAAAGAAACCTGTCTGATAGTAATTGGCGGATGACAAAAGTGGGGCAAATAAGGGGAGATAATACGGAAAAATGTGTTTGTTGCATTTAATCATTATTAAGTGTTTTACACACAGGTTGCATGGGTGCAAAGTAAGGGTTAAATTTCGCATTGAATAGAAAGTCTTGCCTTTGACATTTAAAGCCCTTAATGCTCTCACTCCGGCATATAGCCCATATCAGCTGATGCAGGCTTAATGCTAATCCCCGGGATCACTATGTGCTCCATCTTTCAAGTTCCCAAATTGTAGCACATTATTTGAGAGAATATTGGGAATTATGTGCTAAATCTATTTTAAATCCACATTCAAACATTTTGTAAACATTTTGCTTTGATTATTAGGCCCCCATTTCTTTCGGATTTTCGACAAAAATTTTTTTTAATTATATTACATAACAATAGTGACCAATAGTTTTAATACTCTATACAAATACATTTGTTTGTTATACTAATTACTACTATTATTGCTATTCTGACATGTAATTCAAGTAATGTGAATATGTTCTAAACTCATCTGGCCTATATGTCAGCATCTCCCTATGGGGGTTTCTTTTGACGGATATTCTCTCTAATGTAACACGACCTCGCAGAACTATCCATGCATCTCTGGGTCTCTGAGTCACTAGCTACACAAGGAGATCACCGCACTCCTCAAGAATGCCTGTAAGATTAGAGTAACCTAACCCCTGAGTAAACCTCTTACACGTTTCCCGCTTGGTCTCTCCACAGATCTTCCAAAGATCACACTGACAAAAGTCAACCACCAGTTGCTTTGTGAGGCAGAGGTTAAACTTCAACAGTCAATAATTGTTAAGGATTGTGTTGCCAAAATGATACAATCATAATCAGTTGACATGATCTATCAGTCTATTGTACTATTTTATAACACAGAACAGTAGAAATGTCCATTATATGGACACCTGACCATAAGATTAGTATGTGCTCTTTGAATGTTCTATTCCATCTTTATTCCCATTTTACTTTCATAGTAACCGCCACTCTTCTGGGAAGATGTTCTACTAGATCAGGGGTGGCCAACCTGCGGCTCGCGAGCCGCATGCGGCTCTTTGGCTGGTTTTATGCGGCTCTTGCGTTTATATTGAAGTTTGTGTTTGTTTGTTTTTTTTAATGTGCGTGTTCGCTTCGCTTGAGTTCAATACGGTATTTTAAGACTTAGATGAGCTTGCCCCTACTGGGAAACTTTTCGGTATATCACACGAAACACAATTGTAATGACGCAATAAAAAAGCGCAGCCAGCAGACGGTTATCTGGATAAGAGCAACATGTCTGCGGTGTGCGGAGAGCGATTTGCAAAACATGCAATGCTGAAATTTCAAGAGGGGGTGTATCTACAAAGAGTTTCTCCAAGTCAGGTTCAATTTATCACCTGAAATCCAAACATCCCGATTGCCATTCTAAATATGAGAAAGACGCAGAAAATAGTCAATCCAAGCATGCGCACTCCGTCTGTAGAGGACGTTTTTAAAAAGGCAGGAAAGTTTTCCAGTGATGGTGCCAAGGCAAAAGGCATAACACAAAAAATTATGGATTTCATTGACTTTTGAATTGTATTTTCATTTCGGTGCATCTCTAAAATATTATCGTTGGTGTGGCCCTCTGACACAATTCAGGTTTCTCATGTGGCCCCTTGTAAAAATTAATCAATCAAATCAAAGCATTGATCTGTTGTGACTGACACACATGTGAAAGAATTGCTTCGAGTGGCAACAACGGAATACGAGGCAGATTTGAAGGGGATTGTTCAAGGCAAGGAATGCCAAAAGTCCCACTAAGTAACATGCATAGTAAAAGAAAAAACGCTATTGTAAATTATTATATTTTTGTTTGTGGACTTGGTTAAACTAAGAGTTTGTGTGTGTGAGACAGTTCAATGTTCATTGTTGAAAATGACTGTCCTGTGGTCTTAGAACTGTAGGAGTCAATTTCTGTCATTATGTTGGTGTGTGACATTTACAATAAATCTGGCTGAGCAGAGGTGTGTGTGTGTGTGTGTGTGTGTGTGTGTGTGTGTGTGTGTGTGTGTGTGTGTGTGTGTGTGTGTGTGCGTAAGAAGAAGGGATGGGTAATGTTCATGTGTGCCCATGTGATGTGGCTCTTTGCGGTAACACAGTAAAAATTGTGGCTCTCGGTCTCTGACTGTTGGCCACCCCTGTACTAGATTTTGGAGTGTGATTGTGGAGATTTTGCTCATTTAGCCACAAGGGTGTTAGTAAAATCAGGTACTGATGGAGGTGATGTGAGAAACTTCTGGATGTTCCACATTATTAATAAAGAAATTGATACAAAATAATGATGTCATAATTCAAGAAATAAAATCTTTGAATTATTGGCAAATTGTTGTGGTATTAAATTAATAAAACACATCATGTGTCATTATGAGGATATGTTATTGAAGGGAAATAATTCATTTTGATTAAATAATCCACAGTAAGTCAGGAAAAACACGATTATTTTCCTATAACAACATGCACGTGTCTTATATTTTATGTACTACCTTTCCTCAGTTTTTTTGAACATTCTGTTTGGATGGTAATAGGTCAGATCATAAGTTCAGGACTTGTCATATCTTGAAGTTTCCCTATTTTTAATCACACAAGGATTGCAACATAGACAGACAGTTTGTAAGTCAATAAAACCAAGAGAGTGGGAGTTGTCTGAGCAGACAGAGCCCTGTATATTTTCAAACTCCTCATATGTCCTGGAGAATGTACAAGACTTGCTGATGAATGATGGACCAGGCTTGTCCCTCTCTATCTATTCATTCCTCTTCATTTATGATTTATACAACAATGCATTCAAATGAATTGTATCATTTTCTAAGGTTAACTTAGGTTTGATTTTGCACAGTGGAGTTATTACAACATGTATGCTAACCCGTTTTCCTTGTAAACTGCCTCCAATTTCTTTTGTATCCTCAACACAGATATTGGATCCTCAGGTGTAACATTTTATTCCAGGAATAACTCATCCACAGACTTAACATATATTGGTTTTTTCACAGACATGGCAGCAAAAATTGTAATTATTAAATATATATATAGCACACACTGTCCAAATTCTAACTTAAGGTTTTTTCTTCAGGCAAATTGGGTTCAAATCTGAAAACAAAACTACAATTTTAATTTTGGACACATTTCTTTTGCTGTACATTTTGGATCATGTTGAAGATTGTAAAAAAGACCATAGTTCTTCTGCCTAATATCAGATTCTTGTTCTTGGCTGAACAGAATAAAGCTTGATTTGGTCGTAAGATGTTGCGCACCATCACCCTTGAGGTTCGACATTTTGTGATGCATTTCAGCTCACCGTGGTTGTAAAGAGAGGCTACTTGAGAGAATCTACTTGCCTGTTGGCTTGAACAATTTACGCCATTTCCCTCTGACCTTCCTTAAAAGCAAAATGTTTGATGCTTGAAGAAAAGATGCTCAGGGGATGCTGTTCATTTCTCACACAATGTTTCTGTACAAACCCTCGAGGAGGAAAAGTGTAAACAGTCCAACTCATGTTCTGGAAAACACAAACCAGCCCTTTTGGCCCCAACAAACTATTCTACATTATTGTTCTTTAAGATTCATGGGTTGACTTTATTATTCCTGTTTTCTAGACTCATCACCAGTTAACTCTTTATGTTCTCTTCATTTAGTCAGTTCACTCACTGCTCTGCTGAGTCTCCTGAAAGCTCTGTAGACGTGTTCTCAGGACCTCTACATGCACTTCTATTAACGCTGCCAGTCTGCACCCTCTATTCCCACGACAGCTGGTGTTTTTTTTGGGAGTTTTTACCTTAAAAGGAAACAAACAGAAGAACAGCTTTTCCTGTGGGTGGGTTTACTTTTCCTTTTCCTCATTACTGCAGCAGATCCTTTGACTCTCTCATTTCCCTCGATCATGATCTGTTTCTCCAGATCAAAGGGTCAGTCATTTGCAAATAATTTCACTGATGAATAACAATATGTACTGCAAAAGTATTGGCACCCTGTGGGGGGAAAAACAAATAGGAATACCTTAATTGTACTGAAAGAATTTTTCATGCAGGCTTTGCACTATAGGCATATTTTGTAATAAATATATATTTCCTGATTGATGCAGTCAGTAATCAACAAAGATTTGTCTCATTTGCATTAAGAGATTTTTGGTTTTCTGTTTGTCATCTCATATTCGACCAAATGCACCAAAAAAGCCCAAATGTACCAGTAGCGTTTTCGAATAACAAAAGCAATTTAAAATCAATATGCTTTTTTATATATAATCCATTAAAGGTTTTTAAACAATACTATATTGCACAAGACTAAATTATACAGTATCTCACAAAAGAAAGTGCACCCTTCACATTTCAGCAACCATTTTAGTATCTTCTCAAGGGACTATACTATAGTAATGAAACTTGGATATATTTTATAGTAGTCAATGTGCAAAATAACTCCATAAACACCCATCATTTTCAAAATAGCTGGCAACAAAAGTGAGTACACCCTAAGTGATAACAATTGTGCGTAGCTTAACCATGCAAAGCCACATGTACTATTCATCTGGTTCATGTTTTTGTATGTTTGTCAGGACCATGCAAACTTGTGTATCTTGTATTAGAGCAGTTTAAATTTGGTGCTCTGACAATTCTCTCATACTGACCACTGGATGTTCAACATCAACAGCACCATGTGTCTAACATCCAGCAGCACCGTGATGCCATTATGAAGTAGTGAAAGAGGGTCCCAGCAACAACCTGTGCAACTGTGGTAAATTCCATGCCCAGGAGGATTAAGGCAGTTCTAGATAACAATGGCGCTCACACAAAATATGATATCTTTGGACACAGTTTTGACATGTTTACTTAGGGTGTACTCATTTTTGTTACCAGATATTTTGACAATAATCACAGTAAATCTGTACTGCTGTACAAGCTGCACATTACCTACTCTAAAATATATCCAAGTTTCATTTTTATAGTATTGTCCCTTGACAAGATACTAAAATGGTTGCTGAAATGTGAGGGGTGTACTCAGTTTTGTAAGATATTGTAAATAGCAAATGGCCCACCTACTTTTGTTTGGACATAAAAAAAATTCTTTGTCTGAAAGAACTAAAGATTTACCATTAGCGCTCCCCTCAAAAATGCTTAGATCGCAAGTGATTAATTAAAAGTACGAAGAACCTGTCAGAATTACATTCCTTCCCAGCATGAGACACAAATAAAACTGAGCCATAAAAATTCTTGGACAATGTTTTTAGCAAGGTTGCAACATGCAACGTTTTTTGTTGGTGCGTTTTCTCTACAGCATTTGAAAACCGCTTACTTTTGCTAACTCAGGACTTCTATTTCCTCTTTTGATTTTATTCTGGACTGTCGTTTTGGAGCTGGGGAGAAGTCTTGGAGAATAGTCGACAGAAATAATTAATAGTTACACTGATAAGGCTCATATAATAATATTTTACTCAGTTGGGATATAATTGATCTTACTACACTTTACAGACAGAAGTATTGGGAAACCTGTCTGGCATATGTGGATCTTTGTCTAAATGAGTTGGGGGCACACAATAACATAGAGTTGGTATGTCTTTGTTTTTAACTGCAATAGCATTACATTTTCCCAAACCTGTTCCAGAATGACAATGTCCCTGTGCACCACGAAAGCTTCATGAAGATATGGTTTAATTCAATTTTATTTTATTTTATTTCCTGTTGTCACAAAGCAGCTTTAGAGAACGTAAGAATTATAAAAGAAAATTCAGTTATATTTACATGTATGTGTGTTTAACCCCAATGAGCCAAATGTGGCAATGAAAAACTCCTTTAGATGGTGTGAGAAAGAAACCTTGAGAGAAACCAGACTCAAAAGGAGAACTCATCCTCATTTGGGTGATACCAAGAGTGATTATAAATCTACAAACCAATATCATAAGCACCAGAGTGTGTAATTATAAGCAATGTCCTTGCAGTCTTATACAGTCAGTTGGAGTTGGAAGATCTTCAGTGGCCTGAATCTCTGATCTCAACCTCATTTAACATCTTTGGGATGAATTGAAATGCTGCTGCACCCCAGGCCTTATTACACACCTACATCAGTAGCTGACTTTACTAACGCCTGTCTAACATCTAGTGGAACATCTGCCCAGAAGAGTGGAGGTTGATTATAAGTGCAAATGAAGACAAAATGTGGAATTGAATTTTCAAAAAGTGCTAACATTTGTTCATAGAGTGAATTTTTACCCTGCATAAGAAATAAAAAGCATCGCTCTGTTTTTTATGAGATGGTGGAAAATGTTGGGTTTTGCTGGTTAAAAAAAAAAGATTCACTTTGAAAGAAAATGAAAAGAATTGGCATACAGCTCATATGGTAACTTTCCAGTATGCAAGTAATGTCCAAATTTGTGATCACAGATTTGTCCCTATAGTGAGTTATAATAAGATGTGGGGGAGGAGCTCATTTCAGGCTCGGAGTAATTTAAGCATAAACCGAAATATTTCAATAAGCTATATTTATTTCAATCTACTGCATGGCAAAAATGCAAACGATGGTTTTAAAAGTATTTCTTGCATTTTGTAATGGTTAGAGGTCTAGAAATAGTTTTGACACACGCCACCTTTAAATCTTTGGTTTAGATAAAAAAAAGTGACTTCACTGACAGCAGCATTGACTTAATGCCTTCTTAATCCTCCCTATTAATGTTAAATTTAGGTTAAGCTTCCAGGATTTGAAGGAGGAACTGAAAATTATAAGCATGCCTGACCTTAGACTTTTCCTTGGCTGGCTTTAGGTCTTTTTTTTTTCCATCCGCTCTTAACTCCTACTTAAGTGGCTAATGCGGGGAAAAAAGATCTTTCCTTTTAAACATTCATGTATGCATTCTTTTTGTAAATTAAACAGCATGTGAGCAAGACTTTGGGTTTGCAGTTGGTGAACATTTTAAAATTTAAAAGGTCGGGGGGTTTTTGTGCGTTTCATTATTAATTTTATGAAAAGAATTTCATTATTATTGGGTGCACGTTCTGCTTTTAAGAGTAAAAACTGAAAAGAAAAGCAGGGATGAAATGAAAAGCCATGGAATTATATCTCAAATACTGAAACTGTTCTGTAAAATGTCTTGCATGTTTTTGTTAACTGATATAATCTAAGCGTCTTGCTCTAGAGTCTGATTGTCCTGAGGTAATGACCAGTTCCTTTCAAATATACTCCAAAAATACAGCATCCAAATATGGAAAGTGGTTGAGAGAAAGATTTTGGAGAAAGAGTTTAGGGAGGGGTGTGCATTTCTGAGTAGTGGTGTGTCTGGTTATGTGTGTGTATATGCGTGTCAAAAATGGGGTATGCATGCTTGAGGAGTTGTGTGTATCTTCAAGGATGGGGGTGTGTGTCACTAGGGAGCAGAGTCCACTTCAGCTACCTCAGGTTTAAACCTTCCACATAAGCGTTGTGTTTCATTCTGCTTTCGTCTGCTCTTTCCCTTCACTCGATTTCTCCTTCTCTCTCTCTCTCTCTCTCTCTCTCTCTCTCTCTCTCTCTGTCTCTCACTCTCTTTCTCTGGGTGTCCTTTGCATCATCTTCTGTCTTCACAACCTTGCCAAGGAAAAACTTCAATCTATCTTTCCTCTACACTGGTCAGTGAGACCCGCTCCTTTGAATCTGCACATTTATCTCTTAAGAGAGTCGAACCACAGCCGGCAAAATGGAGGCGATCAAGAAGAAAATGCAGATGCTGAAGGCAGACAAGGAAAATGCCTTCGATCGTTCGGAGCAGGCCGAAACGGACAAGAAGACGTCGGAGGACAAGTGCAAGCTGGTGAGATGTGATCAAGTTCAACGTATTTTCAGATGGATAAAAAAAAAAAAAAAAAGAAAAAAAATGTGTGCATGTACTTCAGAAGGAAATTCTTTGGATGGAGGGCAAACACTTGTATTGTGTCTATAAATGATCTCTCTCTCTTTTTCTTCCTTTTTTATTTATTTTTCCACAATAAATAAGATGTTGTTTCTTTTTAATATTAAATTGAGATGCAGTTGTTTGGGCAATGTGCCATGACAACCATTTTTAAAGATTAACTCCTGCATAGGCAGATCTCCTACAGAAGCTCAAGCTTTTCAAGCTTGTTTCACTAATAATAATGAGTACCAGAGGGAAAACAGGGAGGAGAGGCATCTGCTAGATCCCAGGAGCTCCTTGGCATCACTGAATCGCAGCAGGGAGCAGGCATGGCCTCGGGAGTCACCAGGAATAACTTTTGTGCCATACCAACTGCCCTTCTGTCCTGCTTGTATTGGTTACAAGAGCATGAGTATGGAGTTTAATAAACACCACTGGACAAATTGTTACTCTAGAAAGGAGTAAGAGGTCTTCTGTGTGGAGCTCATGTACCTTATTGTATTTACAGTGGAGAGGAGTGTTAAGATGAAGCTTAATATAATGTGTGTATATGTATATATATAAAAATATATACACACACACATATATACATATATATCAGAGATCAGAAACTATGCATGGCTTAATAATTAAATAGTGGTCATACTTTTTTTTTATTATTTAGCTTTTTTTTCTATTATTTTATTATTAGGTATAAATGGCACAAACCTCATTTATTTTATAATATGTCCGAATAATAATTCGGCTTCCTAATCATCCAAGTATTACAGGCAATTTTGACTAATCCATAAGCAAAATAAAGTAAGTGTTTGTTCGGAATAACATAAATACACTCTTTATATTAAGATGTGTAGACAATAATAACACTAACCAGAACGGAGGGAATTATCAGCAGCTCAGGTACTGCTAGTTAAGCTGAAGCAGGTGTTACCGGTTGAGCTGAAGTCCAACTGAGATTCTCCACAAGTTATTGTGCATTAACACATGATGATGTAAAGCGTACTGATACGGCATTAAATATTTATGGTTAGAAAACAGCACTAGCATGACTAGATAAATACGTCTATTAATACATCTGTCCATCTTAACGCTAGTATGTGAACCCAGTGGAAAGGCCAGTGTCGGATTACAATATTCCTATCCAAGTTGTTAAGCTTGTTTAAACATTTATTCAGTAAGGAGGACTCAGTGGTGCACTAAGAAACGTAAGAACTAATAAAATTGACGTGTGTAAATCTGACAGGCGGTATAATGGTGCTGGTTGTTGATCGTTATTAATGCCAGGGTGAGCAGTGATGGACAAATTATATTTTTTCCTGCTGTGTGGTTTAGTTGGAGGACGAGTTACAGGGGCTGCAGAAGAAATTCAAGGGGACAGAAGATGAAGTCGAGAAGTACTCCGAGGCCCTCAAAGATGCCCAGGAGAAACTGGAACTGTCTGAAAAGAAGGCGACAGATGTGAGTACTCTGAGTTTCTGAGGCCATGTAGGTATATTGTGGGCAGATTATAATCGCCTGCTTATATATATATATATATATATATATATATATATATATATATATATATATATATATATATATATATATATATATATATATATATATATATAAACATGGAAACCTATCTATAGATAGATAGATAGATAGATAGATAGATAGATAGATAGATAGATAGATAGATAGATAGATAGATAGATAGATAGATAGATAGATGCACTCCATTGCATAGGGGTTCTGTGAGGGTTCTTTGGATAGTCGAAGGTTTTTGATTGTGCATTTAAACCTACTCTAAAAATAAAACCATTAGGGTTTCAAAGAGGAACAAACCTTTTGGATCCTGGGCATGTTACATCTCAGAAATTGTGCCAGTTCTTCCTCTGGGACCAAAAACCCCCATTTCCTGGCACGTCTTGTTCTTCTGGTCTCTTAAACCTCAAAAATATGGATTGCACCCAAATTTTAAAGACAATGTTTACACTTATATAAAACCACCTAAAGACTAAGCAGACATGTAGCAAAATGGTCCTGCAACAGTCTTATGTTTAGCCTCATCCATTCTATTTGGATACTGGTTGCAATTAAAAATATAAATATATATATATTTCTTTTATTACTGTTGTAGGGAGGTGGTAGCTCAATGGTCAAGGTGTTGAAATTCTAATTGAAAGGTCACGAGTTACAATCTAAGCTGCCACTGCTGGGCCTCTTAGCCAGGACCTTAACCATCAACTGATCAGTGTATAAAAGATATCATTGTAATTTGCTCTGAATAAGGGCATCTGCCAAATGTTGAAAAACTGTAACAAAAAAATCTCATCAGCAGTGATTTCTATTAGAGGTATTCCCTAAACACCTATACACATTGAGAGTCTTCATAAAAACCTGAAACGTTTCTAGTACAAAGCACATTTAAACTCTACAGAGAGGAACGTTTGAGAAGCCAAAGGAACCACAATGTGAAAGAAATAGTCTGAGCCACAGTGTCATTCAGAGGTAAAAAGTGTAATAAAAAATTATACTCAAGTAAAAGTTGAGAAGAAAAAAAAGAAATTTTAGTTAAGCACAAGTAAATTTACTGGGCTAAAAATCTTCTCAAGTAAAAGTAAAAAGAAGTTTATTTAAAATTTACTCAGAGTGAATTTACCTGTTACTTTTTGTTAACAGCAGACGGTGGTGTGAGGGATTCTGGTGCGGTTAAAAAAGCATAAAAATCTCACCCTTGTTTCTTTTAATTGAAGGAACACCATTACAAATTAAAGTGAAATAACAAAAAAGAAATAAAAGAAAATACCAAAAAAAAAAAACACTACAGTCTGTGACACGAGTCTATTGTGAGTTATGCACTTTTTTACCAATGGTTTTATGTCTCCATATTTCTTTCTTGTGAGTTTTACACGTTTGTTTTTCAATCAATCTTTGCAGTAGTTTCGGTGTGCGATTTTTTTCCCATTTGCATGATTTATTATTATTATTCTTTTATTACACGGTAACGGATGTGATAAAAAATGTAGTTAAGTACAATACTTCATACAAACAATACTCGAGAAGGAGTAAAAAATAAATAAAAAGTGGAACATTTTAAAAAACTATTTAATTACAGCAACATGAGTAAATGTAATTAGTTTCTTTTCACCTCTGGTCATTCATTTCAAATGGATTTTGCAACGAGTGATGATACTGAGAAAAAAAAAAGCATTCCTTTCATGCCATTACGTACTATTACCATTATTTAGGACTGACAATATCTACTGTTTATGCCATATACTGCAAATAGAGATCTTCATGATCACAAATTTAATATTGAATAATTACTGTAAGACAAAGAGTTAGTGTTCACGTCACACATTATTACATTTACTCACGCAATCATTTACTGTGCAGTACTACAGCTCTCAGAAATATTAACACACAACACAAGCATACATAACCACATATATATACACACACACACACACACACACACACACACACACACACACACACACACACACACACACACATAGAAAGAGAGACAAAGGCTAAACCCCAGTCAGTTATGCAGCAGCTCTGGAATGGTTGGAATTTGTCTAAAGCAAACAGTGAAGTTTTCCCTTCAGAGTCTGATGCATCGCTCCAGAGCTCTTCCACTGGGGAGAGAAAACGCATACATACACATTCCTGCTGTCCACACACACACACACACACACACACACACACACTGAGTGAAAGAGAGGAGAAATATAAGTATAAAATAACTTTATTTTCAATCACAGGATTAGGTTTGATTGTATATTTGCCACATCCTTCACTTAAATCCAGTGTAACATTCTTTTATTTTCCGAAATCTTCATTTCGATTTGTATTTTTTGCTTCTTTGTATTGCCAAAATGAACGTGGGTTGCATCCTCCTGGGAGAGTTTAGTCTTCCACTCTTTCTCTTTCTCTTTCTCGTTCTCGTTCTCGTTCTTTCTCTCTCTCACTCTCTCTCTCTCTCTCTCTCTCTCTCTCTCTCTCTCTCACTCACTCTCTCCCTCTCTCTTGATCCATGTGTGAGAGTGACAGATGAGAGGGGAAACAATTCAGACAGTAATCCAAGTTGATCCTTGGATTTGAACTGTGTGTAAATCCAATTAATCAGACACTTTTTGGATTATGGTTCAGGATTGATTACTGCTACAAAATCATTTCACCTCTCATAACAGCCCAAACAAGAATCCAGTCAAACACCACTTTTCTTATGTTACATGGATGAGTTGTACCTGTTAAATCATTATGTAGCTCGTAAACATCTCAAGAACCTTGAATTGGGATTAGTAGGACATATCGCATGTGTATCTTGTGGCTGAATTTGGAATATCTTTCGAAATAATTTACAATACAAGAACCTCCAGGAATTTACTGATCGGCTGAATACGAGTCATTCCTAAACACCAAGAGGTCATCTCAATGGGAACGGAAAGCAGTTTCGGGTCTGATGGCCTCAGGGGGCAATGAAAATCTCCAGAGTCTATTATCAAAAAATGCAAAACCCTGACTGCAAATAAAAGCATTCTTAAGTGGTACAAGCCAAAGCCCACGCTCTGCTCTTAACCAGGTTCTTTGTCAAAGGTGGCACCTCAGAAAGCCTTCATTGTTTCTTTGGCTTTAGAACACTTCACCCCTGAGCTCCTGCTAAAACCAAGCACTCATGAAATGCATCCAACGTCCAGAAAAGCGTCTGCCCACATTTCGTACAGGAAGACCTTCCTCCTCCTCCTCCTACAGGCGTGATGTCATCTGAAACCGCTTTCTTTCCCAGGATTGGAAGATCTAACGCTAAACATTTTTTCCCTTCTTGGCGCGTTCCTGCTCTTTTTCCCCGCATTCTGCTTCTTCTCCAGTGCGCTCACAGCGAATGGAAGCTGAATTCAGGGTGAACATCTGAGCAAAGTGATTCCAGAAAGTTTGAACTGAACTTTCAGGTCTTTCTTTCATACATCGGAAAGGTTTGGTGCTGTTTGCGCACTCTGGGTTTTGGGGAAAGAGCGTTTGCTGACGGTGCAGTCATGGCTCTGAACTCGCTGGACGCTGTGAAGAGGAGGATTCAGGCCTTACAGCTGCAGGCTGATAAAGCTGAAGATCGGGCTCTGGTTCTCCAGAGAGAGCTGGATGAAGAACGGGATCAACGAGAGAAAGTGAGCCTTTGCGCTTTTTTTTCTTTCTTTCTTTTTTTTTAGGTCGGTTTCCACCTATAATTATGAACTTTTTTGAATTTATTTTTTCCATATCTATGTTGTCAACTGCATCTTCAAGGGTACATTCATGCCAACCTTTAATAGCTATTTTTTTTTACCTGGAAATATATATATATATATATATATATATATATATATATATATATATATATATATATATATATATATATATATATATATATATATATATATAATCTACAAAATTATTCAAGATACAAAAATGCACTGTAATTCGTTTGGAGATAATCTGATCATCTTTACAGATTTACATGCACAAAGGCAAAATGTAGATGAAAACTTATGTTTTCATTTACACACATTAATTGGCCTAATTGTTTGTTTGCTGTTTACGTTTATTAAAATTTATTGAAGTTTATATTTAATAGAGAAAGTCATAAGTGAAGATTACATAAAACAACAAGAAAAATTCTATAAATCCTGCTGTTCATTGCACCCCTTCTCCCCTCGCACTTGGAGAACCACTGCCTTAGAGCTACCACCCAACTGATAAGGTACAATGCAAAAGTCAGAACATATTTTAAGATTTTATGTCTATTTCCTGGTACCGTTTCATCTGTTGTTGTAGGGCTACGAATAGTCACACAATATCATTTTAAAGTTTTTTTGGACTGACAATTTGGTCTAAAATACAACTGAGTTGATGAATAATAAGAGTTTTGCTTCAACCCTGGTATCTTGCTCATGTTTGAATTGGACTGCACTCTTCCATTCAATACCCCAATGCTTTTATACTGGGGCTTGAACCCCCATCCTTCCAATCAGTAACCCAGAGCCTTAACCACTGAGCCATCACTTCTTGCTATGAATGAATTCTGGGTATGATGTCTAATTACACCCTTGGCAGGTATGGCAGTGTATTTGAGGGCATTGTGTACACACACATTCACACACAGAGTACATTTTGTATATTTAGAGTAGCCAGTCCAATGTGTGTTTGGAAGGGAGGTTGGAGGAAACCAGGAGGAGAAAAGAAAAAAATCCACAGACCTGTAACCTGATCTTAGAATTAACTGCAGGGCCTTCGGTAGTGTCAAATGACAGACAGACAGACAGACAGACAGACAGATAGACAGACAGATAGATAGATAGATAGATAGATAGATAGATAGATAGATAGATAGATAGATAGATAGATAGATAGATAGATAGATAGATAGACCTTTATTGTGGTTTAATTATAATTATAAGGACAATGTAGTCTATAGACAGTGTAGACAGAGAGACAGACAGACAGATGATAGATAGATAGATAGATAGATAGATAGATAGATAGATAGATAGATAGATAGATAGATAGATAGATAGATAGATAGATAGATAGATAGATCTTTATTGTCGTTTAATTATAATTATAAGGACGATGTATTCCATAGACAGTGCAGAATTTAAATATACATATATTGCCAAATATTGGTAAATATAAATATATTGACAGAACTGCTATATGCTTTTATCTATATGTAACCATGTACATGTGATTCACTGTGGTTAGACAACATTTTCATAAATTAAAATAGTAAATTAAATAAATCACAACACAAGTTCATCGAGATAATCCTAATATATTATTTGGTTATTCATATGTTCTTTATTAAGTACTATAAATTAGGCAATAATTACAGAGTATGTATGTAGTATGTTAATGAAGAGTGTATGTCTGCCTTGTTAAGGGGTTAAATTAGTTTTCTTTGCAACCAAGGTCCTTTTCAAACATGTATGAGCTTTGTGAAAAGGCAGTCTGTCTGAATTCCTGTCTTGTCAATTAAAAATGTTATTTTATTAATCCTTGAGGGTCTCCTTCATCATAGGACCATTGAGAATTCAATCATACAATTAAACTGCTGTTGAACAGAATCAATTCCCTAATCTGCTGTCTCTGGTATGATCTTCTTGGTTACAGCAGCTAAACTGTGAGCTTGATGAATACTAAATGAAAGAAAAAGATGGAAAGAGAAGCTAATTACCTGTTGACACTGAGGCTGTGTGGAAAAATCCCACTGCTACTGAATCTTTACTCAAAGTTTCCACCTGTTCAGTCTGCTGCTCTCATAGGTCTTTTTTATTTCATAGAAGGAAAAATTACTCGGCAAAGGGTGAGCGCAAAACCTGAAGCACCATGCAAGATCATTTTGCTCATGCTCAGTGACAGGAAATGAGCATTTATTTTTTTTTTTTTTTAAGTACTACTAAAATTCAAAGTTTTCATCTTTACCTTGATGAACTCAGTGGCAGTTTTTATGCTGGGAATCTGTGATGAATTGACGTCCGCACAATACGAACAAATTTCGAAAGAATTCGGTTTGTACATTTATGAGCATTTAGCTGGAGTATGTGTGTGTGTGGGTGTGTGGGGTGTGTGTGCGTGTGTGCTCAGATCAACGATTGTGTAGGCCTGGTTTTCAGCAGAGGAAATGATGCTTAAGTAGACCACTAAAATAAGTCCCCTTCCTGGAAACGGTGTCCACAGGAAATATGGGATGTGACGCCTACTACACATTTTACCTTTTTTCACTTCCTGTCACATAAACTGCAGCTTGTTGTGTGGTTTCTCTCTGCCTCTCTCTGTTTGCACACTGGTGCTCACACTTCCACTTCCACATTAAAGTGATTACACAGATACATAATACAGAAACATAATACAAATATATGTGTATATACATACTTATATACATAAGTAATATTGGTATAACAACCAGACAATATGGTACTATTTTAATGATATGATACCTGTTTCAATACACACTATTGGAACCAATGTTTGACCATAATATTTGTGTGTTTTTTTGAACATTGCTTTCCACATTTAGTCCTCCGAGAAACTGTTCCACTAGATGTTGGAGTGTGCTTTTGGAGATTTCTACTCATTCAGCCACAAGGGTTTAAGTAAAGTCAGGTACTGATGCAGGGTGAGGAGGTCTGGGTTGCATTAGGTGTTCAGTAGGGTTGAGGGCAAAACTCTATATCAAGTAACTCCAGATCTTCTACTCCAACCCATGCAAACCATATTTTCATGGATCTCATTTTGTATAAGCAGGCATTGTCATTTTTGGACATGTTTAAGTTTCTTAGTTAAATCCAAAAATATTCTATGTAATTGTGTGCCTCCAACTTTGTGATAACCGTTTGGAGAAGAACCACATAATGCTAGAAAAGTCACAAAACGTTTGTCTATATAGTTTGTATATATGTGATCAGCTTGGTTTAGAATCTGGATTGGGGCCACTGTTTAGTTCATATATCATATATCATAACGTATCAAGAGTCAAGAGTTACAGGCAAATCAACTTTGCTAGCCTGTTTATGCATCACTTCTTAATTATAATTGTAATAATATTAATAATAATAATAGTGATAATAATAATTTGCTTTCAATATCCAATACCAGTATGTCAAGTTATCATGACTAATAAATAGATTTTGGATCCTGTGGATTCACCCAGAAGGAAAAATGTGTTCTGTTTTCCACAGCTTGTGGTTAATACTATACCAGCCAGAGTAGATTATGCCTTCAAAGCTGCAGCAGATGTACAGAGCACCAACACTAGCTAATAATAGTGTTCGAATGGAAAAAGTTCAAAGATGGCTTGTGTCATGATTACAAAATGCCATGATCCATATGGATGGATTGGAAAACCATTAGGCAAAAAATAACACATTAGTAATATTTTACATCTCTTTTGAGTGGAATCCCTTGGACAGTTGCACGATGAGCTCTGCAGATTTAAAGTTTTAGTGAGAGGGGGAAAGTATGGAAAAGTAATGCTGCATCTGTTGGGGAAAATCCCATGACAAAATACATCCTCAATACTGATGTCATCTTTAAAGAAAAATCCCACTCTGAAACTCATGTTTGTGTTTAAATATTTGTAGCTTGGAGATTTAACTTTTGTGAAGGAGGTTACAATGGCAATTAAAAAACATCAAAAATTGCACACAAAAAATATTTAACTTCTACAATCATTTTTTTACAACACCTCTGAACTTTAACATTTTCATTGTGTGTGTGTCTGTGTGTGTGTAGGCTGAGGGCGATGTAGCTGCCCTGAATCGTAGGATCCAGCTAATCGAGGAGGAGTTGGACCGAGCCCAAGGGAGACTGAGCACCGCACTCCAGAAACTGGAAGAAGCCGAGAAAGCAGCTGATGAAAGCGAGAGGTGATTTCACACCCAACCACCACACACACACACAAACACACACACACAAAGATGTGTCGTTCACAACATTATACATTAAATACACATTAACAGTGTTGAGCAATGTTGTGTGCACTGTATGCGATGTGTGCCTGTGTGTGGATGTGTGTACACAGAGGTATGAAGGTGATTGAGAACCGTGCAATGAAAGATGAGGAGAAAATGGAAATTCAGGAGTTACAGCTCAAGGAGGCCAAAAACGTTGCGGAAGATTCTGATCGCAAATACGAGGAGGTGAGAATCTGTAATTTCTTGCCTGTTGCTGCAACTTTAGACCCCCTTTTTTTGTCTTATTTTTGTCTTATTGCCTTTTATTGTTACTGGGATGTTTGGAAAAATGGGATGTAAATGGGAAATGATTCAAACATCAACTTATTGTTGACTTACATGTTAAAATGTATATATTGATTAAAGATGTTATCAACATATTATTGTCAGTAAAATGCACTAAACCATTTGCTAGGTCCTACACATTAGCTTGCCTCATTGCAAGACTACAGCTAGCATGTGCTTCCTTTGAAACACATTACTCACCCACTTCTATGAGGAAAGCTCTTACTGTCCTCTTCCACATACACAAGCTGACAGATACCCTTGCTTGTGAGCAGTTATGTGCGCTTGGATTCAGCACCTGAGGCATCAAGAGGAATCAAATTTGCGATTTTTAACTTTTCTGAGTCAAAAATTTAATTCACGTTCAGGTTTAGTTTGTTTCAGGCCAGGCTTCAGGACCAACAAAGACTCAAACTATAAATTTTCAGTTTGGAACAAAAATATTTTCATATTGCAAGTATTACAAATCAAAACTAAAACTTTATAAATCAACACTCTGGTTGCTGAAATGTGTATCCGGCTGAAAACCCCAATAAACCTGTAGCATCCAGGATTCCTGTGGACTAGTCTTTCATATAAAGAGCTGCACTTTCAGAATAGGTCAAGATGGGAGAAAACCTTTGATTGGCAAATGTAGACACCCATCATGAACCTAACATGAAGGTTCAGCTAGCTCCTAGAGAGATCTTATATAGATGATGGGAAGGTGTAAGAACATTGAAGATAACTCAGAGCTGTCTAGAAGATCGACATTTCTCTCAGATATGGTGATAAATTACTATAAAAAGTCTGTTAATAAGTACAAAAAGATCACAGAATATCAGCTGCTAACCAAATATGCATGGGTTCATGGACTTTGTGTGATTGTGTGTTGCAGGTAGCTCGTAAGTTGGTGATCCTGGAAACTGAGCTGGAGAGAGCAGAAGAACGGGCAGAGGTTTCTGAACTGTGAGTACACCTGGATGTGTATAATACACACATGACTTTTCTAACCAGAAATCAGGTAAATTAGTGTTTTTTTGCATCTACTTTATAGCAAAGGCGGAGATTTGGAGGAGGAACTTAAAAATGTAACTAACACCCTGAAGTCCCTTGAAGCCCAGGCTGAGAAGGTACACTAGTCATATGTATTTTTGTATGTGTAAGTGTGTTAGCAATGGTTAGTTCCATAACATGGTCTTTTTGACCTACTGTCTCCTCACAGTACTCAGAGAAAGAAGACAGGTACGAGGAAGAGATCAATGTCCTCGATGAGAAACTGAAGGAGGTGAAATGACTCGGAATTTATTTCAAGACCTCACTGTCTGCTTTGTTGAGTTTGTGTAAATGACTCTTTGTTTGATTTTGTCTTTCTCATTGCAGGCAGAGACACGCGCCGAGTTCGCGGAGAAAACTGTGTCCAAACTGGAAAAGACAATCGATGACCTCGAGGGTAAGAAACACATCCTACCTCGTGGATATTCACTCTAATCTATTAATATATCAGCTCAGACGGCTCAGTTAGAATAATAAACCGTCATGTACGCATATAAATCAGAGTACTGTGAACTAAAATGGAGAATAAAGTAAATTTTGATCCAATTATATCCAATAAGCTGTTAAATAGGAAGGAGCCTCATGTTTAACCTCAGAAATCAGAATGTTGAGAAAAATCTGATCAGACTGAATTGAACCATGGCTGGTTGTTCATGTTAGACAGGTTGGTTTTTGTTTAACCCTTTTGATAAAAAAATATATATAAATAAATATAAAAGAGACGAAATTAAAACCGTCAGTGCGACACGTATTAATTCACAATGTCCTTTCTTTACTTAAAAAAAAAAAAAACTCTATTGAAAGTCTCAAATCAAGCACCAAAATCCACCCATGATGCACACATCCGGCAATTAAAACCCTCCGTGTGGAAACATAGCAAAAGTTCCGTTTGATGTCCTGATGATTCACATCATTTTAAACACCATAATTTCTTTCAAACATTTACAAGAATATTTTGTCTCCATGCTCTATATTGAGTTTGGTTTCACTAATAATAAACATAAATTTTCATAAAGAATCCGTATTCGTCCATGTTGATTAGAGTATTAAAAACTTTTTATATATAAAAGTTTTAATATAAGGTACATTTAGAACAGATATTAAGTTGTGATTAATCACAAATCAAGTCGTGACAATCATGCGATTATTCACGATTAATTATTTGAATCAATTGGCAGCCCTAATATATATATATATATATATATATATATATATATATATATATATATATATATATATATATATATATATATATATATATATAGCCAGTCGTGACAATCATGCGATTATTCACGATTAATTATTTGAATCAATTGGCAGCCCTAATATATATATATAGCCAGTGTTCCAGCAGAAGTTTGCACCATGATGTCAGTGTTTCACTGGAGCAGGTTATCGGAGCTGGTTATCGTTTGGAATTTAACCTTTGACTGCGTGTACACCTGTTGTATAGCGTTTGTTCATCATTAAGGGTTAGACATTGTACTCTTTAAAGCAACCAGACAAAACCAACCTGATTGTGTAGTTCGAACAAAATACACTCGAATCATAAACCTTACTATACTTCATAATGTCTCACTTTCTATCTGTCTTTTCTTGCATGGACTTTATAAATAACCTAATGATCTCACTTTTTTCCACTATTTCTTTTCCCTCTTCATATTTTCTTTCCTTCCTGTCAAATCTCTTCTGCTATACGCCCATGACCTTTGACCTCCAGATGAATTGTACAATCAGAAAGTCAAAGTCAAGGCCATTTGTGAAGAGCTGGATCACGCCCTAAATGACATGACTTCCATGTAGATGAACCATCAGCATTGTGTTGTTCAGTGCCTTAATTCTCATACCCATTTGCGATTTGTTGGAAAGAAAAATGCACGCCACACATTGTAGGAAGCCCTTAGAAGCAGATCTTCGTTACTGAGCTCTGGATCGGCTCTGACCCATTTCACAAGCTGCTATAGTACACAAACTCGACTTCGGATTTGTTTATTCAATCAACTGTGCTCTTCTTCCTCTTTGTCTTCTTTTCTTTTTCTCTGTCATTTTCTCTTTTCTATAAATGTGCCTGGATTCTGTATTACAATGTTCTGGAGTCTGGCTTTAATACCAAAGTCTTAATAAAAGAGTTCGATAAAAATTATTTAAAAAAGATTCTTGTTCTTGTTCTTCGTTTTTCACTGTCTCTTTCCTTTCCTCGTCTCCAGCTTTTCCTTTCTTTGTGAACTTTTTCCTCATCCTTGCCGTTTAAAATGTCTCATAGTAGAAATAAGGGTGTGTACTAAACCAAGTATATTGGGAATTTTTGGCACACCAAAGACATATATGACATACTCAGGGCCAGATTCCTGAATTGGCAGACCTAGATTTCCCCACGGTCAAGTAAAAGCTGCCATAAAAACTTAATTTTGTATTTTTCCAGCAATGTTCAGTGTTATATTAATGTAAAACCCAATGGAGAATAGAGAAATATTGGGCTTGATGCTCAAAATTTGAAGCTTTCATGCAACATTGATGCACTGATACCTCTAATGGCGATATTAGTTGAAAATTTGATAAATAAATACAGGTAAGACAGACGTAAGGACAAATCTGCTGCTGCATTAAAGTTAGAAATTAACTGACTAAACACTGTGTCAAACTGAAGTCAGAAGCGGGAATTACATTACTTTTAAGCTACAGAGTGAGAGTGGGTAAAGAGCCTTGTTTAAGGGTCTCAGGAGTGGCAGCTTGGCAGTTCTAAAGCTTGAATTACCAACCTTCCAATCAGTAGCCCATAGCCTGATCATAAACATGATCAACAACATAACATGATCATGAGTTTGTGTATTTATGTTCTCAAAATACTGTCACAAGTTATATGATCTGCATTATAGATTTGACACGATTACTGGATCTCTGTGGACTGATTCTATAAAATTGTCCAGATTTATAACATTTATGATGCTGCATCATTCTTTTAAAATTCCAAGTGGAGGGGGTGTTTTCTTCGCTTCACCGTTGTCTGAACTTCAAAATTTCGATACATTTTACCAGCCTTTTTATTAACCTTTTTATTTTCAACCTACAGGGGACCACTATGAGCAGTTAATTATGGATAGCGCTGTGGGTAGTGGAGGAAACTGTAATCTGACATGAAAATAGCTCAACAATATGATGAGAGAAGTTTAACCTAAAAAAAAAATGGTCAAACCGAAATTTCATTACTAACTAGATCTTAGGTGCTGTTTTAATTATTAAGATTCATTTGAGTATTAAAGTTTGGTTTAAAAAAAGGGTGGTTGTCTAGACAACAGGTATGGGGTTTTTCTCTGGCGGTTTCTCAGTAACTCACACCTTCAAAGCTTGCCGATTTATTACGCTCATGACATCATAGGTGTGAATACGTCGAGGAATTCGCATTTCATTGGTAGCTTTACGAATAGCAGCCAAATGACCTAAAGATTACAACAGCGTTCCAATTAATACTTCTGACTTTATTGAACTTTGAATCAGAAAATCATATGTACATAAGTCTTTTTTTCTGCTTTATAGATTTCAGTACAATGACTGAATAAATATTTCTTTCAGAGAACCTAGCGCACGCAAAAGATGAGAATCTGAATTTGAACCAAGTCTTGGACCAAACACTTCAAGAACTCAACAGCTTGTGAAGAACAAACAAGGAAACTTATCACAACAAGCAACATTCCATGTGTGTATGTGTATGTATGTATGTGTTTGTGTAGGTCTGGGTGTGTTTGTGGTTACATTTTTTTTTTTTGCTCTATTGTGTTGCCTGAGTCATGCTCTTCTATTTTTATTCCACATCCACCCACATGATTTCTTTATTATGTTGCCAAGTGACCCATTATTGCATTTTATAATACACAAGGTGATGATGCTGATGACTGATTTAAAGTGCGTCTGATGATGTTCACACCTGCCACACGTAATACTCAACCCCCATCTTTAACCACCATGCCATGTTTCGATGAAATAGACCTATTCCTTGCTTCAACACATCTTATAGGCCCGGATCCTGGACAGATTCCCAAGTTACAGACCACACGGATGAGGTTTCCTTTATTATTGTGTCCATTCAACATTCCTGTATTTATTTAATTCACATTTGTACCTGGTATCTACCGCTCAGCTTTCATTCAAGTGCCATTCAAGCAAAGGAACACATTTATAAAGCGAAAGGTCATATTAAGTCTACAGATGTGATGCATGGTATGTTTAGGGGATTGTGATTTTTTTTTTGTTTAATATGAGTCACTGAAAAAAGGGTCATATTTTCCCGCTTTTCTGGAAACAGTGAATCTGTTCTGTATTTTTTAAACCACAATAATAAATGTAAACATTTTCACTATGTCTGTCTTTTCTGTCATAAATGAGAGCATTGAATAAGTAAAGTCTGTAGTAGTTCGAGATATGGAAATAATGCAGGTATCGAGTTAAAATTGCATGTACGTTATCGACTAGGGATCCAATGCATTTTTATATGCTTTAGGGATGAAAACTTACTTAGGTGATCATTTTTTTTATCTGGAATGGAAATTCAGGCCTGGTAATATATAATGCTCATAGCAGTTGGACAGTTTGTATAATGTGCTTTAAGATTTTGGATTTAACATGTTTACTTTTCAACTATTTATTTTTTTAAAGCTTTATGTTTAATTGTTAATCTATATTGTTTTTCCAGGCAAAAGATTGGACACCTTTCTCTTTCAGTAGTCTTTAATATTGTGCAATAATACTGAAGACATTCAAACTGAAAGAACATGTATGGAATAAGGCAGTAAACAAAAAAAATTGTTAATCTAGTTATACTATTTATATGTTAAATAGCTTCGATGACAGCTTGGAAAACTCATAGCATCATATTCATAAGGTAGTCACCTGGAATGGTTTTCAATTCACAGCCTCTGGGAAGTCCTCAAGATTGTTGGAAAAACTTGAGATTGCCTTATAAAGCTGACTGATACAGAAAGCTGCCACCAAAGCTAAATGAATTGTAAAATATAAAACAAAACATAAAGAAAGAAAAAAGCACTGAATGACTGGATGAAGGTCCAGACTTTTGACTAGTATTCTTCTTCTTCTTTCGGCTGCTCCCATTAGGGGTCGCCACAGCGGATCATCCGTCTCCATACCACCCTGTCCTCTATATCTGCCTCTTTTACACCAACTACCTGCATGTCTTCCCTCACCACATCCATGAACCTCCACCTTGGCCTTCCTCTTTTCCTCCTACCTGGTGGCTCCATCTTCAGCATTTTTCTACCAATATAATTCATGTCCCTTCTCTGCACATGTCCAAACCATCTCAATCTCGCCTCCCTCACCTTGTCACCAAAACATCCTACATGTGCTGTCCCTCTAATAAACTCATTTCTAATCTTGTCCATCCTCGTCACTCCCAACGAAAACCTCAACATCTTCAGCTCTGCTACCTCCAGCTCCACCTCCTGTCTTTTACTCAATGCCACTGTCTCTAATCCATACAACATCGCAGGTCTCACCACAGTCCTATAAACTTTCCCTTTCATTCTTGCAGATACTCTTCTATCACAAATCACTCCTGTCACTCTTCTCCACCCACTCCACCCTGCCTGCACTCTTTTCTTTACTTCCCTAACACACTCTCCATTACTTTGCACTGTTGACCCCAGGTACCTGAACTCCTCCACCTTCTCCACCTCTTCTCCCTGCAACCGCATCACTCCACTGCCCTCCCTCTCATTCACACACATGTACTCTGTCTTACTCCTACTGACTTTCATTCCCCTTCTCTCCAGCGCATATCTCCACCTCTCCAGGCTCCTCTCAACCTGCTCTCTACTCTCACCACAAATCACAATATCATCTGCAAACATCATAGTCCAGGGAGACTCCTGTCTGACCTCGTCCGTCAACCTGTCCATCACCAACGCAAACAGGAAAGGGCTCAGGGCCGATCCTTGATGCAGTCCAACCTTCACCCTGAACCAGTCTGTCGTACCTACTGCACACTTTACTGCCGTCACACTGTCCTCATACATGTCCTGCACCACCCTCACATACTTCTCTGACACACCTGACTTCCTCATACAATACCACAACTCCTCTCTCGGCACCCTGTCGTACGCTTTCTCTAAATCCACAAATACACAATGCAGCTCCTTCTGTCCTTCTCTATACTTCTCCATCAACATCCTCAAAGCAAATAAGGCATCTGTGGTGCTCTTCCTCGGCATGAAACCATACTGTTGCTCACAGATGGTCACCTCTTCTCTCAGCCTGGCTTCCACTACTCTTTCCCATAACTTCATGGTGTGACTGATCAACTTAATTCCCCTGTAGTTACTGCAGGTCTGCACATCTCCCTTATGCTTAAAGATCGGTACCAGCACACTCCTTCTCCATTCTTTAGGCATCCTCTCCCCTTCCAGAATCCTGTTAAACAATCTGGTTAAAAACTCCACTGCCATCTCTCCTAAACATCTCCACGCTTCTACCGGTATGTCATCTGGTCCAACCGACTTTCCATTCTTCATCCTCTGCTCTCACTTCCTCCTTACTAATCCTATCTACATCCTGCTTCACCAACTCCACATCCTCCAACCTTCTCTCTCTCTGATTTTCCTCATTCATCAGCTGCTCAAAATACTCCCTCCATCTTCTCAACACACTCTCCTCACTAGTCAACACATTTCCCTCTCCATCCTTTATTGCTCTAACTTGCAGTACATCCTTCCCAGCTCGGTCCCTCTGCTTGGCCAATCGGTATAAATCCTTTTCTCCTTCCTTAGTGTCCAACCTCTTATACAGTTCCTCATATGCCTTTTCCTTGGCTTTCGCCACATCCCTTTTAACCTGCTGCCGCATCTCCTTGTACTCCTGCCTACTTTTCTCATCACTCTGTCGATCCCACTTCTGTTTTGCCAATCTCTTTCCCCTAATGCTCTCCTGCACTTCCTCATTCCACCACCACGTCTCCTTGTCTTGCTTTCTATTTCCAGATGTCACACCAAGTACTTTTCTAGCTGCCTCCCTCATCACTCCTGCAGTAGTTGCCCAATCATCCGGCACCTCTTCACCACCACCAAGCCCCTGTCTGACCTCTTCCCTGAACCTCACACTACACTCTTCCTCCTTCAGTTTCCACCATCTTATTCTTCTTTCAAACCTTACTTTCCTCCTCTTCTTCTTCGCCTCCAAAACCATCCTACAGACCACCATCCGATGCTGTCTAGCTACACTGTCCCCCGCCAACACCTTACAGTCTCCAATCTCCTTCAGGTTGCATCTCCTACACAGAAGATAATCCACCTGTGTGCACCTTCCTCCACTCTTATACTTCACCCTATGATCCTCCTTCTTCTTAAAATACGTGTTCACCAATGCCATTTCCATCCTTTTAGCAAAATTTACCACCATCTGCCCTTCCACATTCCTCTCCTTAAAACCATACCTACTCATCACCTCCTCATCACCTCTGTTCCCTTCACCTACATGCCCATTAAAGTCTGCCCCAATCACCAATCGTTCTTTCCTAGGTACACCATCTACCACTTCATCTAATTCACTCCAGAATCTTTCTTTCTCCTCCATCTCACAGCCAACTTGTGGAGCATAGGCACTGATGACATTTATCATTATCCCTTCAACTTCCACCTTCACGATCATCACCCTATCAGAAACTCTCTTCACCTCCACTACACTCTTACTGTACGCTTCCTTCAGAATCACCCCTACACCATTTCTCTTCCCATCCACACCATGATAAAACAGTTTAAACCCACCTCCAATGTTCCTGGCCTTACTCCCTTTCCACTTGGTCTCCTGAACACACAACACATCTACCTTTCTCCTCTCCATCATATCAGCTATCTCTCTCCCTTTACCCGTCATAGTACCAACATTTAAAGTACCAACCCGAACCTCTACTCTCCTACACTGCTCCTTTTCCTGCCGTCTCTGTAGACGCCTTCCTCCTCTCCTCCTCCTCCTTCGGCCAACAGTAGCCCAATTTCCACCGGTACCCTGTCGGCTAACGATACCTGTGGCGGTCGTTGTTAACCCGGGCCTCGACCGATCCGGTATGAAATTCTTATTTGTGATCCGCATATTTGATTTGGCACATGTTTTACGCTGGATGCCCTTCCTAACGCAACCCTCCCCATTTACCCGGGCTTGGGACCGGCACTAAGAGTACACTGGCTTGTGCCCCCCTAATGGCTGGGTTAGACTTTTGACTAGTATTATAAATGAATAAATAATTGTGTGTGTGGATAGATAGATAGATAGATAGATAGATAGATAGATAGATAGATAGATAGATAGATAGATAGATAGATAGATAGATAGATAGATAGATAGATAGATAGATAGATAGAAGGACAAGCTGCCAACAAACACTCAACACCTCTGGGAAATCCTCAAGATTACCATGAATTAATAAAAAAAATAAAAGTAAGTGTGTGTGTTTGTGTGTGTGTGTCGGTCGATATGTGTAGGATAGATAGATAGATAGATAGATAGATAGATAGATAGATAGATAGATAGATAGATAGATAGATAGATAGATAGATAGATAGATAGATAGATAGATAGATAGATTTTTAGACCCATTTTGCATTATTGCAGTGTTGTCTGAACGTATATATTGTATATAAATTGAACAAACATAACACAACGACGTGCCTCAGAAAATAAAGTTATATATAAATGACACTGTTTTTTAAGGCACTTCGTTGTGTACGACGTACAACGTTTCAGTTTCCCTCCTCTCCCAGGCGCGTCATAAACATCATATTAGGGCACTTGGGAGTTCGCTAGATCACTTCGTAGAGTCCATGGATACCGGAGTCTACTGACTAGTCTGCAGGTTGCTGCGCAGGTTTGGGACGCGGCCTAGAATAAGGGGGGGGGGGGGGGGGGTAGCCGCTGCTCTTGGCTCGGTGCGCTGCCTTGTGTGTCTGCGGTGCCACTCAGTGAACTCGCCGGGCGGGATTTCCGCAAATTGATATCCGTCGAGTATGGCGAAGACTTACGATTATTTGTTTAAACTGCTGTTGATCGGGGACTCGGGAGTCGGGAAGACCTGTGTGCTGTTCAGATTTTCAGAAGACGCCTTTAACTCGACTTTTATCTCAACTATAGGTGCGGTGCCCGACTCTGACATGCTCAGCGCTAGCTTAGCTAAACCCTACAGGCTAGTCAGCTAGCACGCTAATATTTTCTTTACACACAATTAATTGGGTTAATTCGCATTCGAATTAGTCGTTTCCTAATTTTAGTGTCATTTATTGTGCATATTGAAATGAATGTAAATCCTTTTGTTTTAAGCTAGTTTCGGTGTCTTGGCTAGTTGCTAGCGTCAACTGACTAGCCGCGGCTAGTTTTTTAGGTTGACGCAACGTAACATTATTCATTGTTTTTAATATACCAAAGTCTGTGTGCATTTGCTATAATGACGCCTAAACACCACAAAAGATTCTTATTTATTTGTTTATTGGGTAAAACATTAAAGAGTTCAGCTTTATTAACAGCCTATATATACATGTATATATAAATATACACATAGCGTCCACATCCTATCATTACGGAAGTCAGGTTAGCTATGAGTAAGCACAATTTCCTTGACTAGAGCAACTTCAGCTAGTTTAATAGCAAATCATTAAGTGTCTGTCAAACTTTTTATTTATCCCACCACATAAATCCTATGGTTTCTTCGCTGTGTCAATAAAACTCCTGGCTAATCCCTGAACAAGCCTTTGAGATCACTACTAGATCACAGGTTTATTAGATGCCTTTTTCATTATGGTGTGTATGAAGAGTAGGAAATCTAACGCACATATTTTGCAAGATTTCCATCCCTGCTAGTGCTTCGTATCAAAGATCAAGCTGAGGAAGTGTTTCAGTAAAGACCTGGTCAGTGTAAAGAGGAAGTGAACAGTATTATCAGCTCTGTCAAGGCCCTGTTCCTGATACCTACAAAAAAAAATCTGAGAGAGAGAACATCTGTCCAGCTGAGTGTTCACACTTTTTTTCTTTTTCTGCTTGTTTTTTTTGCAGGTATCGATTTCAAGATTAGGACAATAGAGTTAGACGGCAAGAAGATCAAGTTACAGATATGGTATGTTTCTTCTTCAAGTGAACCGTCAGCTGATTTAGGTTTAGACCTAATTATTAAGGTAACGTTGAAGGCTACTTCTTCTCCACGCTGCTTCATACGCTCGGGCACTTGACCTTTTTTTTTTTTTGCTTAGGAAATGTGCTTAAGGTGACAACGGTTACGTCTAACCCTTTAGGAAAGCGTGCTGTTCTTAAGCGTGACAATCAATGACAACATGGTGTGATGCGACACCTCTCATTATCCACATGCTGCTTATATTCTGTAAATTAGTGTTTTATTACTCATGTTATTCCCGACATTTTTAACTTCTGCACAAGTGTGTTTTATTCTTTGATTTTTTCCATGCTGTAACAAGCCCCTTCCTGTAATTTCTCACCACCAGCCGTTTTCGTTCACTTTCTTTCTTTTCAATTTAGTTATTACAAAAAAACACAGCTTGTCGTGTTACCGAGGAAAAGAAAAACTGGAGACTCCTTTCATAAATGTTGTCATCTTACAGAAACCTGCTGTTGCTGTAGAAATGTATGAAATAAAGGGGGGAAAATGTTTTGCTAGTTTCGCTTTTTCTTCACGTGACTCACAAACCGATGAGATGCACCGATTTGAACGAATGCAATGGGGAATGAATGCATTCCTTATCGATAAATTAACCATTATTGTCCTTTTAAGTGTTCTATCGTTAGTTCCTCAGATAAGCGGCTAAATAAATAAATAAAAATCCCCTTTGGTGAGGTAACGTCTCTGTCCCTGTAGCTTATCTTTGAGTCTGATGCGCTGTGTTTAAATGAAACAGAAACTATTTTGGTTCCTCTTTACTGCATTAATGTTTTATTTATATTTATTTGTTTAACGAGTTTCAAAGCTTCTTTCCCTGAAGACTGTTCGAGTGAGAGAAGGTAATCAGTGAGGCGAGTGCAGTGTGGCAGGGATTTAATAACGATTTTCGCACACGGCGATCGTGCCCTAATGCAGTGCAGGTGGATTGCGGAATGTGATTGCGATCGTCTGTGCGGCGTAATATTTAACTTGGCCTACTGCGTTATTCATAGTTTACAGTGGCATTTGTTTCAGCTGATAATTAGCTTATAACCTGTTTGTGTATTAAATGTTAATGATTTCCTATACAAAATCAATAGTTTTATTTTCTACCTTGATTTTAAATATAGGAAATCTTTTACTTCCTGAATAAGTTACTGAATAAGAGTCGATGTAAAGACGCCGCTCTGTGTTGTAGACCGACTCTTAATGGCGCAATAAGATATTTTTTAAGCGCTTGCCTCCTGGCAGGTCTCATCAGGTTTGACTTTGTGATTCGCAGGGACACGGCGGGACAGGAGCGATTCCGGACAATCACGACGGCGTATTACAGAGGCGCTATGGTGAGTCCATGACAAACAGTACATTATTTTTTTTGTTGTTGTTGCATTTATACATAATGTTTCATCACACTGATGTATCTTATGTGATCAGGGCATCATGCTGGTGTATGACATTACCAATGAAAAATCCTTCGACAACATCAAGAATTGGATCAGGAACATAGAAGAGGTGAGGATTAGTGAGAATAGAGAGAGCGCACATAGTAACACGCAATCTCCTTTATAACTGAACCTTTGCCTGTTACCCAGCATGCATCAGCAGACGTGGAGAAAATGATTCTGGGGAACAAATGTGACATCAATGAGAAGCGGCAAGTTTCCAAAGACAGAGGAGAGAAGGTGAGGGAGCTTTGATTGTGTATGAAGTTTGCTGTTATGAGTTATCATTCATTAAAAAAAAAAAAAAAAAAAACGACAAGGATGCACAACGATTTTCACGTCCGTCACGTGAACAGCGCAGCTGTTGATTAATGAGGATGCTGCGTTTTCTCCCTTCAGCTGGCGTTAGAGTACGGCATCAAGTTCATGGAGACGAGTGCGAAGGCCAACATCAACGTGGAAAATGTGAGTGAAGTTCACAGACCTTCTTTAAACGTACAATATCCGGGCAAAAGTATTGGGACACCTTACTTTTTCCTGCCATGTGTCCGGGTTTCTGCAGAGTCTTAAAACGTTTAAAAAAATCTAAATTTTTAGGTCTTAAAAAGTTTATCTGCCTCCAATCCTCATCGGAAAATGCCCCCATTGCACTTTAAATTGTTTATTGTTTTGTTACCGCGGTGGTGTTCTTTCTTTCGCTGGTCCAAATATAATTTACTGTATTACGACCACAAATGAGAGGAAACAAATGCAACAGCAAATCAGGTTTCTCTTTTTGGTGCAAATCTCTTTTAGATTGTACCACAGACGTAAAACGGATTTTATTGTTCAGCTATTGGAAAGTGAAAGGTCAGCGATACTCAGCTTGAAAAAATTATTTAGGGCTCGATTATGGCCAGTTGCTAAAAACCTATTTGTGTGTGTGTTTTTGATGTTTTGATTTAGGTCTTTAAAAGTCTTAAATTTGACCTGGTGAAACCTGCAGAAACCCCTGATATGTGGTTCTTCGCCAAACTGTTACAACAAAGTTGGAGGCACAGTTGTTTGGGTAGCATTAAGTTTCCCCTTCACTTCAATTAGGAGACCCAATCCTGTTCCACCATGACCTGTGAACAAGTTCTTCATAAAGACATGGCTTGAAGTAGATCATAAGTGGCCTGCTATAGAGCTCTTAACCTAAACACCTATTAAAAATGAGGACTTGGTTCCCCTTTTGAGTCTGGTTCCTCTCAGGGTTTCTTCCTCATGCCATCTCAGGGAGGTTTTTTCTTGCCACGGTCGCCACTGGCTCGCTCATTAGGGATGAATGTGTAAATTATTTTATTTGCACTTCAGCTGTGTAAAGCTGCTTAGATTTTTAACAATGTCCATTGTCTAAATAATGAATTGAATTGCACATTTGGGATAAACTGGAATGCTGACAGCAGTCCAGGCCTCCTCACCCTACATCAGAACCTGATTTGGGACTAAACGTGGAATGGAATGTTCAAAAACACTCATGGATTTTATTGTCAGGGGTCCACAATTTTTTTTCTTTATATTTTATATTCATAAGACCCCAATATCAAGCACATTCTGAGCTTTATTGTTTGTTTGGGGTTTTTTTACCAGAGGATTAAGTGGAACTTGTTTGTCAAAATGACCAAATCTTATGGCACGTCATGGCAGTGCACATGACACTGAAGAGCGCATTAACAGGTTTAGTTTCATTCCCATGAGGGGTAATTTCGAGTTGTGTAGTTCGAATATTACTCACTTATACGTCAACGAGCACGTGGTAATGTTTTCACTTTTCAGATTTCTATTCATTAGAGCTTGGATAGTTTAAAACAAGCCCTCTTTCAGTTCAGAGTGCCTTGGGTATTTTTTACTGCATGATTCTTGCACCGATACCATTTTATGCAGCCTGGTCTGGTTATCGGTGGCAGCCGGTGGTTTTGGTAACGCTTCGTCTTTATATGCACGTAGCACCCAATGTTGCTTACAATCAAATTAATTACTGAAACCGCTGCATTCATCAGTAACCGTGAGTCTCTAAACGTATTACACATGCATTATGCATTCACTAAGTGAAGTGCGAGTCAACAGAGAGAGCTGTTGTTGTTGTTGTTTTAAAGCTTCTGATTTCTCTGTTCCCAGGCGTTTTTAACACTCGCCAGAGACATCAAAGCAAAGATGGACACGAAACTGGTAGGTTTACTCCATTTTCTTCACTTCTATTAGCATAACTGCTATTAAAGGTATTTTCAGAAGAAAAAAAATTTCTCCACTGCACATCAAACTTATGCCACCTGAAAACTGATCTGGTTCTGTAAAAGGAACCCGGTTACATTTTTTAATCTGTTCATCTTTCTGAACTTGAACAAAAATACGTGCACATTAATCTGACGCTGGTTCTGTTTGTGCCGTCTTTAACAAGATTGTGTATTTATTGATTCGTTTATTTAATTCACTTAGAACTTGTGTTAAACTTTTAATACGGGACAAGCAGAAATACTCATTATACAGGTTTTCATTGCGTTCAGTTAACAATCAGATAAATAATATTAATCCTTATACATCATTCCATGTTGGATTTAACTTTAGATTGAACTCATCTCTATGACTATTCCAGTCGTCTCTCAACTTCTGATAATTCTTGAGTTTGTTTTTATTTTGGGAGGAATTAAATAACGGTACTAAAGTATACAGTGGTTTATAGAGATCTTGAGATATAACAGAGCAGAGTGAAAGTCGGGTTCCAACTGCTGTAATCCATTTCTATTTCGTGTCTCTTGCTGTAGGAGGGCAACAATCCCCAAGGCAGCAGTCAGGGAGTGAAGATCACCACCGAGCAACAGAAAAAGAGCAGCTTCTTCCGCTGTGTTCTACTGTGAAGACTAAGGCCTTACTGTCCTTCACCCTGGGGGCTGGACTCAACTGGACTGTGCTCTTGTTTTTAAGCACTTCTCCCTCCCTCTCCCCCCCCCCCCCCCTCTCTCTCTCTCTCTCTCTCTCTCTCTCTCTCTCTCTCTCTCTCTCTCTCTCTCTCTATCCTGCTCTGTCTGTTTCAGCACCTATCTGCTTCCTGCCCTGGCACTACAGGAGTGCTCGGCTCCTCTCATCTGCTTCCACTGATACGTGACTGTTTCTTCCAGCTCGCCTGCTTTTTTTCGAACGAGGCCAAGGCAGACCATCCAGCCCATTGTAATGTCTCCATGACTGAGGATTGCACCCTAAATAACACATTCCCATTCAGTCTCACAACTCTTCAGTGCTCTTACTGCAGCAGAGAATCAGCTAATAATACCCTTCTGGGGTCGGAGCAGGGTGTGCTCTCAAACGTTGAGGATCATTTCCTGTAAAAAAAACAGTACAGTTTTTGGTTTTTTTTGCACCACCTTTGACGTTTACGATAAAATCGAATAAGCGGCTCATTTCGCAGTCAACATTCCATTAACACACTGTCGTGTTATTTGTGTTTGTCTATTTAACCAACTTATAGAAATATGGCATCAAATTTTTCCTCTCCCCTGAGCTGCCCCATGAAAATGCACACAAGCCAAACTCAAAATGCAGCCTTTGGTTCTTCCTTCCTAATGTCCGAGTGAAATACCGAACTATTTATTCGGATTTAATTCAAGGGGGGAAAAAATCATCTTGCGTTGTCATTTCTCTTGGCTTTTATATTGCGTCCCGCTTGACGTAGAAAAGCAGACGTGTTATTTACGCAACAGGAAACAGCCCTTTTTTTCTTTCTTTCTCCCCTAAAAAAGATTTGACTAGACCCAAAACACAACACACTTGTCACTTCCTGTTCATAGACGGCATCAGGCACCCAGTATAATTCAACGTTTCCCGCCCATTTTCTGCGTGCGCTTCGATGACTAGAGTTCATATCATATGACTGGACTCATCCGCACAGACAACAGCTGCTCGTGCCATTTATTTCGCTTTCTCTTCATTTTTTCTTTGTGTTAGGAACTTGTATCCTCAGAGCTAGCAATAGGCCGAAAGAGCCGATAACTTACCAGCGCTGACACCCAGAATAAAAAAAACAATACAAAAAAATGAAGGATGGATTTTTTTTCCCTTTCTTTTTTTTTTTTTTTTTTTTCAAGTGTTTCACAGACTTTTTTTTTTTTTTTTTTTTCGGAAGCGGAGAGAAAGCTCACCGAGTGGATCGTTTTTTCTTTTCTTTCTTTCTTTCAATGAAAGCTGGAGATAATATAAAGCTGGTTTGAATGGGAAAATTTCAGCACCTTCACCCCCCCAAACACACGCACACACACATACACCCAAAGACTTAAGATATTTTCCTACACGAGTTTGTCCACATCTCCATTTCACCCAGTCTTGCTCCAGCCCGCGCCCTGTGCACCCCCTTCCTTTTGAAATTTCCTAACATTCTGCCATTTGTCTTAATTACTAATACTTGATCTCTCATTACAGATCTATGCATTATGAAGGTGACATTTTTGACCTCTTGTATTTTTACATATTTTTCTGTCTCTCCTCTCTCTGCAGTAATTTCTCGTATCTTTTTTTTGTTTGTTTGGTTGTTTTTTTGTTTTTGTTTTTTTAAAATTTACACTTCTTAGACATTTCCAGTGTCAGGTTTTTTCTTTTTTTTTTTTTTTTGCTGTCAGTTGCTTTTGTGCAATTCAGTGGCTGTTTAATGATGAGACTTGTACAGTGTATTAAGTGCAAAATGCAGTTTTCGCCGTTCAGTGTGTTTAGACCCTGTTACGCACAGTGGATCGGTCTTTCAGTGTGTCCGGCAGAACGGCTCGATCCAGCGTTTCTTTTTTCGTTCCCTTTCTGTGCGCTCTTTGCAATTCCGAGTGCCACTGCGAGCGCGAAGACCGGGAGAGAAAAGTAAACTAGTAGAGAGAAGAAGGTTTATTAACCGGTAGTGCTTCCTGAAATTTCCTGCAGTTTTTGCCAACTGCGTCGATCCTCGTCGAACTGTCTTTGTTTCTTCACTTTATTTTCGAAATCACTGTCATTCATATCGTTTTCTTTTATACAAACGTTCATTTAATTTCCGATCGCGAGGTGAACGGGGAGAAGAAAGTTGTTACATTTTGAAAATAAAATAAAATAAAAAAACGACAAAAAAAGAATTGTAAATAACACTCTAAAAAGAGATCTACTTAAATTGTACTGTACTTTCTAAAAAAAAAAACAAATCATGTTGGAAAAAATTGTCTACGTTTTGTAGATATCAGTGCTTTTGATTTATTAAAAATAAGATTCTTTTAAGAAGTGAAGATTTGTGACTTGTTTCAATCTTTAGCCCTGCTGAATCGGGAGCTGTGGGCTTACGGGTCGGGGTCGAGTCCTCGGTTCTCAGAAACGATACTCATTTCATTAGACAAAAGATGCATTGAATATAAAATAAAAGGGAAACTAAAACACGAAGTGCCGATCGAGGAAGTGCAACATCTTGGTTTGATGTATTTCGCTGTCGATCCATTGTTCTCAGAAGAAAAATGCTGTAAATGTTTCTGAGGCCAGGTGCATTTCCTCCATTTCATCTTCAGTTTCTGGTGGCCTCAGCAAAGAAGAGCTTTTGACTTGTAGTCTGTTTGGTCCTCAAAGGCTTATATTCTGATATGGAATGTGCTGGAAAGAAAAGAGGTGTACAGACTTTAAAAAGTCATTTGTACTGGTTTTAAATGCCTAGAAATGGCTTTATGTAATTGTTTAGATGATTGAAGAAGCTTGGATTTAGAATCCTGGGCAATGGAGTATTGATAATTATACTGAGAAGATTTAGACATTTTACACTACTGTTAAGTCTTCGAGCCCTACATGTGCTGTAGCTCTAACCTGAGGAAGTCCGGCGCTCTAGTGATCATGTGCTGGAAATCCTCTAATGACAGACGGCCGTCGTTGTCCATGTCAGCTTCATTGAGGACTTTTTCACACACCATCCTCACTTCATCTTCTGTCAGCTCATTCCGTGTAAGCTTGTTCAAGGTCTTCTCCAGATCCGATTGACAAATAAAGTCATCGTTGTTAAAGTCTTAGAAAGAGATATAATATATAATACAATGAGCCTATTGTATGAAGAATTTGACTAATTTTATATATATATATATATATATATACTGTATATACACATACACACAGTATATCAAAAGTTTGTGGACACGGTTTTGCCAAGGATGAAAAACTTTAATGTGCTGAAGAAAACCCCAATCTGAAGCCCACTGAATACCATAATAATGGTTTGCCTTTGGAATACGTTGTTCAACATACAAGTACATATCAGTGTCCACATATTTTTGGTTTTTCATTATGTATGAGTATATGAAATAAATTAACGTTGCAGTGGTATGTAAATATATATATATATATATATATATATATATATATATATATATATATATATATATATATATATATATATATAAAATGGCAGTAATTTCTATTTGTCAGAATCTGAATATTTTATTGATCCCATACGGGGAATTGGGTTGCAGTTTCTCCAAAAAGTAAAGAGAAAAGAAACATTTAAAAATTAAGGAAATGCAAATAAATAAACACGGTAGGTTGAAATGAAATTTGTAGCAGCAGTGAAACAGATGGGGGAGGTGGTAGCCTACGGGTTAATGCATTGGACTTTGGATTTGGGGGTTGTGGTTACAGGTTGTCACTCTTGGGCTCTTGAGCAAGGCCCTTATTCCCCACCCCAATGGGTGCTCAGTTGTGGGAATAAAGTACATAAATGGACGGATTTGATCAGCAATGGATCAAATTATATCAATAATATTCATTCTTAATGTTTGCTTGGATCAGGAGCCTTCTAATTAGCACCATTTCTCTTTTTTAACTATACACTTCATGGTCGAACATTCGTACTGGCAAGTGAGTGGAAAAAATTATCCACCCTACAGCTGTCCAACTATAATCTAAACAATTTCATCTTCAAACCTTCTACATCTGATTGGCACGAGATAACAAAATGGCTGCTACTCTTGTTTTAAGCTGGGGTCCGTTGTTATGTTTGAGACCTGATAGTCATATTTACCAAACAATTCGATGCACTTTTTAGGTTAATAGGAGTTATAAACATGTTAGCATTGTAGTTACAGAGCAAACTTGAAGGCAACACACAAAATTCTTGGCTCTTGTGCTACAATTTGATTAAATGAAACAGTGCTGGATAAAGTACACAAACCATGTGCTTGAGGTAAAGTAGAGATTCACTCTGTAAAATATTACTCCAGCAAAAGTGCTCCCTTTCAACTTTCACTTGAGTCAAAATACAAAAGTATCCAAAGTACTATGATCTATTATGGCTATAATGTTCCTATTATCCTTTTTACCACAAGATACTTTGCTTAATCAACTCAGTTAATGTGAAAAGACTCTTAACACACTGCTCTATTATTAGAATTATATTGATGAGCCAAACACTGAATTATATCTATTACAATTATAATGAGCCTTAAACCTTATTTTCAACTACAAGTTTTTGCCCATGGCTAATTTCGCAAAATGTAGTTGAGTTAAAAGATACTTGACTTTAAAATGTAAAGTAAAAGTCTCCGCAAATGGAAATACTTCAGTAAAGAACAGATGCACGGAAAAGCTACTTAAGAACAGTAACAAACTACATTTACTTCCTGACTGTCCACCATTGAAATTAAATGTATAACCGGTGTTGGGACTTCATCAGTCATGCGTGTATCAGGGCTCCTTTTGTTTACTGTCTGTAAATAATAAATGAAAACTTTCTTTTGACCTTCGGAGGCTATGGAGCATGTGCGGCTGTAAAATGTCTTAATCTGATAACATTTAATTAGACAGCCTCGACACACACACACACACACACACACACACACACAACACGTGTGCTTTCTGTTTTTGGAGATAGACCATGCTCTAATAATATACCATGCATTATTTATACGATTTCTTAAAGTACTGTCGGCCGGCCTGTACACGATTATCACAAAAGAAAGCTGTTGATCTCTGCTCCAGTACATGTGTCTCTGACCTATAGTCATCTTAAACTATCTTATCATTCCGAATGAGACCACAGATACACTGGCGTTGTGAGGGGTTTGTCCGTCTGTCTGTGTCTCTGTGTGTGTGTGTGTGTGTGTGTGTACTGTAAATTTGAATTGTTCTGGCTAGGACTGACCATAGATTTTGAATGCATAGTAGGCTTTTAGGTCTCTCGGTGCCATTTCACTCAACACTGAGAACATATCCAAGAAGTCGTCCAAAGTCATGTTTCCTTCTCCGTCCTCTGAAAAGACCTCTGCGATTCTCTGCCGGAACGGGTTATCCTGAATAAGACATATATCATCAAACAAAAAAAGTAATTATTTATTAACATTAGCCTCAAAGCCTTTCCTAAGATCAGTTAAAGGAAATTTCCTCAAGACGTCTCACACCGATTCATAGATTTGAGCCTTTTACATGTAATGATACCGATGATCTTTATGCACAAGTTGCTGAATGGTTTTGACAACCCAGCCATTAGGGTTGCACAAGCCAGTGCACTCTTAGTGCCGGTCCCAAGCCCGGATAAATGGGGAGGGTTGCGTTAGGAAGGGCATCCAGTGTAAAAATGTGGCAAATCGAACATGCGGATCACGAATACGGATTATCCGCTGTGGCGACCCCTAATGGGAGAAGCCGAAAGAAAGTCAGTCTGAATGGTTTCGACATTTTTAGAGGGTTGAGCTTGTTGAAGGTGTTCCTGATCTCTTGTCGTCTTCCAGTGGTGTTCTTCCGTTCGTGTGCGCATGCCACTCAAAACACCTCGAACGACTCGATGCAGCATTGGCGTATGTCAAACATATGTCGTGTCAAACGTCTTTGTGGCAGATTGTGGCCCAGTTTCACGCAGAATCATCGCAGACGTGGTAGCGCACGTGGTCAGAATGGCACCAGTTTGCACTATTAGTCTCGAAACATTTTGATACTACCTCGTATGTGTACCTGATAAACTGGTGTATCTACTGATGACTTAATCATAGATCATAAACATTTTAAACATCTCCATGATTAGTAGTGAATAGGTTTACTAATGCAAATGATAAGCTCCCTGGTTCTTGTTGTGACAGATAACCTACTGATCAAATTTGTGTGAAGTGGCATGTAATGGACTTGCACTTCAGCAAAGTCCATATGTTGATGCTTTCTCAAGTTCAGGGGGATCTGATGACACACAACCTCTCCAAGGCTGCGATCAATTAGTAGCGGATCCATAATTAATAAGGAACACGGAGTGAGTGCCGCAATGTGTAGTGTTAGTGCAGCGGGAGGCTCATATAGCGTACCTTCAGCTCAGGCATGCTGCCAATCAGCTCATAGGGTAGACGCACATCTGGCTGGGTGGTGTAGTCGAGCGGAACGAGTTGTGGGGCCAAATCGCGATACCTATAGAAGAGTCTGGGGGAAAAGAATTATATACAAATAATACATCAGTATATTATTCCTTACTCCTTATGTTGTTACACTTATTGAAAAATTATAGGGACATGGACTTTTCCATCCATATGTGGTTCTTCCCCAAACTGATACCACAAATTTGGACTTTGGATGCTGTAGCATTGAATTATTCCCTTTCATTTAAAGACACAAATCTGTTGCAGCATCACCATGCCCTTGTACACAAAGCCAGCTCCATGCATTGGAATGGAAGTTTATGAGTATCCTGCTATAGAGCTCTGAACTCAACCCTATTAAACACCTTTGGGATGAATTGGAACCCTGACTGCACCTCAGGCCTCCACACCTCCCTACATCAGTACCTGACTTTAATAAGACCCTTGTGGCTGAATGAGCAGACCACCAGACGAATGAACTTCTTCTGCTACCAGTTGTTGCAATATTTTGACCAGATATCGTATTTCTTTGCCTAAGTACGAGGTGGTATCAAAAAGTTTTAAGACTGGTTTTATAACACGCCAACAGATGGCAGCACAAGACTGCACACGCAGTCACAGAGGGCACCGACCTTCATAAGTCAACGTGCCAAAAAGACATCGTCCTGTGTACATCGGGGGCTGTGCAACTGGTGCTATTCTGACCGTGGGCACGCTACGTCATTGAGCTCCCCTCACACGTGATTTTCAGGATCTCACTTCAGCACCCACTCAACTCGACAGATTAGCTCCTGCGGACTTCGCCCTCTTCCCGAAGATGAAGATCCATCTTAAAGTTCGCTGTTTGCTTAGATCCAGCGTGAATCGCAGAAGGTGCTTGAGACGCTTCAAAAAGAAGACTTCCAGCACACATTCCAGAAGTGGCAGGAACGCTGGGAGCGCTGTATTGCTGTGCAGGGGGACTATTTTAAAGGTGATCGTGAGTAAACGTAGATCAATTAAGTACTTCCAGTCTCGAACTTTTTGATACCACCTGTGAACAAGATCCACATACATTTGCGGCATTTAGCAGACTCCCTTATCCAGAGCAACGTACAAAAGTGCTTTGAGTCTCTAGAAATGAATAAATCTACACTGGTACGCAAGATTACAAAGTTAATATAAACATACTGGCAAAATAAAAAGCGCAAAGTGAGTTCCAGTTGGCATGCAAGTGTACCTTTATCTCATTTTATCATGTTGTCATGACATGACAATAAATATTGATATAGGTAACAGCAATGACAACGGTTTATGCAGAAAGGAGTAATTTATTATAACCTTCATTACAAAATAATTACAAAAGGAAACAGAACAGACAAGTTCTGTAACCAATTGTCTTTCATTCAGTAAAAATTGCAATGGTTTTCTCAGCATATCTCCCACAGTGTGTAAATGTATGCGTGGGAACATTAGCCTGATGTGGAACAAAAATACAAAAAAGAAAAAGTACAAAGTAATGACTTTTCTACACAAAATTATAGTAGGGCATCTGTAGGAATAAGGACAGAGCAAAGCACAATGATTCTGACAGAGGGCATAAACCACTGTTTCGATAAAACAGTTCATTTGTTCATTCAAAAAACATACTGAAACATTTCTTTTTTTAATGAATATTTCTGACACAGTTATGTGCAAGGCGGGAAACAATTACATGAAGTTACGTTGAGGTAAAAGTTAAAGTAATGTTTGTACAGTATTGATTTATTGACAAACAAATCCTTCAAAATTACCTCAGAATTTCTTTTCTGGTGAAGAATGTACAGTCCTGTAAATTAAAAAGGAAATGCAAACGATGCTGTTAATATGCAAACAGATTTTCAGGAATCCACAAATGTGTTATTTAAAAACCTTTAGCAGTCACGTACTGACATTTGAAGTCAAAGGAAAATATAATTGGATTGTCATATATTTTCTCAATTTATACAGATTTGCTTCTTGTTTTTAAGTCATTGAGAACAATTTTATCCGCATCGACAGACGGGTTCAGCGCTTCTAAAGGTTGCAAAGGTTATTCTAGGATCAATAGTGATTTCGCACCCTGAAAGGAAATCCGACTGACCTGATATGCGTCCAGTTGCTGCTGTGTGAAAATGGTCTGCTTGTTCCCCATTTCCCCTCGACATGAAGCGCAGTAGGCAGAAGAAACAGGCCGTGCGAGTACCGCTCTGCAATACAGTGGAGATGGAGATGCAAGCAGATATTTCAGCTATGAAATGGCTGCGATAATGAGGACTTGGGAAGAACAGTGGTGGATCAGATATCCCTCTGTGTCCCCATTATAATGGCCAGGTTTCATCGTTTTCGTTGCGCTGAATGGCAGGCCCTTTTTGGACGTGAATGCATGCTGTCGGTCAGCGGGAGTGCCGATGGCACGGAGCCCCCGCTGAGGGCTGGGGGGTGACGCCTCAGACGAAGAGTCGAGTTACACGTGTTTACCCACACAGGTCACAACACAGGAGTGGGTTCAGGAACACAAACATCATCATTAAAGTGTTCCATCCTGCATGTGCAAGCTAATAAATGGGCATGCTTTCGAATATGACGGGAAATTATGAGCTAATAAATGCATGAATTCGTGTATCACGTATCACGGTGATGCGGAGACAATTGTGCGGTAATTGATCGTGAAATATTGATGCGTTCACACTTTTTCTTTGCCATTGTGAGCTTATTGAGAAGGTGCACCCAGGCCAAGGCTGACTGGTGTCATTGAATCAATGTGTATAACCTTTGTTCAGGATTATATTGCTTACAAATACATTTTAATAAATACTTTCCGTGAAAGATCGACTACCATAAATAAAATGGGATTCCAGGTACAAAGTCTTGCCAGTTGGGTGATATTCACTGGCATACTGTGTCTTCTGAGCTTCTGTTAACAGAATATAATCACATAATTAATCATCTAAACAAATATAGACCATTTCAACGACCGTTCGTTCATTTGAGAAAATGCCGAGCGAATCCGGATTCATTCGAGTTAAATAATGCAAACTTTTATATAACTCGTAATTCATGAATCCTTCTCTTTATTTACTCAGATCACTTGAGTCCTTGGTTATCTTGCTAATAACAACATATAAATACAAATGATAAATTTGACTATTTAGTGTTTCCAAGTTGTTGTTAGCAAGTAACTGTAGCAACAAGTAGCTGACTGAGTTGTTCAGGAAACTTCCTGTATGGCCAGAAACAGGGGAGACTAAAAATTGCGGATCCTATGCGAGTCCCCGCTGAACCGTGGGATTCAGTGAATCCCTCAGACAGTTCGTGCCGAATTTTTTTTAACAATCTGTGTTTCCCTCAGGAACGTATTTAGGGGCGGACCACAAGTTTGTTTAGTTTCTGCTTCGCACTTTCAGCACATTTTTTTTTACCACCCTGAAGTGGCTAGCGGCTAGCGCTAGGGATTCTTTAGCTTTTCTGCCAGCTTCAAGAATTTCTCTTAAAAAGAGAAAATCCTGACAATTCCACGTGTTGAAGTGTGACATATGTTAAAGTATGCTGAAATAAGTAGAACAGCTATGTAGATCTTGAAATGTAAAAATGTATTATGAAACACACACACATACTTACATACACACTTACATACACATCTCTATTACCCAAATGGGGTCTAAAAAATAAACAGTTTTTTTAATTTAATTTAATCAATTTAATTTATGCTGATTTAATTGCTTACTCAGTTTAATCAATATAATAAAAATTTTAATAAATTATTTATATTTATTCCATTTTATTTTTGTATAAAATATTGTGTATATATATTTTAACCAAATAGTAATTTTATTTAAAATGGTTTGAAAAATGTAAACTGTTGATGTTCACAAATGTTAAGAATAATAAAATGCTTTAATAAAAAAAATAAACGACAAGCAATTTTTAATTTTGCATTACTTCTCACTAACCGTACAAAATTTTACCGAACCGTGATTTAAAAACCGAGGTACGTACCGAACCGTGAATGTTGTGTACCGTTACATCCCTAATAGCGTTTAGCGAATCAGTCGGACCCATTAACGATTCACAGATTCGGTTGGTGCCCTCTAGTGGAATTCCATGGCAAAAGCAGGAAGAGTCCCTACTGACTCTAGGGACTCAAAGTGACTCGGAAGTATCGGATCCCGATTGAATTGAATTGAATTCGTAAACGTTCCCACGACGTTTTAATTCAAATTAAAACTAGGACCATGTCGCTCACGCTCTCTCAGACCATGTACTAATTTGCTGTACATGTATTTTAAATATAAAATGGGATTTTGTCATTTGTTGCATATAGTGTTCATTAAAATTGATTAATATCTTATACCGAAATACTTGTGTTTTGTATTTTTGTTGTTTTAAAATTCTGTGAAATACTTTGTAAGAAGTTCTACATGATGACGTCATAAAAATGCTGCCTCTAATTGGTGCCTACTCAGTATTTTGCTCAGACTTGTTGAGATCAGAACAGAAAAATGATCCAAATGGAAGAAGGTGGTGAAGATAAAAAAAAATGTGCAGGCTGCCAGCTTTCAAAGTGTATAAAGATTCACTAATAAATATTTGATTGTATCAAATTTAAAGCCCTTGTTTAAAGTTAAGTTCTATTTAACTTAAAGCTGAAGTAAATGTATAATAATCCACCTGATAGTAAAACGAAAAAGTATGAAACTGCAAATCCATTAGAATAAAAGTCAACTGTGAACAATTTAATAAATTGTGATTTTAATTGCAAGATTAAGATTAGGATTAAGATAAGATGTTCAATTATTCGTCCCACAGTGTTGAAATTTCTCTGTGGGATGAATAAAGGTATATCAAATAAAGACATGTTTGTTATGATGCATAAATCTTTTTGAACGATTAGAAAATATATGAAAATATGCAGCCAATGATGCATGTACAACAGCAACATAGTTCTAATTGTCTTAACATAATGTAACTAGTGTAATATTAATGGTTTCTATTAATATCAGTGGATATGTTTGACACATTTTGTATCGGGGGTCCTTGCCCCATGTCTCTATCACCTAACGGGTCCTTGACCTGAAAAAACGACCTTGAAAACCCCTGTTATAGAGCATATTGTGCCCCCTACTGTATGTATACAGAAGTTACAGAAGGAGCAGCATGCAGAAAATGAATGTAGCATATAATGATGGAATGAGGCTGTTGCTTAAGCTGCCACGATGGAGCAGTGCAAGCCAAATGTTTGCCAGTGTTGGTGTGCCAACCTGCTCTGTTGTGTTTGTAATCTCATGTATAGTTGTATGTGTAGGTTATCAGATTCTGTAAACAGTAGAATTTTAACTGGAGTTAGATCGGGTGATTTTGGAGATCATGTCATCTGATTCAACACTTCATCACTCTCCTTCTTGAACAAATAGCTTTTACATACATAGAGGTGTGTTTGGGGTCATTGTCCTGTTGGAAAATAAATGATGGTCCCACTAAGTGCAAACAGGATGGGATGGCATGTTGTTGCAAAATGCTGGGGTAGCCATGCTGCTTAAGTGTGTCCGCACTATTGACTTAATCACCAACAGTGTCACTAGCGAAGCACCTACCATCAAACCTACTCCTCGTTGGTTCACAGTGGGAACCAAACTTCCAGGAACCGTCCTTTCACCCTCTATAAGTCTAACAAAGACATGGTGGTTAGAACCAAAAATCTCAAATTTGCACTCACGAGAGGACAGTTTTATACTCATCTAATGTCCATTACTTGTGTTTCTTGGACAAAGAAAATCCCTTTTGTTTGTTTTTCTTCTAAACTAATGGTTTACTTGCCGCAATTCAACCATGAAGGCCTGTCTCTTTAGCATGGATGTTAAAATAATTTTGTCACTTAAACACAGGGAAGCACTTATGTGAATCAGCAGTTTCTCGGGACGGTTATTCTTAAACACTTATCCTTTGCAGCAGAGGTAGCTCTTGGTAGCTCTTGTCAATGGGCTACTGGTTCTGAATCATGGTTACTTGAAATTGGATGTTATTTGTTTGGTTGAGGCAAAAGATGATTGACTGACACCCTGTCTATATTTCTGCCAAATATACACATTTCCAACAATTGTCAAATGTAAGTAAACTTAATAAATATATACAATTGAATTGGTGTGGTTAGTTACTATTTAGTCAACATTGAACCCTCCGCTCCGCTAGATGGCGCTGTGAAAAACCCTTGAGTTCACCCATAAACATTTTGTTTTCTGTAGAAATCCCGAAATAGTCTTTCTCTCTGGCGTCACTGAGGCTATTACAGATCCTGGAAATGGAGTCAAACGACGCAGGTAAACTATAAAAAATATATTTTAATCGCATTCAGTTCTTATTCTCACACTATATACTGGCTCAGTGTGGATCACTGTAACACTCAGCTCGATGTTTTGCTAGCAAGACGAGGCTAAGCTTAGCGAGCTGTTTTAACTAGCTGACTGACTTCGTTTTTCCTACCCGTATTGCGACACTCCCCACCTCCTGCAACTGAATTGGTTACTAAACACCATCCCTGCAGCTGATTGGCTGTGACTAAAAACATTGAGCCAATCACAGAAACAATATTCGGGTCCAGTCGGAATGAGTTGGGAAAAAAGAAAACAGCGAATGCGCTTATATGAATCATATACACACGTAAATAAAAACGTAACTGGCGACTTATAAATATATACATTTTGTTGTTTATATTTTTTTTCCCCATTTTAGCAAGTATATACGGTACTTTCTGTAGTTATTTCATGGTTAATATTAATATATAATGGTACACCTTCTGTGTTTTTAAGCTCGAGGAGGCTGGAAAAATAAATCCGCTCACCAGAAGAGCAAGTTCAACGTTATAATGCGTCAGGAGGAGCTCATAGCGCAGAAAAAGCGAGAAATCGAGGCCAAGTTGGCTGAACAAGCCAAAAAAAACCCGTCAACACCCAGCAAACCACCACCACCACCAGCAGAGAGGTATCTCACACACTCTATCTCTCTTTCTCCCACACTCTATCTCTCTTTCACACACACACACATACATACAATACAAACATACATACAATACAAACATACATATATAACAATACATTTTCTTCTTCTTCCTCCTACTTATGAGTACCAACAAAACCTATTGTTATGAAACCAAATACTATTGTGTTTCAGTACCACTTGTTTATACCTGAAACAGGTATCTGTCTGTCTGTCTGACTGTCTGTCTGTCTGTCTGTCTGTCTTTCAACCAACAAACCATATTCGTACGATTTTCCGCTTTCTAACCGAAGCCGATTGTGTTTTTAGTCCCGCCGAGCCACAGGGACAGACCCCTAACAAGTTTGTAAATGATGGAAGCTTTCTCCAGCAGTTTCTAAAGATGCAGAAGGAGAAATCCAACCCAAATTCAGGTATAAAACTTTTTACAGATTCGACCCTAACCAGCACCAATAATTTCATTATTATTATTATTATTATTATTATTAAACAAGCTGCATTTTACTGCACAGCTTTACATCCCACATGATCGTCATTTTCCAGATCTTACATTATTTTCTGATGGAAAAAAATCCACCACTCGCAACGTTTTTTTAAAAAGACACTCGGAACATCTAACACGAATCACGGCAGCACTGATCAACAGCTCGGAATGAACTAGAAAAGCGCCCCAAACACGTCTGTTTAATATATTCAGCGTTGCAGAAGCAGGAGTAGTGCTGTTGTACCGCTGATCCGCCCGGCTCTGATTGGTGAACATTGAAAGATGTAATGGCAAATTACAACTGTGCTGAAATTCAGTACAGTCACGTGGTTGTGACGCAGTGATATATATATATATAAATTTTTTTGCAGGTTTTCATTTGCAAGCAAACTAAACGCAAGGTGCGGATTTTCTTAAAATTGGCAGAATCTGCAGCGGCACCGAATGTTCAGGAACGTTAGGAATAATATTTTAAACGATGTATTTGGTCAAATATTGTATACTATTCCAGTTTATACGTTTATAAAGTTACAATGTCTAGATGAATTCACCATAGGGGTTTCGTCCAAAATACACAAATTTTCGGAAATCAGAACGGTCTTAGAACGTAACCGCAACAAAAATGTTCATATATGGACAGGTTTTGACTTCAGCTTACCTAATTAAAAGATAAAAAATTTTCGTACTCTTGTTTTTTTTTTTTGTTTGTTTGTTTTTTTAAAGTGTACTTTGTAATTTTGCAAACCATTTGGATGAAATTTTTCAAACAGTAATAAACTTGTATAATGCATTGAATTGCATGCAGCACCTAGCAGTGACTCTGGAGGAACCTCATCTTCATCACAGAGCCAGAAGAAAAACATCCTGGTTGGGAAACGGCCCGGTTTGGGTGTCTGCAGCATGCTCAATCAGTATAAGAGCTACTCCCAGACCAAAAAGACTCCGCTACAGATCCCTCGCCCGAGTGTCTTCAGCTCGCCGGACGACGATGAAGACGAGCAAATCGATGATGCGCACTACCTGGAGGTTAAAGGTAACCTGGCAGTCCGTGTTTAAAATCCACATTTTGTATTTATTTTTTTACTTTTCAATAGCTCTCAAGACTCAAATGTAAAAAATGATTGTATAGAGCGTATCTGATAGAATGTAAATAAAATGTGCACTGGGAATTTTCTATTTAGCAAAGAGAGGGCTGCACTTTTTGAGGGTAACATATTGCCCTCTGTCATTTTGCAAATGTGGTGTCAAGAAAATCAGGAACCACAGTGAATAAAAACGCATATGTTATTACTTATTTACAACATACGGTATAAACGTGTGTTCCTATTGTCACTCCCCCCAATGGCTCCGCCCTATCACAATGCTTCACCCACCACACTACAAATTATTCACAACCTTTAATAAAAAAGATTAAACACATTTAATAATCATTGCAAAATTGCGTCATAAAACAGGGTTTCCTGTTTTAAAACGTCTACAAAAAAGTATAACGTTTAAAGACGTCACAGAAACCCTGTTTTATGACGATGTATTATTATAATATTATTATTATTATTATTATTATTATTATCACTGGCGCCCCCAGCTGGTTGAGCTCCTGGCGAACGCCTAGAAACGATGCTGCTTTTCATCTTATCTGCTGCAAGTTAACGCTCTGAAAGCATTGTTTCATTGTGAGAGTGTCTCTTTCTTTTTGTTTTTATCGGAAGTGAGCTTGTAGAATAATAAGCTGTGGAAACATGCAGTCCTGGTGGACGTCGCGTGTTTCACAGCGTGCCGCGCTTCATGTCCTGTCTTATTAGTACGCAGTAGTGAATGTGTGAGTAATGACGCCGTACTCATAGCCTGCTTAAAGTTTCCCCCCCAGAGGACGAAGACATGGCCCACATTATCAACCGGCTGGCTGCTTTCATTGCCGAAGGCGGGCCAGAGCTTGAGCAGAAAGCTTTGGAAGACTACAAGGACAATCCCATGTTCTCGTAAGTCCATTAACTGTGTGGCCAAGGATAAAACCGACTCTATGACCGAATCTGAATTCATGTTTCCTTTTTCCTATAGGTTCTTATACGAGAGGGACAGCAGGGAATATCTGTACTTTCGCAAGAAACTAGCAAAGCTTAGGCAAGAGAACCATGGCTCGTGTATGCCACCTGCTGGTAAGAGAATTTTTTTTTTTTATTTATTTTTCCTATTTTTAATTCAGTGTTTGAGAGAAAGAGGGAGAAATATATCCATGGAGCTGTTTCAACACATAATACATCAAAATACACATCAGCCTCATTCTGAGTGTTGAGAAAGATTACCCACGTGCCGTCCCCTTCCCTCTTGTATTCCTTCACCTGCAGTAGACTGATATGAGGCAGTTGAGTAGTAGTTTGAATTGAGACCCAGTACTGATAAGCTGCTTAAAGTCTTCTTCTCAGTGGACGAGGACACCAAGAAGGTGGCGGAGAAGCTGGCCCGTTTCGTATCCGATGGAGGGCCAGAGGTGGAAGCCATCGCTATTAAACACAACCACGACAACCCCAACTTCAGGTGAGATTCCTCACACATGAGTTTATCGGTACAATCACTTTACGCATCTCGAAGCATAGACAAAGATATGATACCATAAAGACATATATGAAGCAGCTACGGATGCAATCCGATTCACCCACATTGTGATGCAGTGCGATCTGGTTTCAGTTCGATTAAAAAAAACTGATGCTATGCAATTTAATATGATACATTTGAATTCTTTGGGTTAGACAGACAACAAATTATGCATTTACTCTAGTGCCTTCTAACACACAGGCCTTTGAAGTGCAAAAAAATAAAAAAAGATTAAATAAAACCAGACATTAGGAAGATAATTTATATTCTGTGTGAATCGATGCATCAAAACCGTCTATTCTGATGCACCAATGCAAATCGATGAATCTTACCATCCCTGAGAGAGAGAGGGGGGGGGGGGGAAGAGAGCGTCCTCTAATGGAGTAGCAGGGACTTCAGTATTTTTCATCTTTTTAATTGAATTGAATACAAAAGATTTTAACTTAGGAAATTAATTTCCACTATAAGATTTTTATTCAGTACATTTTCAATTTATTTTTCTAATCAGTGACTTTTATTATCATTTCAACAATGTACGGTTTGGTATAGTACACAATAAAACGAAACGACACGCCTCGATGACCTTCATTAGGCCGGTTTCTGTAACTTTTATTCCTTCCTTATTTTATATTTCCTTATTTTAAGTCCCCTCCAATGTTACAAGCAGAATCTGTGAGTGCTAGTTGTAAAAACAAATGTTATATTTAAACTTTATTGGATTATGGATATGACTGAGAATCATGCCCCTCCTCTAGCTTCCTTTATGACCACCAAAGTCCAGCTCACCGCTTTTACAAGTCCAAAGTGGAGGAGTACCGTCAGGCCAAAAGCCAATCTGCACCTCCTTCGAGTGTCGAGTCCCCTTCAGGCACCAAACGCCCGGTTGTGAGTCCACCAGCTGCAGCACCAGATACCTACAGCTACAGTCCAGCCCAGTCAGAGCAGAATCAGGACAGCACTTCTACATGTGCCAAGCGCAAGAGGAAGAGTCGCTGGGGGTCCGAGTGTAACCGAGTGGAGATGCCGGTCTCTTCTGTCATCATGCCTCAAATGGTTAAGCCAGATCCTGATGCTCCCTCACTGTCTGGTATTCTACTATGCTTGTGTCCATTTATAAATATCAAAGCTATACACAAATATGTATGCATATATGCTCTACTATACACGTGGGCTTAAATTTAACCGAAGCACAACTGGTAAAGATATAGAGCAAATGGTTTTATACTCTTTTGTAGGTACAAAAACGTGTGTTTTAATGATGCGTTTGACTGCGCACGTGTTTGTGCGTATTGTGTCTGAATTACAGAGCAGGAACTGATTGGATTGGGTTATAAGAAAGGGAAGCCGGTCGGTCTGGTGGGAGTCACGGAGCTCTCCGAGGATCAGAAGAAACAACTCAAAGAACAACAGGAGGTACAAAGCTCACGTAAAACACTGTACCGTGGGGCAAATCTGCCTTTTTTTTTTCTCCAACATGTCAGTTACAAAAAAAGAAGTAAAATTGTATTTGTCATTTAATTTAATTGATGTGATTGTTCATAACTCTTGAGTTGTGCAATAACTTACCCAGATGCAGGAGATGTTTGACATGATCATGAAGCACAAAAAGGCGATGCAGGAGATGCAGCTCATGTGGGAGAAAGCTGTGCGGGATCACCAGCACGAGTACGACAGCGATGAGGAGATCGACACCAGGAACGGCACCTGGGAACACAGACTCCGGAAGATGGAAATGGAAAAAACAAGGGGTCAGAAAGTTACATAAAATCGAATTTCAGTTTGGATGCAGCTGTTTATATTTATATATACACATACACACACACACACCCATATATATATATATATATATATGTATGTATGTATGTATGTACGTAAGTGTGTGTATGGGGTGACCCTGAATAGTCGAAAATTTGATGCTTCAATCAGAGGAGCCTGATTCGACTTCCAATCTCACAGCTGAATCTTCGCACAGGTGTTACATAACGAGGATCATACCATTTTGGTTAAATGGGGGTGCTCAATGTGTGATTTCACATAGAACTACTGTTTTTCTCCCAATGTACAGCTTATTATGATAAGTTTTTATGATATGGTGTAAATTAAAATGTGGAAAGAATGAAGCTTTTAATAAACATTTTAGACGAGCGTGAGTAAATCCAACCCCCTGTGACAGATTTAAATATCACCTTCTATGATTCGTGAGCGACACAGGAGCAGGGATTTAAAAACTGAATAATGTCTGGGAGATTTTGTAAAGGTATATCCTGTTTTATTTATATATTATATATATATATCCTGGTATATCCCACTTAGAGCACAATTTATTCTATACAGTCTATCCCCCCCCCCCCCCCCCCCGACACAAGAAATGCAAATCCTGTCTGCAGTAAATCATAAAGATTTTTTTTTTTTTTAAGTTTATTGATCAAAAAAGTTTTTCTATTTTTCTCCTATATCTTTGTGTGATAATCTGTTTGTTACGAGGAACCATTTTTTACGACTACCGTTGTCATTCTCGTACAGCGCTATAGGCAAGATTTTACAATTGTCACACAACTTTGAAAATCCTCATTCGGTGACACGTCTAATATAATGGCTGTTATTGTGGTAGAAACATGCTAGCAAACATAATCCTGTATTCTTTATGGGCTATGTTTTTGCGTGCAGAGTGGGCCGAACAGCTGACTGATATGGGGAAAGGAAAGCATTTCATCGGTGACTTTCTGCCGCCTGACGAGCTGGAGAAGTTCATGGAAACATTTAAGGCTCTGAAGGTGAGCGATTTCTTTTTCGCCCATTCATCTTCACAAAGACCTCAGTATTTCTGAACATTCAGACAATTTAATGACCACTAAATTTTTGCCTACAAAGACCAGATAGAATTTGATGTGATGTTGTTTTCACTCTTGTTCATAATAAATAAATAGAGAAAAAGCCAACATCCTGAAGGATATTCTCCAGAAAAATACACTTCCATAAGTCTAGATGGTGCATATGATACGTCTGGGCCACAGTGCTTCAGATATATTGATTGCATATTTGTTTATTTGTGTTTAATGATATTAACTACTATTTGTAGTAGTATTTATCAGTTTTCTAGGAAATTTCCAATATGTTTTTCTTGACTTTGGTTATGGCTTTTCATCGTGCAGGAAGGTAAAGATCCAGACTACTCGGAGTATAAAGAGTTTAAACTGACTGTAGAGAACATCGGCTTCAAGATGCTGATGAAGATGGGCTGGAAGGAGGGAGAGGGTCTGGGCTCTGATAGTCAGGGCATCAAAAACCCTGTGAACAGGTAAATATTACATTTAGAATATTTTCGCTTATACAGGTATTCCTTCCATACCTCAACTCTGGCATTGTGTGTCAAACTAACACGAAATGCAGAGAAACGACATACGGCCTGGAAAAGAAGTCTTTTATCTGCACGGTGTAAGAGGCGCAAAGGTTTTCATTGTCTGCTGAAATGAAAGAGAAGGAGAGCGAGAGAGAAAATAAACGGACAGAAAAGACATTTGTCTAAAGCGTGGCCATTATTTCATTAGACCAGTGCAGCTACATTCCTTATTAATTTAACTTTCTGCTATTGAAATATTAAGGAAAAGATTATTTATGATTCAAACATGTAAAATGCAGCTTCATGAGTACACATTTTAGACACGTCTCAATCGTGTATAAATCTGCAAAACAGTTTTGAGCGTATAATCAAGATTGTTCTTGTCCCAATTGTTGCGCTAGTTAGTGATTAGCTTTAAATAAAGTGTGACTTTTTTTTTTGTTTAGTTTTTTAATGTCAATTTTTGTGTCTGTTTGTTTTTGTATTAAAGAGGCACCACGGCAGTAGATGGAGCAGGCTTTGGTGTGGACCGACCTGCTGAATTATCCAAAAACGACGACGAATACGATGCTTTCCGCAAGAGAATGATGCTGGCTTACCGTTTCAGGCCCAACCCTTTGGTCAGTAATGTGAATTTGTTAAATGATTAAATAATATTTTGTTTTAAAATGTTTTAAGAAGCAAATGAATCAAATGGGGGGGGGTAAGATTAGAATAGTAAATTAATTCAAATGGGCTCAAATATCTTACAGCTTGTATGACATGCGTTATACTGTATATCCTGAAATTCGATGAGAAATTATTATTTTTTGGTTTGTTGGTTTTGTTACTAATATTCATTCTTTTTTTTCTCTCTCTCCACTAGAATAATCCAAGGAGGCCTTATTACTGAAGATGATGTACTACGCTGTATTTAAAAAAAAATTATATTAATCATGTCTGGCACCTTTGCTGCAGTCTGTAGTTTAAAACACGCCCCTTGTAACATGACAAGCATTGTAATGTTTGTCCGAACATCAAATTTGTTCATTTTAAAAATTCGGTTTAGTCATTAGTCATCAACTTGATGGGGATATGGTTAAAATGTTTTTTTTTTTTTTTTTTTTCAATTTTTATTTAGAAATCTTGACATTATCAAATCAATGCGATTACGATCCTGTTTGTTTTGTTTGTTCTCAAAACATTTTGTAATTGTGTCGTATTGGTCCCATTAAAGTTTTATTGGTCCTCTAATTCTGTGTGTGTGTGTGTGTGTGTGTGTGTGTGTGTGTGTGTGTGTGTGTGTGTGTGTGTGTGTGTGTGTGTGTGTGCGTGCGTGTGCGCGCGCGCGCGTGTAAGATCAAGTTCTCATATTCTGGCATTACCTAGTGATGTCCAAACCCATGATTTTTGTCATCCAGCTAATTTCAGAAATTAGTATTTTAAATATCTTGTTTACTTAATTTATAAATTAGGGTTCTGTATCAGAATGATCAAATTCACTTGAAAATAAATGCTTAGTGTTTTTAATCATATGGAAGAAATAGTTTTTGGAGGTGTTTTATTTGTATTTTTAATGTAACACTTTTAACACACATGAGCAGTCAGGACGGTCCTGTTTCCCACTGATGCCTCTATCAGACTGCAAGGTTTTGCGGAAGTTCCCGTATGAAATCTCGCGAGAACAGACCAGTATCGCTTAGGCCGCGGTTGTTTTTGTTGTTATTGTCGTCAAAATGGCGACTAGCGGAGAGGCCCCCGAGTCCTGGTATCTTGCCCTGCTTGGTTTCGCCGAGCATTTCCGCACTTCGAGTCCCCCTAAAATTCGCCTCTGCGTGCACTGTCTCCAAGCTGTATTTCAGTTCAAACCTCCACAAAGAGTAGAGGCCCGAACGCACCTTCAGCTCGGCTCGGTCCTCTATCACCACACCAAGAACAGCGACCTCGCCCGGAATCATCTAGAGAAGGCGGTAAGGACGTGTCAGGATACACCGGGGATGTGGCGGAGAAGCGGGATTTGTAGGCCTCACTAGTGGGAGCGCCGTTGTGGGAATATTTAGCTAGCGAGTTTAGCCAGACAGATATATTCTTAATAGAAAACCATGTAAGCTTTATTTTATTTTTTATTTTTATAATCGCTTTACTTCTTCAATATATAATGAATTGACTAAATGACTTGTTCTCGGTAACGCTATTTGAATGGGTCAGTCCTGGACTGAAGTCGGGCAAGATAATGTTGCCTTTGCTAACGTGAGCTAGTTTCCCCGCTACGTATATGTGTGTTTTCAGTTTTTATTCTTCTTTAATTGTATATTTTAGCATTTGTCTACGCGTGTTAATGTTACAACTGATCATGTCTTTCTCTCTTTTTCTTCCAGTGGTGCATCTCGCAACAAGTATCCTTTATATACATATATTCAGCATGAAGAAAACGCATATTGATTTGTGCACAGATGTGTTTGGATCCCGTGTGTGATTGTGTATACTGTCAGTGGTATATTGCCTTCTCTGAATTAACTTTAAAGTCTTCTGCATTCACTGCAAAACCTCTGCATCCTGACAAACCCTTAACCCAGATTTCCTCAGATCCCCCAGTTTGAAGATGTTAAATTTGAAGCTGCCAGTCTCCTCTCAGAGCTTTATTGCCAACAGGTGAGTATACACTTTATACACATATGCACTCTACAGCATTACATTGCGTTTGTTCATAGTCATAATGCATTCATTTATATGAATTATATACACAAATGTTTCTTGATTATCCCAAGAAACTAAAATGAAACTGTTGAAATGGTAAGGGGAAGTAAGATGTCATTCATCCATGAAATGAAACATTCCCCCAGGAACATGCTGCAACATCAAACAACATAAACTACCAAAAGCTACACAGAACTCTAAACTAACAACACAAACGAAAAACAAGAGACAAGGACTAACAGTAACGCGTTAGTGCCGACCAGTACGAAGAATGAAAAAGACAACAACAAAGGATCAGATTTTTTTTTTCTCCCTTTTTTGGCATATTTTTTATATATCGTTGTGATGTTAATATTCTTGAGTAACTGTAGAGATGTTCTCCGGCCGGGGGTTTCCAAACCTTTTTCCTTTTTATTTTCTTTGAGCATTTTACAGCATAATGGACAGATTTGATAAAAGTGTGTCTAATTTGTATTAGTTTTTTCTCAACATCTGCTGTTTCAATATCAGAGGTAGATGGAGGGAGAATTTTTTTTTATTATTATTTGTAAACTCCTGCCGTGTGAGAAATCCTCAGGGTTGGGATAAAAGGCTGGAAACACATGAGAAGCTTCATATACATTTGACAAATATTTAGAAAATGAATAGAACAAACCGGAAAATTATGAGAACGCCTCAATTTCTTTCTGTTTTTTTTTGTTGTTGTTGTTGTTGAAGGGGGTTTGTTTTTGTTTGTTTTTGTTTTTCTAGACAAAAATTAAACTTTGGGAAAATGTTTAAAAATAAAAAAAATTATTTATTTATTTTCTTTCCTCCTCCCCTAGAGCTCACTTATTTTTCTATTGTTTTCCACCAAACTAAAACCGAGCGGTGCTTAAAATGCAGAGCATCAATCATAGATTACATACTTTATAGCACTATACACAACCTTCTTCAGAATATTCTTTTAGGCTTGAGGTGGAAGTTGTCTAATATATAACTGTGTTATCTTTTTTTTCTCCCCGTCTAGAATTTGGTTGATTCTGCTAAGCCTTTACTACGCAAAGCCATCCAGATTTCCCAGCAGACTCCTTACTGGCACTGCAGATTGTTATTCCAACTCGCAGTAAGTGGAGGCAGATTTGCCTTTGCATAAAACTCAGTAGAATTTACCATTAAAAAAATGCTGATCTCTACTGAAGTGCTTCTGTGGTTATATCTATATTTTTTCTGTTTATAGCAACTGCACACACTGGAGAAGGACTTGGTGTCTGCGTGTGACTTATTGGGTGTAGGTGCGGAATATGCCAGGGTCGTCGGATCAGAATATACCAGGTATGAATGTTTTGAAAAATAAAATATAGTGGTCATTTATATTTAAGGGTAGTGCTTTTATTTGTTATTAATTATCTGAATTTTTTTTCTTCCACAGAGCTCTGTTTCTTCTTAGTAAAGGGATGGTGAGTTTTTATGCCCCAACAATTATTAATAAATTAATTAATTGTTTGTAATGACTGAAGAACGATTTCGGTTACATGGTGTACGTGTGTGTGCGCACAGTTGCTGCTGATGGAACGTAAGCTACAGGAGGTGCATCCGTTGCTCACGCTGTGTGGGCAGATCGTGGAGAACTGGCAAGGGAACCCCATACAGAAGGAATCCCTCCGGGTCTTTTTCCTGGTGCTGCAGGTCACGCATTACCTGGATGCCGGACAGGTGTGTGTGTGTGTCCACTTTCAATCGTGTGACCGGCTCGTCTAGCTGCTCGACAGGTTTATATTCGGGTTTCTCAGGAGATAAAAAAGAGATTCGAGAAGTTTCATTGAAAAATGTTATTCTTTTTCTGTTTACTACTTTTATAGTCAAAACGACTGTATTGTTTCATTATTAAATATTCCAGTTACATTGTAGCACCGCAAGCCATTTGTGATCTTTGATCCCGGAGCAAGTTTTCCAATCGTGGCGTCGCTTTTAAATTTTGAATTCATGCGTGTCTGCTTGTGTTTATATGTGTGTAGGTGAAAAGTGTGAAGCCGTGCCTAAAGCAACTGCAACAGTGCATTCAGACCATCTCAACACTCCATGATGATGAGATCTTGCCCAGTAACCCCGCAGACCTCTTCCACTGGCTGCCTAAGGAACATATGTGTGTGCTCGTCTACTTGGTATGTCTCTCTCTTTCTCTCTCTCTCTCTCACACACACACACACACACTCTAAAACACAACCTCGGAGTAATCATCACATGTACACAGAACACATTTTTGCTTAATGCATGTTCAGACTTGGTCAAAAAGAATACTTTGTTCGATTTGTTCCAGATGTTAGAGTTTGCACTTGAAAAGATTTAAAACCTTCATAAAGTCGCAGCTCAGTTCAGCATTCACAAATACGCTTCTAAGTTAAAATGCTTAATCTGTGAAATTTAAACAGGGCATCTGTTATATCGTGCAGCGGTATATTCAGATTATTATCACATTAATCACTGCAGATTTAGTTTCATTTAATATGTTCTTCTATACGGGTCATTCAAAAAATCTGCCATTGAGCGCCATTGCTGAGACCATGAATTAAATCTCCTGCTTTTAGTTTTCTGTTTTTAATTGAGAATCCTTTCAATTCATTAGTGTTTCTTTGATTATACATTTAATATTGTTGTCTTTTTGACTTTCTTTACATCTGGCTGTTGCATCAAGTCATTTATTGCTGGTCTTAATATACACTCAGCTTTCACCCTGCACATGCAGCTCCTACACACAACCAGTGTTCAAATCTGAGCTCTAAATACAAATGCATTTCTCTCCTATAATACTTGAATACATTTTTTGTTTGTTGGTTGTGTAGGTCACTGTTATGCACTCGATGCAGGCCGGATACTTGGAGAAGGCACAGAAGTACACAGACAAAGCTCTAATGCAACTAGAGAAACTAAAGAGTGAGTCACCGCACACTAACAGGCCACACAACTGGAAAGTGGATCATTTTTCTATGATGAATTTAGTTTTTATTTTACAATACGACACTGTTAGTCCCCGACTTACGATGGAGATGCGTTAGGATGACCCCATCATCAATTGAAAATTTATGAAATGGTGCTCATTATTAATAATTTAACAAATTACAGTACATTAATTAGCAAAACAGAACAATTTAAAGTACCGTACAGCATAAACTATGTGTGTGTGTGTGTTTTTATTTATGACGCTGCTACGTTTGACTGCTGTGTGTCAATCGAATTGCTATCATCATAGAATGATTGAAAAATCTTCAGTCGAACTCTGTGTCTATCTACATATACATTTTCTATGTTTGTGCTCCCTGATTTTACATTAGATTGTTAGGCTTGTATTGTACTTCTGTGAAAGGTCATTGTTATGCTTGGGGCCAGTGACATGTTTAACAGCGGTCTGAATGGTATGTCGTTTGTTGCAGGTCTCTTTGTATTCCGTGTTGGTTATTATGGCTCAGAGGTCAGTGTTATGTCATTGCCTCAGATTTACCTTCTCTTGTATTATATTTAGTGTTGGACTGCAGTCCCATCCTCTCGTCATTTCAAGTGATCCTGCTGGAGCACATCATCATGTGTCGCCTGGTCACAGGCCACAAAGCGACGGCGCTGCAGGAGGTATGTTTCTACTTACATGTGATTTAATGTGGGGGGGGGGGGGGTTCGAAAGGGGTTCTAATTGTTTTTTTTATTCAAACAGATCTCTCAGGTGTGCCAGCTGTGCCAGCAATCCCCTCGTCTGTTCTCCAACCACGCTGCTCAGCTCCATACTCTATTAGTGAGTCAAAACTGCACACACACACTGATGTTGAAATGTTTGGTGCCAAAACGTTCTGCATGTTTTGCATGAATGGTGTGATCTAATGAATATTTGTCTCATCAGGGGCTCTACTGTATTTCTGTGAACTGCATGGACAACGCAGAGGCTCAGTTCACTACAGCCTTGCGGGTGAGTGCACCGTTTTTCCTTCATTCAGTCATATAGCAGATGAGCTGAAGTACATCAGTGTTGTACTTGTTCAGAAAAAGAAATTGCCATACTACATGTTTTTGTTCTCTGGTGTGGGTTGAAATGCTGAAAACATATTTTGCGTACAAGTTTATACATAAAATCCTCTCCAGGTTTTTTTCCTTTTTTTTTTTCCCCTTTTTTTTAAGAATTTAAAATCTACCATATTTTCCGCTACTTTTTTCCTACGCTTTGAACCCCGTGGCTTAAACAATGAAGCGGCTAATTTATAGATTTCTACCGGTTTCACAAACTTCAAGCCAAAAAGATGCCAAAAGAAAAACTCTTTCTTGGTAGGCTACTGTTTAGATACAAGCCGTGTAACAGACACTGTCTTTCATTAAAGCCTGTGTAAAGTTTATTAGTTTCAGTGTAGACAGGTGCTTAGACAGGTGCGGCGTATTTATGTTCAAAATAAAAAACTTTGTTAAAATCACTGGGTGCGGCTTATATTTGGGTGCGCTTAATAGTCCGGAAATTACGGTAAATTTTTTCAAGTTTGAAATAAAAATTTAGTGATGAAATGTATATAAAATATTGATTCATTTTTCTGTTGATCATCTTCCAGCTCACTACACACCAGGAGCTGTGGACTTTCATCGTGACCAACCTGGCCAGTGTCTACATTAGAGAAGGCAACCGACACCAAGAAGTGAGTCACCTGGTCTATTGGTGCTGCTTTTTCTACCAGGTGTATTAATGAGGTATAACAAGGTTTTTATTTTTTCTGAACAGCTTTATAGCCTATTAGAGAGGATAAACCCTGACCACAACTTTCCTGTCAGGTAAGAGATTCCTGCATGCACTGACCATCTGCTCCTAAAGGAAAATTACACATCTTGCTCTAATTTTAATATATATATATATATATATATATATATATATATATATATATTAGTGGTGTAACGGTACACGTGTTTGTACCAACATTTTTCGGTACAGGGCTTTCGGTTCAGCACCCATGTATACAGAATGCAATCCTTTTTAGGTGCGGACTTTGAGCATTTATTGAAATGATTTTTAACCTTACACAGTGTCACTGCGGTCACTCACTCCGTCCCAGAAAAAAAGATTGGTTTTGCGCATGCTTAGAAACGCAAAAGAATCAATAGCAATAGCATCAGCCGCTAGCCACTTCCTGGTTAGCAGCCAACGCTAGGTCTATAGATTCAAGAATTTTTGGCGCAAACATCGTTACATGCAGCAACTAACCCAGTTACAACTTTTAGTGCAAGTTGTATCCTGCATGTAACTGTGACAAATAAAAAGATATCTTGAATTCTAATGCTATAGATTAAAGATTGTTTTATTTGTTAAGCATGCTTTAGCGCTTTATGTCCAGCTTCAAGAATTCCTCTTAAAAGGAGAAAATCCTGACAATTCCGCATATCAAATGAGTGTATGAATGAAGGTTGGAAAGAATGAAGGCGTTTGTTAAATTATGCTGAAATACATAGAACAGTTAAGTAGATCAAATCTTTAAATAAAATTAATTTTAAATATAAAACATTTATATTCACATCTGTATCTAACAAATGTAAACTACTTAATTTAATATATGAATTAATGTAATATATTTATTTTATTGTTTTATTCAATTTAATTTGTGCCAATTTAATTAATTACTATGTAATAACATAATCTGATTAAATATAATAGTGTATTTCTATATTTTTTTTTAGAATTTTTGTATACTATTGTATATATTAATTTATTAAAAAAAACGTTTAACTGTTTAAATGTTTATCACAAATATTAATAAACTGGATAAATATGAAATGACAAGCAATTTTGTTTTGCATTTCTTATCCCGAAACGTACCGAAATTTTACCGAACCGTGAATTTTGAACCGTTGCACCCTCTTTTTTATATATATATATATATATATATAAATATTATTATTATACACTGTATCTCACACACAGCACCCCTTTCAGCATCAATTTTAGCAAATCTTCTCAAGGATAACTATAGAAATGAGACTTGGATATATTTTAGAGTATCATGGTGCAGTTTGTGCAGCAGTGCAGATTTACTGTCCTTTGAAAACAACTCAACATACAGCCATTATAGTCTTAATAACTGGCAATAAATGTGAGTTCACCCCAAGTGAACATGTGAAAACTGTGTCCAAAGTGTCAGTATTTTGTGTGAGCATCATTGTTATCCAGCACTGCCTTATTCCTCCTGAGCATGGAATTCACCAGAGCTGCACAGGTTGTTGTTGGGATCCTCTTCCACTCCTCCATAATGACATCACGGAGCTGCTGGATGTTAGACCCATGGTGCTTCGTCACCTTCCCCATAGGGATGCAGCACAGGTGCTCAGTAGGGTTCAGGTCTGAAAACATGTTTGGCCACCCAATAACCTTCACCTTCCTCAACAATTTCTATAGTTTGTTCCGTGAGAAGATGCAAACAATTGCTGCAGAAATGTGTGGGGTGCCCTTTTTTTTTTTTTTTTTACATTTTTGCTACAAATACTGAACTGTTTTCTTTTGGTTTCAGTTCTCACTGTCTACGAGCTGCAGCTTTTTATATTCGTGGACTTCTCTCCTTCTTCCAAGGTCGCTACAACGAGGCCAAGTGAGTTTAATACGACCTGCCTCTCGTTTTACATTTATTTGCATGAAATCATTTTGCGTTTGTAGTCTTTCGTTTAGGCAGTGCCTCGTGTTTTGTTGATTTACCAAAGCAGAAATTTGAGACTTGTGTACACTTAATCATGGTTGTACTCGTGCATTTGTGCATATGCAGGCGTTTCCTGCGTGAAACTCTAAAGATGTCCAACGCCGAAGATCTGAATCGACTGACAGCATGCTCGCTTGTTCTTCTTGGACACATATTCTATGTTCTGGGAAACCACAGGGTACGTGCTGCTCTTATTCTCTTCTGAGCCATGGAAATGAATTATTCACATGTTTACCATCATTTTGTGAGCATGTATAATGGTTTTTCCATTTGAGTGATTATGTAAAAAAAACTAGACACAGTTTATTCACAATTGGAGAAGCCTGAATAAGTGTATATGTGCAGTCTGTTTTCATTGAGCTGTGGAAAGTAAAAGTTTTTCCATGTTAATCTTCTTCAGGAAAGCAACAATATGGTGGTTCCAGCCATGCAGTTGGCCAGCAAGATTCCTGACATGTCTGTTCAGTTGTGGTCTTCTGCTTTGCTTAAAGGTACAGAATTCACACTTTACTTTACATATAAGGGGCTGTGAAAGCTCTGTATTTGGTTCTCCAAGGCTCCAGGTTGCACTATTTGGATATGTGGTGGCATTTTTTTCCTACACATTGCATTATTTAGCTTTTAATTAACCATTTCCATTTAACCAAGTTCCAGTCTGCTTCAGAAGTAATTACATACGGTACGAAACATAGTTAAAATCAAAGTTTCCTCAGGAACGCATTAAGTGGCGGACCGCGAGTTTGTTTAGTCTCCGGATTGCACTTTTAGCTAATTTTTATTTGTTATTATTAAACTTAAAGAACATACACAATGCCAGGGGTGTATATATATAAAAAAAACAAAAAAAACTGGTTAGCGATGTGGCTATTCTCTCCGTACCGGAAATAAGATTTGTTTTGAACATGCACAAAAACGCTCAAGAATGCATAGCACTGGCGTTAGCCGCTAGCCACTTTCTGATAAGCGGCTAACATCAGCGCTATGCGTTCTTTAGCGTTTTATGTCCAGCTTCAAGAATTTCTCGTAAAACTAAAAAAAATCCTGACAATTCCACATATTGAAGGAGTAAATAAATGAAGGATGAAAGGAATGAAAACATTTGTTAAAGTAGCCTGAAATAAGTAGAACGGTTAAGTAGAAACGTTCAAATCAAACATAAAACGTAAAACGCACACATTTATATAAACGTGTGTATTACCCAAATGGGGTCTAACCAACATAAATTACTTCATTACATTTTTACATTTATTTTATTGGATTTTATCAATTTGATTTATGCCAGTTTTATTGATTAGTTCATTTTATCAATATAAAAATCTTTTTTATTAATTTACATTTTTTCTATATTATTTATAATAAATAATAAAAACATATTGTTTTATATATTATTTTACCAAGCAGACATTTTATTAAAATTTGTTTTAGAAATTAAAAATGTTCAAATGATGATAATAATAAACTACATTGTTACAAAAACAAAACCCCAACAATTTGATGTGTATGTGTGTATATGTATATATGAGGGGCGTCAAACCAGGACTTTCAAGTTGATAAAATTAAAGAAATTTCAAGGCATGGAAACTATACATTTTTCCAGCACATGCCCCTGTTACATTTATACACTGGTGTTTAACTAATGGCAGCATAGAAATATTTGTCAGTACGCTTAAACCATCCTTGGACAGCCTGCTTTAGGATCGTCACTGACTGACATACGGCCATTTTTGATACGTTTACACTGTTCAAATGTACTCGCTGCGCCCAAGCATCTAATCACCGTACTGTGCTTAAAGTCTTCTGTAGATATGCATGAGTAACTATAAAAGTCCCGGCCCGTGGGGGTGTGTGTGTGTGTGTGTGTGTGTGTGTGTGTGTGTGTGTGTGTGTGTGTGTGGCCACAGACAACGGCATTTGAACTTAAGATTCTCTGGATTCTCTGGATTGGAAAGCGGAGGGGGAAAAAAGGATTTCACTGGAAACGAATCATTCCGCAAATATGATTCCTTTCCCATATGTTTTGATTATGATTCACCAGACAGCTGATGCGTCCATGTTTCTCTGTGCTCAGATCTAAACAAGGCCTGTGGGAACACGATAGACGCGCACGAGGCAGCACAAATGCACCAGAACTTCTCCCAGCAGCTCCTACAGGACCATATAGCTGCTTGCAGCCTGCCTGAACACAACCTCATAAGTGTAAGTGCCCAATCACCAGACACGGGTTCACGGGGTGGGGTTTAATTTACGACTATCTATTTTCCACATACATTATTAGCAATTAATGTTTGGTGCCCTGAATCACAAAGAAAGACCAGGAAATGTATTTTTATGATTGCATTTCTGCCTGAAAGACACCCTCTACATGTGCAACCGAGTATACTGATATCAATACCTTATCGCTAAATTCTGCCAAACCATAAATTGGAAATGGGAAATGATGATGGTTCTCACAGCATCATCCACATCAGTCTCTGAGGTATAATCACTCAAGGTGAACTCCCGATATGTTGCCAATCTTTTTATCCCTAACTATAGTAATATAGATATCTATATGTTCTCTTTTTTTTAATAGTTAATAGTAGAGATCACCCAGTAGCAGATTTCAGCGATAGCTAGGTTGGATCGTACTTGGCGATAATGGATTAATCAAGCGATAGTTTTAAAAAATAGGTGCTGGAGTAGGACTGCAGCTATCCGATATTTTATTAATCGAACATTTCTGCCGATTATTCCATGGAATTAATTGAGTAATCGGATGTTATTTTTCTTTGTTCTTTCTTTTTTTTTTTTTTTTGAAAGCAATACTAAATATTAAAAAGAAAATGAGACGGGTCTTTTAAAATAAACGTTATTTGTTTCCTTTTTGAAAAATGTACATTTTATTGCTGATAATGCCTACAAGAATATCTGCGAAAACTAAGCCTATTTAATGCATTAAATGCCATATTACATCAACATGCAAATACAAAAATATAAAAATAACATAAAAGTATAAAAATCGATTTCGAATGACTTTTAAAATTGTAAACGCACTGTACGCTGTTTTCTTTGTTTTGGTTTGAAATGATCCCAAACTTTGGAAACTTTGTCGTTTTCTTTGGCCTGAATCTTTTCCTCGGGCCTAGCTGTTTTCTTTTCGTTCTCGGAGACTTAGTTTAATATCATGCGATTCTATTGATTGTAGCCCTTTTTTTTCTTCAGTGTGTAAAACTTTCTGGCTTTATAGAGAGCGTGACGCTGCCCGATTTGGAAAAAATAAAATAGTACTAAACTTTGAAAAAAAATTAAAATTACTGATTCACGAAAATGTGCTCAATAAAATAAATACATAAATATAATTATATTATAAATGAAATATAAATAATATATAACTGAAATAATGACAAAATATACTTGTATAATTAATAAATTATAATTGTAGCACTCTCTGTGCAGCACGCAGTCTCGCGGCGATTCGCCTCTAGTGGCCGCTGTCGTAATCACAGCGGACCGGAAAAACTATCGGTATGGATCTTTTACGATAGTTTCAGCAATCAAACTATCGGTGCCGATTAATCGGTCGACCTCTATTAAATACAAACTGACTGGGAGCATCTGATGTGATGTTGCTTAGCTTTCTTTCCACATTTTAGTGTTAAAAACCTCTGGCTATTACTTTTTACCTATAGGTTTCAATTATTTATATTTATTTTTGCAGATAATTCTCAATATAATGATGCTATACAAATAATATACAATACAATTAAACTGTTTTTTATAAAAACTAGAAATGTATAATTATTATGTTTTGTTTTTGTAGTCTTGGTTCCTCTTTTAAAGTTACCGCTTTGTGTGTGTGTTTTTGCGAATGTATTTCAGTGGACAGATGGACCTCCACCAGTGCAGATCCAAGCTCAGAATGGACCCACAACCAGCCTGGCCAGCCTGCTTTGAATATCCAACACACTGATAAACACACACACACACACACACACACACACACACACACACACACACTCTCACTCACTGTGAGCACACCTACTTGTACATACAGGTCAGCCTCTGAGCCCTCACACACGCACACACATACACACACACACACACATTGAAACTAAAGGAGACAGGACTCCACTGCCTTTTGTCCTGCAGATTTTATCTTGTATTCTTCAGATTTTAACTTATTCTTATTAAACTTATGATGTTGGGGCAATGAGATGTCACTGAGACCAACGGGCTGCGAGTCACAATGGGCGCGATAATGACTTCAGTCCGCGTAAACATCCACACAGAGAAAGGCTCTACTGGGAAATAAATCTGAGGCATGCATCTGCGTTCTACATTTAGAAAATATATTCGGTCGCTTGACCGTCAAAAAAACAGGAAAAGGAAGGCACCAATGGAGCCTTTTTTTTTGTTTTGTTTTTTGTTTTTTTGTGTCAACTTCAGTCGAGTTCCTCGGCGCGTTTGCTCCGTGCATGGACTTTGTAACCAAATTAACTCCCAATGCATCATCCAACCAGGGAAGAAAAAACACTGGTGTTTTGTGCGCTACCTAGATTGCTAAGTTTTTGATTACAATTAGATGCACAAAGACTCGGTATGAATGCAATCGTTTTCATTTCAAACAATCAAGAGTCGCATCCGATCCCACCAGACTTAAAAGACCCTTTTTTGTGGCTGCTGATTTGTTCGAAAAAAGGAAACCTGCAGCCACGATGAAACTTTGCGCAAAATATCAAACGCTACTGGTGCACATCTGAACTTTGAGGTTGACGCTCCACCTTTTTTTTTTCAGGGTTTGGCATGAGAGTAGAGCTTAAGAAAGACGTGCGGGTTGTCCGAACCGTAGGGATATGTTTAATATCAAACCCGAGCTCGTACAGGCAGCTAAGAGTTTGAAGGGTGTGACGTGAAGAATAATCGGTAAAACAACTGTCGGACAGTGTCTAACGATAAGCCACATCTCAAAGTATTGTTTCAGCATCATCGAGAGATTTTTTTTTTTTTTGTTCTATTTCATTGTTTATTTTTTTAACTACATCTAAAACTTGTAACTAAATGCATAGTAATCTTTTCTTTTTGCAATTTGTCTAGTGTGGGGTTATTTCAGGAAAAAACAACATATGTATAGATTTTTCTCTATTTTGAGCACTGCAGATATTTTTTTAGCAGTATCAAATTTTTTATTACCAGTGGCAGTTGGGTAGTTAAGAGCATTTTGCCGATGCCGTTTAGGGAAATACTGTGCTTGGTTCAGCAACAAAGGCTTACGTGTTTTGTTTGCGAAGTATTGCGAAGAATTGATCTTTTAAAAAAAACAACAAAACAAAAAAAACAAGCCACCAGCATACAGCGTCTATCTTTACGTTTGATTTTACGTTTCACTGATATTTATTGTTAAACACTTTTCCCGTGCATCTCAATATTGGGTTTCATTCGAGATGTGCATATAAAAGTATAACCAAGAGAGGGCGCTAGAGGTGTCACATGTTCTCCTTTCACATTCTCCCAGGTCTGTAGTCATAACTCTTCCCATGCTGAAGACGGATCCATCTCCTGTAGCATTCTGATCCCAGATCAGCATTCCTTTCTCAACTCCAGGCTGGTGAAACTGAAGACCCTTTTTGTAATATTCTAGTAAATATTTCTTAAACCAGACCCAAGAGTTTCCTTTAGCGAGACATGTGTTTTGTACCGACATGTCACAGTGCTCATATTTTTTTCTTTCTTTTTTTTTCTTTCTATTCCCCCTCTCCCTTTTCTCTTATCCACTGTACAAACCCTGCTGAGTCAGCTTTTTTTTTTTTTTTTTTTTTTCTTTTTTTTTTTTTAAGGTATTTACCCCCTTTTCTGTAGTTTTAACAAATAAATCCATTTATAAAATTTTGTAAAGTTTGAATATTTATATGCCGCATTTATCCATATTATTACCCTTGTTATTATTTTCATCAGATTTAAAAAAGAAAGAAAAAAAGAAAAAAAACAACCTTTGCATAAATGTTACAAAAAGCAGTCGTGTCTTTTTGTCTCTTTGAACAAAAACTTAATTTGTTTCCCGCTGACCGATGACACGGAAATGTACGATACTGTTTTAGGAGGAAGCTGTTTAAGTGTATTTATTAATATTAAAAACTCGTCTTAACTGCTTACTTGAACGGGTTAAAAATAGGACGTCATTTAAATAATTCCGATGATGCACTCGAATTTATTTTTAACTACTCTAAATTGATTACGACATATACTTATCGACTCGAGAACAAATTAGGGTTCTGTTGAACGCTCTGAAGATCTGAACTTGAAAATGTGTGTCATGGTTGTTGTTCCAATGATCCACATTTGGGATGGTGAAATACTAAAAATAGCTTAAATGCTGCTGACTTCATGAATTTTACTCCATTATCATTTACACCTATTGGACTTAGGACTCTGGCAATTCTTACACACTCGATCCCACTATCGAGGGACCTTAACTTCTGAGCTAAAATTCTTCTATAAGATTTAAAAGCTGAAAAACTCATCTTGGTGCCAGGTTTCACTATAATGCAGTATAAACGTTATTATATTATCTTACGTTAACTGTTACGAGACTGTAATGGACAGTGATGACGTGCTGCACAATGTTTTGGGTTGTTGGGTTTTTTTTTTCCCCTCCTAAGTAATGCGATCGCAGTCGGATCACGAGTGCTTCTAATTTTAATGATGTACAGTCAAGTGAAAAAGTCTGTAACCCAAACTGCTTCTGGTTGGCAGGAAGAAAAATTCAGTTCTATTCAATTTTATTTCTATAACACTTTTAACTACGCACATTGTCCCAAAGTAGCTTCACAGAATTGATTAGATTGCAAATTAATTTAAGTTTCGTAAATGAACCCCTAGTACGTTTATTCCTATTGGGCAGCTGGTGGCACTGGAGGGGAGGGAAAAAGCTCCCTGAGATGATGCACTATATCGCCAAAAGTTTGCGAACTACCTGGTCTGTATGCAGTGTGCTCCCAGTTTTCTAATTCCCCCCACTCTTCTCAGATGTTCCACTAGATTTTAGAGTGGGGACATTTGTGTTCATCAGCTACAAGGGTGTTTGTAAAGGGGTGCAGTCAGCATTCCAATTCATCCCAAAGGTGTTCAGTAGGGATGAGATCAGCGCTCTATAGCTGGCTCCTCGAGATCTTCCTCTTCAAACCATGTAAATCTTAATGCAGTTTGATTTGTGCACGGGGCATTGCCATGCTGGGATGGTTTGGGTTTCCAAGTTTTAAGTGAATGCACAATTTTATTATAGCGCATTCAAAGCAATTGTGTGCCTCCAGCTTTGTGGTAACAGTTTGGAGAAGAACCACATATGGCAGGAAAGATCAGGTGTCTCAATACTTTTGTCGATATAATGCATGAGGCAGATACCTTGAGAGAAACCCGACTCTCTTTGTGATTATCTATTCAAGGACCCTCTGGAAAATGTAAGTGACATAACAATCTGATTTGAAGTTTATCATAAGGTTTCTTCTTTCATCTTCAGGAACGCGCTTTATCACAGTGAATTTGGAGCCTATCCCAGGAATACATGCAAGTTCTTGTTCAGTGGTCAAGCTGTTAAACTTCTGAAAGGCCCACCCTTGGTGCTCTTGAGCAAGGCTCTTGAACATTAACTGCTCGATTGGATGGAATGAAAAAATAAATGAAGGGCACCTGAAATGGATGTGGTGTAAGTCCATCAACATACCATGCACACGTTCTAGCAGTAGGACGTATCCAAACCGCTGTCTGCTATGATTTTTGGAAGGTCACGAAGAAACAGTCGCAGGATCAGGATCGAACTGTGGACTCTGGACTTTTGCACCACTGTGCTGCTTTATGAAGAACAACATTTGACTTGTAGTAGGCAAAACAATCTCACGTTGAACACGACAATTTTAAAGTTTTTTTTAAAGGTTAATTCTGATTCAATATTTGTACCTTTTTATAACTATAAAAATAAGAAATCTTAAAACAATTCATTACATTTCTACTGTCTTTGGATTTGCATATACTCACCCTCAACTGTGCCATTAATTAAACATATATTGATACATATCAGGGATGTTTATCTTCATAACTGAGTCTGATGCAAGATAGCCTACGATACAATACGATTTCGATTCCATCCTATGGAAAAAATGTATGTTCTCCAATTCAATATTGTACAGATAGTTCACTTTAATTTCTTTAGTTCAGACAGACAGCAAATCATAATTTACTTTAGTGACTTCTTACTCGTGGCCATTTCACAAACACGTCTTTGTAGTTCGAAGAAGAAAAAAGAAGGACAAAGATGAAATCAATCCAGGTAAATGCAGCTCTACCTCTGCCATGTTAATCTGTATTCTGTGTGACTCAGGACACGCCTCGGTCTCCGTAGTGTTGTGATACGTCATGTTCACGTAGCAGCAGCGGTGCTTAGAGAACATGCCTGGGAAACTGTTTAGTAAAAAGAAATCAATCTTAAATATTAATCCATTTATTGAACAATTTCTAAGTAATAAAAGTGTAACACGTACTAATAATTACATAAAAGAATATTTCATAAGGAGGATATTTCATAAGGATTTGTATATTAAATCAATTCATTTTTGTTTGTATTGCGCTTTTAACAATGAACATTGTCTCAAAGCAGCTTTACACTGATAATGAGGTGATAAAATATTACTATGTTCTTTATAAGTGTAAGTTTGTCCCTGATGAGTGAGCCGGTGGCGACTGTGGTAAAGGAAAAACTCCCCGAGATGGCATAAGGAAAAAACCTTGAGAGGAACCAGACTCAAGAGGGAACCCATCCTCATCTGGATTGCACCGAATGTCCATTTATTGCAGATATACAATGTTGTGGGGTACAGTGATGATCAGAAGCAAACTGTAGTCCTGAGTCAATGTAGCAGACTGTTGACATTACCTACAGTCCAAATCCATCCTCAAAGCTCCCGTTCTTACTCCGGAATTTCGTACCGGAATTTCATATATTATAGGATATGTGTAGGATATCACCTGGATTTTTTCCAAAATTCAGCTTTCCACTGCCGTCTCTTGATTTCTTTCTCTTGATTTCTTGATTTTGGGTGACAGGAATTGAACTTCACGTGGTAGTCTGCTGTAGTCCATCCACCCCAACCCATCCATCCACCCCAACCCAAGTTTTGGGTTTCTGACATGCTTTTCTGCTCCATGGTTATTTGAAATAGACTTTCTCTCAGCTCAATCCTGTTTGGCTCTTTTGTTTAATCAGCAAGGAGATTCCATGTCCAGAACGCCAGACTGCTTGCACTAAAATTCCAGATCAGCAGATCATTAAATCAAATCAAATCCACATTTTAATGTTTAATATGAATATGAATATTACATTACACCTCATGATTGGCTGATTGATTGATTGATTGATTGATTGATTGATTGATTGATTGATTGATTGATTGAAAAGACGGGTACTTTTTCTAATAAAGTGCACATTGTGTATTAATAGGACAGTTTGTGATTTTTGAGCATCGCATTCCACATTTACCAATTTGTTCTTCCTGTTCTTCTGGGAAGATGTTCCACTAGATTTTGGAGTGTGCTTATGGATATTTGTGTTTGTAAGCCACAAGGGTGTTATGAAAGGCAGGTTCTGATGTAGGCGAAGAGACCTGGGGTGCAGTCAGCGTTTACATTCATCCCAAAGGTGTTCAGTAGGGATGAGATCAGAGCTCTATAGCAGCAAGATCTTCCTCTCCAAACCATGTAAACCAGATCTTCAAGGAGCTCTCTTTGTGCACAGGGACATCGCCTTGCTGGAACAGGTTTGGGTTTTCAAAATTGTATTATACTGCATCTAAAGACGTCCTGTACAATTGAGTGCCTCCAGTTTTGTGGTAACAATTTGGAAATAAACCACATATAGCAGGAAAGGTCAGGTGTCCTAATACTTTTGGTAATATATTGTGTATGTGTGTGTATATATATATATATATTTATATATATGTATTATTGATAACATTAATCTGCATTTTCAGTTAACCGTGTGTACAGATCGATATGCTGAGGTGACTTGTATACAAACATGAGGGTGTGACTGCATATTTGTGTGTGCTTCTGTGCCTTGCCCTTGAGGAATGCATAAAAGTCCTGATCTCCAGTAATGGTGGCGCTGTCTCTGTCTCTGTGTGTGTGTGTGTGTGTGTGTGTGTGTGCGTGTGCGCGCGCATGTGTTTCTGCAGGGAACCATGCCAACTCTGAGGTCAGCTTGCAGGCCTGGTCACATGACTGTCTTTATTTTTCTAATCTGCCCAGCAGTGCCTTTGACATTCCTGTGATAAGACATGAAGTCCAGAGAAACACATCCTGGGCCTTAAAAAAAAAAAAAAAAAAAACACGACATGGTTCAGTTGAAATACGATCTCGTGCTCTACAGAGTCGTAACTTGGTGGGGGAGGAAACCTGACGCTAACTAAGTGATGCTTATTAGGTAGTAGGTGTCAGAGCAGAGCCGAGAGTCGAGACTTCCTGCCAAATAGTGAGCCGGGCTGATGGGGACTGGGAGGGCCACTTCCTGCATTGTTACTGTACTTAAATGGGGATTAAAGTCAAGACTGTCATGTTGTTCAGGGCAGCCATTACTGTTTCCTGCTGAGCTGAAAGACAAACCGAACGTTGTGCTGTGTCTTGACCTTTGAGTGCACCATGTTGTCTTTTGGTTTCTGTTTTCATGATTATTTTTATTCATTTAAAAATAGCCTAAACTTTGTGCGTACGGAAAAACATAAAGTTGTACGATTTCTTCTATCAAATAACAATAGAAAATGCCAAATATGTCTTTCTTTTCGAACCAGAATCTTCGGAGTGCTAGATGATATTTTCTGGAATTGATTTACTTCTAGAAAAGCCTCAAATTCTGTACATCCAATTAAGTATGATGAGATCCGAGCGCTTTTCTATGACACTTCCTTCGATTCGTGTTTAAAGATAATGGTTCTTTAGCAACATTTGAACCATAATGACCCAAAATGCACCCTGTGGCTTTTATTTAATCTAATTAAATCAAGTATTGCTGCACTAAGCGCATCTTATATAACCTTAATAGGCGGGTATGTGCTATACCAAGGGACAGGAGGGTGCCACTTTGTCTTAGTTAATCAATAAATCTATTGCGCTAAACGTGATTTTGTGGTCGTTTCTTTTCCTTCCCGTATATGAGGATAGCTGATTTGTGTTCTTTGACATGTATTGTGCATCCTGTAAATAAAAAAAAAGATATTAGCCGTAATTTATTCGAGGGGAAAAAAAATCAAAGGTTTATTTGTTAAATCTTCAATCTGACAATCGCCGGTTCAAATCTGACGGCTTTGAAATCGACATCGGATGAAACACACCCCTGAGGAAATGATTGCAAAAATAAATAAAATGATGAAATCAACCCTGTATATATTTGCGCACGTCTGTGTGGGTGTATTTGTGTTTATCAGGTCTAATTCACTGGGGATTACAGTATCCACACCAATCCACCCACCCCCCACTTATCCTTCCATGTATCACACTCTCACACACCAGATCTTCTCTGGCACTGTCAAATCACAGACATAGCACTTATTATTCTTCTCAGGCACAACATCTGTAGCGCTGATTGTAAAATAACAACACTTTATTTGATTGTATAACGTTATAATGACTAAAATAGTGCACATGTATATACAGGTTCATGCATACGCATCAATTACCATAAATAAATTAATGTTTATTTGTGCATATCTTTGCGTGTGTATATTCAGAAACCGGACTTTTCCAGCCATATGTGGTTCTTCTCTAAACTGTTAGCACAAAGCCGGAGGAACACAATGCCCCTGTGCACAAAGTGAACTCCTTGAAGATGTGCTTTACATGGTTTAGAGAGGAAGATTCTGAGTGGCCTGCTGCAGAGCTCTGATCTCATCCCTGCTGAACACCTTTGGGAAGAACTGGCACGCTGACTTCACTCCAGGCCAACACCCTTGTGGCTGATGAACACAAATGTCCACAAGCCGCTCCAAAATCTAGTGGAACATCTTCCCAGAAGTGTGACAGAAAGAGCAAATGTGGTATTTGCCTCCTGGACAGAAGAAGAAGAACATTGCCTCGACAGATAGAAATGGTTTGTAAAGCATAACCAGTAGAGTATCTCTTCTGTAGAACCGAAAGCGACCAGCTAGCCTTCACTCCCCACACACTCCAGTGAGGCTTGGAAACCCATGACCCTGTTGCTGGTTTACCTGGTTGTCATTCCCTGGACCACTTGTGGTAGGTGTGTACCACTGAATACCGAAACACCCTGCAAGACCTGCTGTTTGGGGGACGCTCTGACCCAGATGTCTTCAGAGATTGTTTAAAGCATTTGATCTTTTAAGCCGAAGGTCATAAGTCCAAATGCCAACTACACCAATCTGCCACTCCTGGGCCCCTGAGCAAGGCCCTTAACCCCATAGCTGCTCAGTTGAATTAATGAGATAAATGTAGGTCGCTCAGGATAAAGACCAGAAGATAAGTGTCATCGTCTGTATTTCTAAATCGTAATGTAAACATAAAATACAGACACATCTGGCCGAGCTCCAGGGTCCTGTCTGGTTGGATGTGTCCATGTCGCTTTCCTCTACTTTCCTGGTTTCCTCCTACCTCCAAGAAACACCTGGGGTGGTTTTGTCGATGTGGATTGCCCACGATAGTTCTGAATGAGTGTCTGAGGTCTCCTGAAACACACAGGTCCCAAAACAGGGTCTCATGCAATACCCAGTAATCGGCACCACTGCCATCCCTACCAAGATGAAGATAAACTGATGAGTGTGTGCATGTATCCCTCACTGTAACTATAGTGTACTGGGGATCTCTATCTTATATATACACTATATATCATATATAATCACTGATCAGGCATAACTTTGACAACCTGCCTAATATTGTGTTTGTTCCCTTTTGCTGCTAAAACAGTCCTTCCCCATCGACTATTAACAGCACGAACTTTTTCAGCAGTTTAAGCTACAGGAGCTCGCCTGTTGGATCGGACCACACGGACCAGCCTTTGCTCCTTACGTCCGCCAACGAGCCTTGGCCGCCCACGACCCTGTCGCCGATTTACCACTGTTCCTTCCTTGGAACACTTTTGATAGATACTGACCACTGCAGACCAGGAACATCCCACAAGCTGCAGTTTTGGAGATGCTCTGACGCAGACGTCTAGCCGTCACAATTTGGCCCCCACTCAAATCCTTATGCTTGCCCATTTTTCCTAACAGGTGCCATGATGAAGAGATGATCAGTGTTATTCACTTAAATGATCATAATGTTATAATATCTGATCGGTGTAGGTTAGAGTTGGGTAGAGTGGGCAGTGGTGGTGGGGTGTATTGGGAAAGAAGTGTGTGTGTGTGTGTGTGTGTGTGTGTGTGTGTGTGTGTGTGTGTGTGTGTTGGGGTCCGGATCTTTTGCCCTCCTTGTTATTGGTCATGGTCATAGTTAGAGCAATAAAGGATGGAGAGGGAAATGTGTTGACTAGTGAGGAGAGTGTGTTGAGAAGATGGAGGGAGTATTTTGAGCAGCTGATGAATGAGGAAAATCAGAGAGAGAGAAGATTGGAGGATGTGGAGTTGGTGAAGCAGGATGTAGATAGGATTAGTAAGGAGGAAGTGAGAGCAGCGATTAAGAGGATGAAGAATGGAAAGTCGGTTGGACCAGATGACATACCGGTAGAAGCGTGGAGATGTTTAGGAGAGATGGCAGTGGAGTTTTTAACCAGATTGTTTAACAGAATTCTGGAAGGGGAGAGGATGCCTGAGGAATGGAGAAGGAGTGTGCTGGTACCGATCTTTAAGCATAAGGGAGATGTGCAGACCTGCAGTAACTACAGGGGAATTAAGTTGATCAGTCACACCATGAAGTTATGGGAAAGAGTAGTGGAAGCCAGGCTGAGAGAAGAGGTGACCATCTGTGAGCAACAGTATGGTTTCATGCCGAGGAAGAGCACCACAGATGCCTTATTTGCTTTGAGGATGTTGATGGAGAAGTATAGAGAAGGACAGAAGGAGCTGCATTGTGTATTTGTGGATTTAGAGAAAGCGTACGACAGGGTACCGAGAGAGGAGTTGTGGTATTGTATGAGGAAGTCAGGTGTGTCAGAGAAGTATGTGAGGGTGGTGCAGGACATGTATGAGGACAGTGTGACGGCAGTGAAGTGTGCAGTAGGTACGACAGACTGGTTCAGGGTGAAGGTTGGACTGCATCAAGGATCGGCCCTGAGCCCTTTCCTGTTTGCAGTGGTGATGGACAGGTTGACGGACGAGGTCAGACAGGAGTCTCCCTGGACTATGATGTTTGCAGATGATATTGTGATTTGTGGTGAGAGTAGAGAGCAGGTTGAGAAGAGCCTGGAGAGGTGGAGATATGCGCTTGAGAGAAGGGGAATGAAAGTCAGTAGGAGTAAGACAGAGTACATGTGTGTGAATGAGAGGGAGGGCAGTGGAGTGATGCGGTTGCAGGGAGAAGAGGTGGAGAAGGTGGAGGAGTTCAGGTACCTGGGGTCAACAGTGCAAAGTAATGGAGAGTGTGTTAGAGAAGTAAAGAAAAGAGTGCAGGCAGGGTGGAGTGGGTGGAGAAGAGTGACAGGAGTGATTTGTGATAGTAGGGTATCTGCAAGAATGAAAGGGAAAGTTTATAGGACTGTGGTGAGACCTGCGATGTTGTATGGATTAGAGACAGTGGCATTGAGTAAAAGACAGGAGGTGGAGCTGGAGGTAGCAGAGCTGAAAATGTTAAGGTTTTCGTTGGGAGTGACGAGGATGGACAAGATTAGAAATGAGTTTATTAGAGGGACAGCACATGTAGGATGTTTTGGTGACAAGGTGAGGGAGGCGAGATTGAGTTGGTTTGGACATGTGCAGAGAAGGGACATGAATTATATTGGTAGAAAAATGCTGAAGATGGAGCCACCAGGTAGGAGGAAAAGAGGAAGGCCAAGGAGGAGGTTCATGGATGTGGTGAGGGAAGACATGCAGGTAGTTGGTGTGAAAGAGGCAGATGTAGAGGACAGGGTGGTATGGAGACGGATGATCCGCTGTGGCGACCCCTAATGGGAGCAGCCGAAAGAAGAAGAAGAAGAAGAAGAAGAAGTTATTGGTCATGGTCAGGAATAATGGTCCTGTGTGTAATGTACTTGGTCGCTCCTGGCGTGCACAAGCGCGCATGCGCACTGCGGTCACGCCGCGGTTCGTGCGTGTGTGTGTGTGTGTGTGTGTGTGTGTGTGTGAGAGAGAGTGAGTGAGTGAGAGAAAGAGAGAGAGGAGTGTGTGTGTATGTGTGTGTGTGTGTGTGTGTGTGTGTATAAGGCGCATTATTTGGCAGCCCAGGCGGCGGAGCGGGGAGCAGAAGAGGTGAGGAGGAAAAGGCTGATCTCAGGTCTGGTATCCCCGCGGCTCTTGTTTTTGACGCTGAGTTTTATTTATTTGTGACTCAAAAAAGGCGAAAGGAGGAGCGCGGATAGACGGAGAAGCGCCTCTGGGAGCCGGTAAGTGAGAGAAAAGAGCGGTGTGTGAAGTTTTTGAGGAGGAGGAGGAAGAGAGGGGGGTTAGAAGAAGAAGAAGAAAAAGAAGAGAGCAGGGGGGGGGGGGTGATGGTGATAGGAGGGGTGAGAGGAGGGAGGGAGGGAGAGGGAGAGAGAGAGAGAGAGGGGGGGGGTGTGTATTCGGGAGAATCCGTTTTATTCGGTCTTATCGAAAGCTCATCTTCCTCTTCTCCACCTCCTCCTCTTCCTCCTCCTCCAACAACGCGACGCCGTTACAAAGTAGCCGATACACTTTCATTTCCGTGCCGCGCTCCAGGAGGCTTCACCCGGCACCCCGAACACTTCTAACCCCTTCCATCACGATCTCCTCCTGAAGTTTCTGCCCGCCGGCTCTCCGGTGGTCTTTCGGGTTTTCTTTTTTTTCTTTCGTAATCTTGATGAAGCGCCGCGTCATCCACTAGCTTCATCTGTCCGAGTTTTTGGTTGTTGTTGTTGTTGATGATCACCCGTTCGGGGTCTGGTTCCCCCTCGGGACTCGGTGATTCTCTGCCTGGGCGCCCTGGTGGCTTCCTGGTGGCTCCCTGGAGGACGGGGTTACCCTGGAAATGGAGGATTTTGGACTCGCTCGGGGGCTGAAAGTTTAAATTGTGCGCTGTTGCCCCCCACTCTCTCTCAGGAACGCGAGGTAGGTGAACACTGGGAACGGTTCAGCGCTTTGATTGGCTTTAAGACGTGATGCCGAGAACTGCTGCCTCCTGGTCTCATAATAATAATAATAATAATAATAATAATAATAATAATAATAATAATAATAAAAGTTTTTGTATATTGTGCAGAAGTTATTAATTGAAGTGAATTGTTTATATTCAGTGTTTCTGCCCCATGGAACAGTAAAAGCGTGTAATTGATACACAAAGTTCAGCACATGATCTGATCAGAATTAATACTTAGTATAAACACGTTCATTCTCCCGAACTGCTCCTGTTTCTCTGCAACATTTCCGTCATCCGGTCTGCTTTCTGCCGGTGTGTGTGTGTGTGTGTGTGTGTGTGTGTGTGTGTGGGGGGGGGTTACTTTTGAAAGGAAACACTTTGTGTTGAATTGTTTAGTTAAATGTTGACCTGAGAGATTTGAGGGTTGATGTTTGGTGTCTCAGGGTTTTTATTCGTGGCACTTAAACTCGACCAGACCGCCAGGTTCTTTTTTTCTTCTCTTCTCTTATCACAATAAAAGTCCCCTGGCTGTACTCTTCCTCCTCTTCCTCCTTTTCCTCCTCATCCTTCCTCATCCTCTTAAAGCCACACGTGCAGATTGGAGCGCACGCTGATACGTCGACACGGCGTGTTGTGTGTGTGTGTGTGTGTGTGTGTGTGTGTGTGTGTACGGTTTATTACCATTCGTACTTCCTTCCTTGTGTTTCTCCCGACATTTTTTTCCTTATTCTATTCTATTCTTTCTTTCTTTCTTTCTTTCTTTCTTTCTTTCTTTCTTTCTTTCTTTCTTTCTTTCTTTCTTTCTTATTCAATTCATTCTTTCTTTCTTTCTTTCTTTCTTTCTTTCTTTCTTTCTTTCTTTCTTTCTTTCTTTCTTATTGTTTTCTTCTTTCTTTCTTTCTTTTTTCTTATTCTATTCTTTCTTTCTTTCTTTCTTTCTTTCTTTCTTTCTTTCTTTCTTTCTTATTGTTTTCTTTCTTTCTTTTCTTATTTTCTTTTTCTTTCTTTCTTTCTTTCTTTCTTTCTTTCTTTCTTTCTTTCTTTCTTTCTTTCTTTCTTTCTTTCTTTCTTTCGTTCTTTCTTTTGCTCTTCATTTCAGATTCAAATAGGATTAGTTTCGGTCGTTTTCACCACCAGAAACACTTCACTTTCTCTGTAGTGACGAGCTGCACTGTTTTTAGTTTTTATCACGTTTGAGGAAGAAGTTTCCAAGGACCACCTTTTGAAGGGAATGTTCGGTTGCCATGTCTGTCTATTCCAAATAAAGACGAGCACTAGATACACATTTAAGAAATCCACTTGTGGCCAGGAGTCACTATACACTGCAATTAACTTACAAAAAGGGCGTTAACTTTATCAAGTATCACTTTTGTACATTTTAGCATGGAGAACCATCCTGGTGTCACATGGGGGGGTGTTGTCTGGTGTCTCATCGAATGTGAGCTTTATATTACATCCTAAAGTACCGTGAGGTCAATAAGATGATGTTCGGTTTGTTCCGTTGTTGGGCTTTAGGGGCGGAAAACGTGTGGGCTGTATAATTTTGACTGACATCTAGTCAGAGACGTTTTATAAGCTATTAAGGTAATAACTTACAGGACATTGCACATTCCTGTGTCTACCTGAGGAACGCTATAATGTAGTTGTGCTTCTTTTTTCAAGCCATTATGTCACATGTCTGCTCTGATGAGATGTAAACCACAGGGGGTCCATCTGTTAGGAGCTCATAGGTTTTAAAAAAGGAGAAAAAAAAAAAAAAAAAAAGCCTCAGCGGCAGTCTGAGATGTTCCTTTGTCTAAGCGCTTGATGCTCACAGGTCGTCATCAGCCGCTGTCAAAAGGGACTCGCTGGCGAACAAAGAGCTCAGGGACATGCTTTTGAGTAACGCAGAACTTCTGATAAAGTGCTCGAGTGCATCAATGTACTAAACCTAGCATGATGTTTATGCTGGTCTTTAGCTCTCAGGTGCATTTGGTCCAAGGTTTCTTGGATTAAAAATCTTCTTTGAATACATTTTACTAGAAAAACTACTTGATGGATCTTCAGCAACTCTTTCTCAGCCAGCTTTACAGGTCTTTTAGGGGAGGTTGTAGCTCGGTGATTAAGGTATTAGACTCTGGATCGGAAGTTCAAAGGTTCAAATCCCATAAATGTGTTTTGTTTTTTGTTTTTTTTGGTGCACCTGAGCTCCCAGGTGTCTGAGCGAATGTTCAGCCAGAAGCTGATGGGAATTGGGTGTGATGGAGTTAGGCCTGTGTGTTGTTCATAGTTAAGGAGTCACAATGCCTAGGTGTTGCTAAGCAGCTCCAGATCACAGAACTGTGTCAAGCATAGTGCCATCTCATCTCCCCATGTTCTCATCTTCCTTCTGATGTGGATGTGGATGAAACCTTGGAAGCTTGTGAGTGTCATTTTCATTTAAAAAAAATCCTAAAGTGTTCAGAATGCTGGTATGACTAGGGTGCGAACACTTTTGGCACAAAGCAAAGGCCTGAAAGCGCACACTCTGTAGGTGTTTGTGTTTCAGGTTTAATCACAGGGTTTTTTTTCTTGGTATCAGAGGTAAAGCCTTTGCATGTACTTGCAGGAAATCAGTTCAAGATCATAGACTGTCGAGTCCAGGCACTGATCATCGTTTTTTTTCTGATCATCATCTCTTTTAAAAAAAAATCGCATTAGCTGTAGTTTACCGTCTTCCATTTATCTCCTCAAGTTGGACACCACCATTTTCTCAGACCAGCCAGTTTTCCTTGGTCATATAACAGCTATTAAATGGGGATTTGAGACTAATATAAACTCAGCTGGGAGTGACCTTCAGAACTGCTGCTCATGCTGCATTGCAGGATCGAGGAACACAAAACTGCTATCTACCCTCTTCTGCATACACATGCTAGTTGCTAGTTGTGATTGACAGCAGAGGGAGTTTGGCCTGTTTTGCTCTCCACGGATGCCTGTGGCGATGTTGGGAATCATGCACATGGTCTCCCAACAATAAGGAAGTTTTCACTCAGAAGCTGATTGGATGATGTGTTGAGGGTGGGTTGCCAGTCAAGCTGATCGGTGTACGGAGGAAAACAATTTCCATAGGTCAGCGAAATCTAGTTTGGGATGGGAAGTGTTTTTTTCCAGGTAATTTTCAATGATTTCATTGGTAAAAACCAAGATTGGACAGTGAAATATGCCTAATTGGTGTAACTTTATGACCACCTGCCTAATATTGTGTTGGTCCCCCTTTTGCTGCCAAAAAAGTCCTGATCTGTTGAGCATTTACAGCATCGTCAATTGGATTGGACCACGCGGACCAGCCTTGGTGGTGCATCAAGGTTCACCACTGTTCCTTCTCTGGAGCACTTTTAAGAGATACTGACCAATGCAGACCAGGAAACACCTTACAAGAGCTGCAGTTTCAGAAATGCTCTGACCCAGATGTCTAGACATCACAACTTGGCCCTCACTCAAATTCTTATGCTCACCCATTTTTCCTGCTTCTTACACGTCACCTTTGAGGACAAAATGCTGCCTAATAATATCCCACCCACTAACAGGTGCCACGATGAAGAGATTATCATTGTTATTCACTTCACCGCTCATATTGTGATGTCATTATGTTACACCGGAATAATGTAAGTGTTTTCAAGATGGAGCTGAATCTGTCCAGGCGGATTTTTACATGATCACCGGGGGGGTTTTCGGTATACATATCCTTCAGATTTGAATTGTTTAAAAGCATCTTGAGCTCAGATTTTTGCTTCTGGCCAGGAGTGGAAAGTATAAAGAGTTGAAGTCATTCCTGACCTCTGTTGTGATAACATTTATTTTCTTAAGGCTCAGCTTTTGTATAATGTCAGGTTTTTTTTTCTTTTATTTTGTGTGGAAAAAAAAAGTGGTGAAGGCATAAGGTGTCTGATATTCCAGTTTAATCTGTACAGCCACATTGACATTATTTACATGTCAACAAGTCGTTTTGTCTAAGTTTCGCGGTCACACCGCACTGTTTTACTTTTGTGTCCTTACTGGGTTTTATTTTTCACTGAAGTTTGGTGAACGCATATTAGTGGTTAATAACATACAGTGGACGAGAGAGAAATTGCTTTTCTAGTATGTAGTGATGTTTTGAAGGTTGTTGCATTTGGTTCACAATGATGAGAAGAATCATTACCATAATATTGTACAATAGATTTGAATACTGCTCTAACTACGTTCCTACGCAGTAGATTCAAAGGATTATAGAGGTAAAAAATGTCCTTCATCTTGAACACAATGCCCAGGGAATCAAGCACATGGGGAAAATTCACAAATACCATGAATTCCACAACAACAGCGTGTCCTTGTCTCATCCGAAAAAATCTTTTCACCATTGTGTTTTGAGTGGAAGTATTTTTTTCCTGCCTGCTATAAGCCACACAACCTTCGTGTTGAAAATGAAACATGGCTATAATGTGCTTCTCAGGGGTCCAGTCAGTGAAATAACATTAGTTTATGCCCATTAGGTGGTGGAAAAAAAACAAGAGGTGTGTGTCTGTTTGTGTGCATGTGTACGTACAAACCAACATTTGTGCACCATAATATTCTTTTAGAACATCCCATTCCCCATATAGTCCCATTTTTCTGTAAAAAATTTAACCTCCATTTTTCTGGGAAGATGTTCCACTAGATTTCAGAGTGTGGAGATTTGTGCTCATTTAGCCACAAGGGTGTTAGTAAAGTCAGGTACTGATGTAGGTGAGGTGAATAAACCTGAGGTACAAACCGCTTTATAATTAATTCCAAAGATGTTCAGTAGGTAGGATTATAGAGCTTTATAGCAGGAGATCTTCCACCACAACTCATAGTAAGCATATCTTCATGGAGCTGGCTTTGTGCATAGGAACATTGTCACACTGGAACAAGGTTGGGTCTCCTAGTTTAAAAAAATTTAATGCTACCGCATCCAGAAACATCCTGCACGATTGTGTGCCTCCAAGTTTGTGGTGACAGTTTGTGGAGAAAACACGTATGACTGGAAAGGTCAGGTGTCTCAATACTTTTGTTTGTATATTATATATGTATGTATGTATTTTCTCTCCCCCTATAAAATTCCACAACACAAACACGTCTGTGTGCATCTGCAAGTTAAAACCCTGCAGGAGAGGTCATTACATCACTAGCTAAAAATAACCGACATGGAAAAGCCTTTCTCTGGCCTGGCAGGGGCATGTGCTCCAGAGAAAGAGAGAAAAGAGATACGCCTGTGAGGCAAGATATTGTCAGGAATATGCGAGATGGTTGTGAGATATCTGGGCCAATGTTACGAAGCATTTAGCCATTGTGTAGTTTAACATTAAACGCCTCAAGAGCAACATTTTCCGGTATGAAGATGTGAAATCCAAAGTGGGGTGTGTTATTTTTGTATTATTAGTTCATGAGGAGATTTTGTCACGCGTCATTTGCATGCAGCAAAAGGAATGTGTGGTGGTACAATAATAACGCTCAGGTAGTTACATTTGTTGTGTTGCTGTCGAATCCGAGCATTTGAGAAAAAAATTTAATCAAGTACTAATTTTGGCCAAAATGGCTTTCCATACATCTTACAACCAAGACCTATAATTAGGCTAGTCAAAAATAAGAAGCATCATTGCTAGCTAGCTAGTTACAGTAACGCTGATTTCTCTCGCTCTTTTTTTTTTCTCCCAGAAGAACAATGCTACTCTACTAGCATTATTTTAAGTTATATTCTTCGATAAAGGACCCCAGCATGTTTCAGAATTAGATTCTTTGATTGAAATAAACATTTTCTGGGATTTCTGTCCAAAACCTGAGAGAAATATGGTACAACTAATTCAGCTTTATCAACCACAACCTGACAAACTTCACAGCACACCGTGGCTCATGTGCAGCTCCGGAGCGCTGTAGTCCAGCAGGTGTTTGTTTTAACACACTGACTAAACCTGAATCAGGTACGCAGAGGAATGTGGTTTGCTTGAGGTCGAAAACTATGCACTCCGTAGTACTGATGACGTAACCGTATCCTGCTGAATCCGACCGCACAAGTTAGGTTTCTGCCTTATCTCACTCCAAGCTGTTTTAAAACGACCCGCGGCTCCTCCGTAATCAGTGTGAAGAAAAATCTGCCTCATTCGGTAGGCAGTGGAAGTGTGTGGACCAGAAAAGTGCTGAACACCAGAACAGGAGCTCGGTCAGACAAGCAGCCCTGACCACCCAACTCTCGGTCAGCTGAACCCGTGCCATCAGACTTACTGTACATATTTACTTAGCTGAAGAGCTAAAGCTTGTACTAGGGAATGCACAGTAGGTGCATATTTAGGACTTTGTAATACTCCTATGATTGTCATTTGACTTGTTCTACACTCCTTAAGAGCTCTGATCAAAACGGTCACGGCACTAGGGTTGCAACAATTTGGGAATTTTGAAGATTGGAAACTTTCTATGGAAATTAACTGAAATATTTGGGAATGACCATGAATAATCTTTAGGGTCATCTTTGTTAAAACATTCAGATCTAATGCACTTTCACAATTTCTGCTCTGCACATTGATTAATCACATGCACACAGCACCCCCCCCCCCTCCCCCGACATGCAGCGTGCATTCCTCAAAAACACGCATCATTTCTTGAGTTTGCAAAATAATGTCAAATAAATGTTAACCTTGGTGGGGATTCACGTAAATGACATACATATTACATAGATTTTAATGTTAGTAATAAAGTGTATTAGTTTGTATGCATGTCATGTTATGAACAAACTAAAAATGTCTAATTTCCATAAATTCCTTAGAATATTTCAAAAATTCCCATAGAAAGTTTCCGGAAATTTTCTGCAACTTTTTCCAGCCTCGTTTGTCACCAATTTAACGACACACCAGTAAGTCAAGTTAAATGTATGTGCAAGGGTGCAGAAATCTGTAACCTGGGACAAGCGGATACTGTGTCTGTGAAAAGAGGTAGTTTAATACGTAGTTTAAAAAAAAAATCTTTGAAAAAGTTTAAGATGTGTTGTGAGGAACGAGCATTACTTCTCCATTGTTTGCTGACTTTTTGTTGCTTTCACATGTCAAATCCACAAGCCAATGAATTTTAGATTAGTTTCTGTTTGTGATATAGTTTGTGATGTATTCTGATGTACTTGGAGTCGTATAGAAAGTCAATAAAATATTGACAGATGGATAATTACAGTCAAGTACCCACATTGTGTTTGTGTGTGTGTGTGTGTGTGTGTGCGCACACAAGTTCAACTTGCGATTTTCGATCTTTTCGATATGACGATAGCGCTACAAAAAAAATGGTAAAAAAATATGCACATTTTTGCACCACGATGTACGTATCTTCCTCCTTGTGAGATGCCTCACGCACACCAGCGGTCAACAGAGTTCAGTGTCTCGGTGTTAGAGTGCGTATTTTTTGTCTGTGTTTTTGCCGCTTCAAGGCCCGTTTTTAGCTCTTGTCTCTTTCCTTTTCTATCGGCGTCACCGGACACTGAAACGGAGCACACAGCACGCTCCGCCCTCCTCTCATGACTCGGCACTCGTGCACTGTAAAGTTGATGCATTACGATAGTGGAATTTCTTCTGCTAAATTTTATCCTGTAATTTATTAAATTATGAACCGATTGCAGTATACTGCCCCATCCTGGTCATCATTCATTAAGGCCCCTGGGTAGGCTGGGCCATGTTTTGACATTTTCAAGTTGCAATGGTGTCATTGTAATGCGTCTCTATTGTAACTCAGGGATGACCTGTATATATTTATATAATTTGGCAGGTAGAAGAATTACGTAGTGAGAAATCGTAGCGTTCAAACCTTCACCAAGACTCTGAAATGCAAGCATTTAATTTTCATGTTACATGTTAGCGCTAATAATTTACGCACGTCTTGATTTTGCGTAATAATTCTGTCGCAATCTTTTGCAAATGTTGGTCTTCTCAGACAGGAAAATTACTGCCAATGAATAGTGCAGTCCTTTGACTGATCCTTCTTATCCTTTTTGCTGTTGCGGTGGTTGTGTTTTCTTACAGCATGGCCAAGCCTTTAGTCACTGTGCAGCAGAGCTCAAAGGGAATAATGTAGATCATATCGTAAGTTTTTCGGACCCAATCCTGATGAAAGTTTATGGGAGATTTTGGAGTGACATGTTAGACAGGATACATCATCAGAACCGTCAATAAAACATGAATAAAGGAAAATGATTAGGAAGAAACTTGTTCATTGTTCTAGGACCGGTCTAAAGACTTATTCATTGGTTTTCAACCTTATTGGAGGTTACTTTTGTTTTGATAGACGCTTTTTTCCGGTTCTCACAAAAGTTGTTTTAACCCCAGAGTTTATTTTTTATTAAAGGGAATACAGACTTGAGGGAATATGCTGACTCTTTGTCAATAGCCCTTTCGAACAGTTTGTATGTTTCTCGACACTCGCATAGAGCCATTACTGATTTTTATAGACCCATTGTACTGCTCAATGGGGAATCTAATTGAAATTCATTTATGCAAACAGACACACGTTATTCACCTAGATTTTAATGTGCTCTAGAGAAAATACGTGCATTTCGCTCAGAACATAGAAGTGTTCTCTATTATCGAGCCTTAGAAACCACAGGTGGTCTCCGACTTACGATTGGATATTCTAGAGTTAAGAATGGGTGATCTGAACACATCTCTAAGTTGAAACATGGCCTAGCCTACCCAGGAGTCTTAATTTGTTAATAAGGATCAAATTACAGTTTAAAAACGTGGCAGCGGGTGCATGTACAAGCGCCAGTTCACGAGCGCATGTTCCTGAATGAATCAACATTACAGCAGCTCAAGCTTCTGTTGAGAAGCAGACTAGCAGTTAGCACCAGAGGGCAAAAATGTGTTTTAGGGTCTGTACAAGATGATTTGGGATAAATTTGACTTGCTTTTTCTGGATTTGCTCACGTATTTATTTATTTATTTATTTATTTATTTAGTCAGCGTTTCCTCTTCACCAGGGTTACGTTTGGGTTTCTATTGCCAAAGCAATTAGTTTGGATCTGCTAGTGATCATGAATGGTTTACAGCACCATATATTCAAGTGCTGCCAACGTAGTTGGGTCTATAAAGCTCCGAAATGTGTTCGTGCATGTCATCACGGTGGAGAAGATGTTGAGCAGAGAACGTAGTTCCGGGTTGAAATCATGGCGACCGCTCATTACTCTCATTGGCTGTTTTGTATTTTAGTGGATTGTGGTCTAAGACAATGGGCATTGTCTTTCATATCCTTTTTTTTGTATGTGATTTTCTTTTAAAGAATTTTAATATAAAATTTGACAAATATAAAAAATTCGTTTTGCAATAAGACCATTTTTTATGTAGCTCGTTATTGATTGGCAGATTGCACTTAAATTGATCTTTATGGTTTGGATCCTTTTTTTGTTTTTCTTTCAACTGGTCTTTGTATGGACATTTCTATTCTTTTGCATGTGTATGGAAGGATGTGCCTTGTTGAGAAGCCACATATACGTATGCTGCCCCAGGGCGACGTGAAACCTGATCCGTCGCTGCCATTTTACCCACTTTAACTGACACTCAACACGTTCACTGCAACATGTGGACTCGTTCCACGGTCCGCCGTCTGACTCGGCACTTTTGGCTCCTTCACACAGCCATCTGTAACTGCTGGGTCGAGTTCAGCCGATCTAAACCAAACCCGATTGTTCTACTGCTGCCCTCGACCTCTACAGTCCGATCTGAGAACAGCCCGATCGCTTCAGCTGTCTGTTATAGCTTTGTGCGGGATGATGACTCATTTGTTTACCATTTCCTCGTCCCCGGTAAGGAATGCCGAGGCGAGTTCTGTGAAGGAACAGTAGCCTGCGGAGAAAGGGCAAGTCGTGTGCTGCTGTTCTTCTCGACCATTCGCCGTAGTCCAATTTGTCATGTCCGAAAGTGAAAACAATGTTGGTAACGTCGTTCGCATCTTTCGCGCTTTTATCCCAGCACCTTTGCTCCATTTATAACAAGATTTCCAGATCAAAGTCCGGTTGATTTGAAGCCCTGTTATTCAGATGCTAAACCAGAAAGCTTTGACATCCAAGTCATATGTGTGGAGCGTCTTCAATATGGAAATTAGCATATCTGAATCTTGCTGGGCCTAAATACTAAAATCTTTTACATTTAGGTGTCTATGACAATCCCAAGCCTAGTGGTATGTTATAAAGGCATATATGTTGTTTTGATGGCTGAATGACTCAATGCCCATTCGAAATAAGAAGCCAAATTTCGGCACAAAACTCGCACGTCAGTATGCAAAGTGCTGAAAACGGAATTCATTTGCTTGTGTGTACGTCTGTCGGAATGCGAGCAACAATATGACCCTATAAGATTAGCATGGTAGAGTTGTAATACAGTGTCCCCTCCTTGATCTGTTCGGTGCACCAGATATCCGTATCAGATCCGAGTGGCCTAAACTAGACGTTTTTCCGTGAAACAAATGTCAACCTTATCATTATGCCCCTAAACAAAACAAAAGCAGAAGTGGAAATAGCACTGTATAAGGTCTGACCCAGCCAGTTCCTCAACCTCAGCTGCATCACTCCAGGCCCAGTTTGGTTGGTTTGGTTTCTATAAAATCAAATCTGGTAGCCTTATTTGAATCTACTGAAATACTGATCAGGCAGTTACTAAGGATGCTGTAAATTATACAGCATCCCATTGGTATATATACTATGACCAAAAATTGCAAAAACGCAGCTTGATTTTCTGACGATGTGCAACAAAACAAACTGGCAAACCAACGACTTCTTGTTGAACGCCGGCCCACATAAATTTGACTAATTTCTTTAAGCTTTTCTTTTGGCCTACCTGTGCTGCAGTGAAACCGGAAACTCTAAAGTCACACACAAAAAAGAACTTGTGGTTTGCTCATTTGCATATCTACTTTGCGATCTCAGTATTCAAAATCACTATAAGCATTGGCAGCCCAAAATAAGGTGCTGAACGGGTCAGCTGTCCCTCAACACTTCAGAATTAATGGGCGTGTCGAAACGATCGCCCCCCCTTGCAAAGTCTGTACACACAGAACGCACACGTCCTCTGGGACTCGAGAGCACTGACCTAAGCTACACGCTATATAAGCAGATCAGAAGAAACAACACGTCTATTGTAAGGCACTTGAGGTGGAACCCGGGGCCTGGTATTTGCTGATCTGAGCGACGTTTTACGGTTTTGTGGTGACGTTTGCACAAAATCGAACCGGTTTCATTTTCATTTCTGGAATTCGGTTGCGTTCTTTCCGTAGCAAAAAAATTGCAATCACGGATAGACAATGTGTTTAATTGCCTTTTCTTTAATTTGATTAATGAATCAGAAAGAGAGCTGCGTTTCTGCTCGTTAGCAGATAGCGGTATGTTTGGGCTGAAGAAAAGAATAGTCTTGGTCATAACAGCATCTTAAATAATACACAGCCTGATTGGGGCTGAGCTAAGAGTAACAGTCTTCTTCAACTCTTAATCACTCCCCCTCCACCACCTCCAGCCCTCGTTCCTTTGGAGGACTTGTGTTTTGGAATGCCATGTGGCGTATCTTTGGGGTGTAACCTTTCATTTGTAGATTGTTTGTACGTGTGTGTGTGAGACTGTGTCTTTGTCTGTGTTATGTGGTTGCTTGCTATTGCTCATGAAGGGTTAAAATCTGCCTCACTCTCTCATACGTGCATGTACGCGCACACACACACACTCTTACTGGTTTAAACCGGTCCTCAGTAAAGTGCTTTGTGTGGCCCAGTGTATCCTGGGAAGGGTCATGTGCGACTCAGTGATGTCACAGAGGGAACTTAAGTCTGCTTTCCTTTATCAGCTGAATGTGTGTGTGTGTGTGTGTGTGTATATAAGGTGATCAGAGATCAGTTACAGTGTTGTGCAAAACTTTACTCGGAAATGGTTGATTTTTTTTTTTTTTTTTTTTTTTTGTGACAGGAAAGAGTTAATGTGTGAGTGTACACATCAAGGAAAGGGTTAATATTATGTTTAGCCCTTACGTTCTGAGCTAACGCTTCCTGTTATGCACCAGCGAGTAGATGAGGCTCTGCTTTTTCGCCTCCATTACTGTGTTCATCTCACCCTTACCCTCACCAAGAGGAGACCACATCTCAGCATCTTCCTAACGTCCTTAATGCCAGTCTCCAAGCTCAACTCATGTTCAGGCAAGGAAGCTGGGAATGGATATACCTGGCTAGTGTTTCTTAGTAGGATCTCCCTGTGAAGAAAAGGCATTTTTAAACCATGTTGAAAATAAAAAAAAAAAACTCTGAAGGGAATTCAAAGGTCCCCTTCCATGTGGGGTTTTTTATACAGACACCAACTGTAAACATCGCCTATGGATTAATAGGTGAAGTCGGTTGTTGAATTACTTCAGAGGGCGCACCATACAGTTATTTGTTGGCTCTCAGGCTTGTCTTTTGGTCTGCGTTCAATTGCTTATTAGCTTCTTTTCCAGCTTTTACACATGGATCATAAAAATTTGATTCTTTCAGCCTTCTTCGGTAGAGTTTTATCCATTGCAGGGTTGTGGTTTACTGTAGCAGGAGCCCACACACACACACACACACACACACACACACACACACACACACACACACACACACACACACAAACACAAAAAACTCATTTACTCCTGAGGCGATTTAGGCTACGTCTACACTAATCTGGATAAATCTGAAAACGTCGTTTTAGTCTAAAAAACGTTCCGTCGACCTGCGTCATTTCCGCCTGCGTTTTTCAATGACTGAAAATGGCAAAAATAAATAAATAAATAAATAAAAAAAACGGAGGCCTTAACAGTCCACACTGCGATGAAAACGGCATTTTCACTGCATCCACTTTGGAGAGCCTTTTCAAAAAGCTAAGTTTTAATTGACCGACAATGCCGTCTCACTGTGGACAAAACGGAGAGAAAAATAGCAATTTTCAAAAGAAAATGTATCAGTGTGGACATGGCCTTAGTCAATGCTAGTCTACCTACTAGCATTTCCTTTAGGGAGGGGGGTTTGGAGGAAACCAGTGAAAGCCCTTGGCGACCCTGAAGCCATGAGGCGACAGTGCTAACTGCTGTGCTACCTTGTTTTTCAATTCTCAAAAATCTGCAATAAAAATGACATAAATGATGTTCTAAAAGTAATAAAACGTTTCTTCCTTCTTGGCCCATTGTGGCTGAAGGAATTAAGTCTTTTATATGTGCGACTCTGGTAGACACGCCGACTTATTCCCCACGATCTTGTGGATTTGGCGTTCCTTTATGGCGCATCACAGCTCAGTTATTGAATTGTAAAACGCAATCCTAATGCTGAGAAAAACAGTCCGTGCTAATTTATACTCTCTTACTTTTTGTTAGACTTTACTGTTTCCTCTTTTGAAGTATTAAGAAGTATGAAGTAATACAACTAAGACTCGGCTTGCCGTGGTCTTGTAATACTAGAAAGTTTGAACTTTTTGAACACCTGAAAACTTTCCTGTGGTAAAAAACTGACCAAATGCACTTACAAACCCCTGATGTTGCCGTATAAACATTTCCTTATTGAAAACTGAGGCAACAATCTGTTCTTGTTTGCTAAATCATTTTTCAATTCTTATTACTCGTGTATGACGTGGCGCAGCCGCTGTACAAACGAGGCGAACATGATAATGGGTGCTTTATTCTAACTTGGTGATTTTATTTGGAACTTCTGACAGAACTTTTGGTATAAATTAAATCCTGAAATCCAGATTGAGAGTTGTGGTAAAGATTGGAGCTATACAGTGTAATACAAATATGCTATGATCGAAAAAAAAAAAAAAAAAAAAGCTGACATACAGATACAGATTCACATTCAGATTTACCTCATGGCCTTGTATATGGACCTGCATTAAGATTGTATAGTAGCTATTAATTCTCAGTACTAGCATGTAAACAACCCCTTAAACCTTGTTTTATTGTTTAAGTTTTTTCATTTTAGCTGAGATTGATGCCTTGGCTATCTTTTGATGATTGGAAATTTTTTTTATTTGCAAGTGTGTTTTTTTTGTTTTTTTATTTATTGATTTATCAATTTATTTTGTTAGCATAAATTTGACACAAAATGTATATTTGTTTCACCTCAGCGTGTTTTGTGTTAGTATTTAATTTGTAGCATTTATACTCACAAAAATTTAGTCGATTATGTTTAATTCGTTAATCAGACAATTTATTGTACACGAGTGAACATGATTCTGGTGAGTGTTTGTTGTAAGGGTGCCATAATGTAGGTGAAGTTTTAAACGTATAGCAGGCAGAATATTTTCTTTCACTGATGACTGAGTAATGCTGTCACATTTAATTAGGATTTACGAACAAATAAGCTATATTTGACTTCTTATTCATCCACTCTCCATTAAACCGCCCATCTTTCAATCTATCATTGGCTTCAGAGTCACTCAGTCCGGCCGAAGGGATGCTGGTGATTTCCTGTAGATGACAGCCTTTGGCGTTCTGCATGTACTTTGCTATCTTGATGTCTGCAATTTTATCAGTGCAGCCCATTAGATTACATTATGACCAGTTATTGCTCCTGCACTGGGTCATAGGTTGCAGTGATGTCTTGGCGTTCGAAGGGTCCGCTTTAATAGACTTGACTATTGATTTTCCATCTCTTTCTCGCCCTCTCCTTCTTGCTTCCTTTCTTTGTCTCGCTCTCCCTCCGTCCAGGTGTGGCCATGTGTGACGAGGCGGTGCGTCAGACACGCAGTCAGAAGCGGGCTTTGGAGCGGGAGGCTCTGCCCGTGGACTTGGATGTGAAAAAGGTGAAGCTCGACGGCGGGGACAGGGATGATCGGCCCGTGCTGCGTCCCAGATCCGAGGTCGCGGCACGCAGCTCCAACATCCTGAGCGCCGGCGAGGTGAAGGCCACCATTAAAGTGGAGCTGCAGACCAGAGATGAGCCTGTGGACATGAGCACCACTAAAGGGTGAGAGAAAGACCAGCTGAGTGCTGAATTCCTCATAGCTCTCGTGCTAATCCCTGGTTCATAACCCACTTATAGTACAACACAAAACCAAGTTTTTTAAAGTTTTTTTATTACACTGTTGAAACTTAACCCATCACTATGAAAGCTATTATGTTTATTTTAGAGTTTTTAAAAGTTTTTTGATTGGTCACTTCAGTTTAATAGGTTTTCATCCAAATCCTAATATGTTGTGTTGGTGGAAAGTTCAGGAGTGAGAAGCTCTATGGCACAATAAGTGGGGGATGGATGGATGGATGGATGGATGGATAGATGGATGGATGGATAGATAGATAGATAGATAGATAGATAGATAGATAGATAGATAGATAGATAGATAGATAGATAGATAGATAGATAGATAGGTGGGTAAATGGATGAAAAGATAGATATTGATATGGTGTAAATTGATCGATAAGAATTGATAGATGGATAGATGGATAAATTAATTTACAGATAGATTGACAGATAGATTGACAGGTAGAGGGATCAATAGATGGATAGAAAGAGGGAGGGATATGGCTAGATATATGGCCTCTGTGATTGGACTTTCTCTTTAAGATAATTCAGGTCAGTTATTAGTTCTTTGAAACAAATTAGAAATAAAGAACACAGAGTTATTGTGATCATGTTGCTCTGTGTTTAATTTCCCTTTGTTTTAATGATGAAATGAAGCAGAATGACAGAAACAATATTTTTTCCCCATTCATGGTTGATGTGAATCATGTTACATTGTGGTAAAGTATCACATGTGATGTAACAGGAGCAGGTTCTCACTGTGTATGATTGTTTCACCATCACTGAGAAAATTGTTTCAGTAGTAACAAACTTTATCTATCTATCTATCTATCTATCTATCTATCTATCTATCTATCTATCTATCTATCTATCTATCTATCTATCTATCTATCTATCTATCTATCTATCTATCTATCTATCTACAGTGAGGAAAATAAGTATTTGAACACTCTGCTATTTTGCAAGTTCTCCCACTTAGAAATCATGGAGGGGTCTGAAATTGTCATCATAGGTGCATGTCCACTGTGAGAGACATAATCTAAAAAAAAAAAAATCCAGAAATCACAATGTATGATTTTTAAACTATTTATTTGTATGATACAGCTGCAAATAAGTATTTGAACACCTGTCTATCAGCTAGAATTCTGACCCTCAAAGACCTGTTAGTCTGCATTTAAAATGTCCACCTCCACTACATTTATTATCCTAAATTAGATGCACCTGTTTGAGGTCGTTAGCTGCATAAAGACACCTGTCCACCCCATACAATCAGTAAGAATCCAACTACTAACATGGCCAAGACCAAAGAGCTGTCCAAAGACACTAGAGACAAAATTGTACACCTCCACAAGGCTGGAAAGGGCTACGGGGAAATTGCCAAGCAGCTTGGTGAAAAAAGGTCCACTGTTGGAGCAATCATTAGAAAATGGAAGAAGCTAAACATGACTGTCAATCTCCCTCGGACTGGGGCTCCATGCAAGATCTCACATCGTGGGGTCTCAATGATCCTTAGGAAGGTGAGAAATCAGCCCAGAACTACACGGGAGGAGCTGGTCAATGACCTGAAAAGAGCTGGGACCACCGTTTCCAAGGTTACTGTTGGTAATTCACTAAGACGTCATGGTCTGAAATCATGCATGGCACGGAAGGTTCCCCTGCTTGACCCGGCACATGTCCAGGCACGTCTTAAGTTTGCCAATGACCATTTGGATGATCCAGAGGAGTCATGGGAGAAAGTCATGTGGTCAGATGAGACCAAAATAGAACTTTTGGGTCATAATTCCACTAAACGTGTTTGGAGGAAGAAGAATGATGAGTACCATCCCAAGAACACCATCCCTACTGTGAAGCATGGGGGTGGTAGCATCATGCTTTGGGGTGTTTTTCTGCACATGGGACAGGGCGACTGCACTGTATTAAGGAGAGGATGACCGGGGCCATGTATTGCGAGATTTTGGGGAACAACCTCCTTCCCTCAGTTAGAGCATTGAAGATGGGTCGAGGCTGGGTCTTCCAACATGACAATGACCTGAAGCACACAGCCAGGATAACCAAGGAGTGGCTCTGTAAGAAGCATATCAAGGTTCTGGCGTGGCCTAGCCAGTCTCCAGACCTAAACCCAATAAAGAATCTTTGGAGGGAGCTCAAACTCCGTGTTTCTCAGCGACAGGCCAGAAACCTGACTGATCTAGAGAAGATCTGTGTGGAGGAGTGGGCCAAAATCCCTCCTGCAGTGTGTGCAAACCTGGTGAAAAACTACAGGAAACATTTGACCTCTGTAATTGCAAACAAAGGCTCCTGTACCAAATATTAACATTGACTTTCTCAGGTGTTCAAATACTTTTTTGCAGCTGTATCATACAAATAAATAGTTTAAAAATCATATATTGTGATTTCTGGATATTTTTTTTTTTTATATTATGTCTCTCACAGTGGACATGCACCTACAATGACAATTTTAGACCCCTCCATGATTTCTAAGTGGGAGAACTTGCAAAATAGCAGCGTGTTCAAATACTTATTTTCCTCACTGTATCTATCTTCCTCACTGTATCTATCTATCTATCTATCTATCTATCTATCTATCTATCTATCTATCTATCTATCTATCTTAGGGTAGTCAAAATGAACATGTTAACGCAAATAAATTTTTTTTAATGGCATTAATTTTACTATTATAAAATTCGAATAAATAAATATAAAAGAGGGAAAATTAAAAACTTGTATTGATGACGTCCTTTCTTTACCCGGCTGTTTAAAAAGATTAACTCCACCGGAAAAAAAATTTTAGTCACTAAACTTTCTTTTTACTGATAAGTTTAAAATCAAACACCAAAACGCTCCATGATGCACACATCCGGCAATTAAAACCATCCGTGTGGAAACATAGTGAAAGGAACTTTTGGTGTCTTGCTCATTTACGTAATTTTAAACACCATAATTACTTCAAAAATTGACAAGAATATTTTGCCTTCATGCTCTATGTCGAGTTTGGTTTTACTAGTAATAAACAAGTTAAAAACTTTAAAACTTTAAAATTAAATAAAAATGAAAATTTTAAATATTAATTAACGGCCCTAATATATATATATATATATATATATATATATATATATATATATATATATATATATATATATATATATATATATATATTAGGGCCGTCAATTAATATTTAAAATTTTCATTTTAAATATATATATACATACATACAGTAGTGTAAAAAAAGTGTTTTCTTATTCTTTTGCATGTTTGTCACACTTTAATGTTTCAGATTGTTAAACTAATTTAAATATTAGTAAAAGATAACACAACATGCAGTTTTTAAATAAAGGTTTTTATTATTGAGGGAAAACAAAATTCCAAAACTACATGGCCCTGTGTGAAAAAGTGTTTGCCCCCTGATAAAACTGTGGTTTATCCCACCTGAATTCACTTTCTTTAGCCACACCCAGGCCTGATTACTGCCACATCAACACTTTTTCACACCACTATATACAGTGGGTACGGAAAGTATTCAGACCCCGTTAAATTTTTCACTCTTTGTTATATTGCAGCCATTTGCTAAAATCATTTAAGTTCATTTCTTTTCCTCATGAATGTACACACAGCACCCCATACTGACAGAAAAACACAGAATTGTTGACCTTTTTGCAGATTTATTAAAAAAGAAAAACTGAAATATCACATGGTCCTAAGTATTCAGACCCTTTGCTGTGACACTCATATATTTAACTCAGGTGCTCTCCATTTCTTCTGATCATCCTTGAGATTGTTCTACACCTTCATTTGAGTCCAGAAATTTTTGATTATACTGATTGGACTTGATTAGGAAAGCCACACACCTGTTTATATAAGACCTTACAGATCACAATGCATGTCAGAGCAAATGAGAATCATTAAGGTCAAAGGAACTGCCTGAAGAGCTCAGAGACAGAATTGTGGCAAGGCACAGATCTGGCCAAGGTTCCAAAAAATGTTTTGCTGCACTTAAGGTTCCTAAGAGCACAGTGGCCTCCATAATCCTCAAATGGAAGACGTTTGGGACGACCAGAACCATTCCTAGAGCTGGCCGACCGGCCAAACTGAGCTATCGGGGGAGAAGAGCCTTGGTGAGAGAGGTAAAGAAGAACCCAAAGATCACTGTGGCTGAGCTCCAGAGATGCAGTCGGGAGATGGGAGAAAGTTGTAGAAAGTCAACCATCACTGCAGCCCTCCACCAGTGGGGCTTTATAGCAGAGTGGCCCGACGAAAGCCTCTCCTCAGTGCAGGACACATGGAAAACCCGCATGGAGTTCTCCAAGATGGTGAGAAATAAGATTCTCTGGTCTGATGAGACCAAGATAGAACTTTTTGGCCTTAATTCTAAGCGGTATGTGTGGAGAAAACCAGGCACTGCTCATCACCTGTCCAGTACAGTCTCAACAATGAAGCATGGTGGTGGCAGCATCATGCTGTGGGGGTGTTTTTCAGCTGCAGGGACAGGACGACTGGTTGCAATCAAGGGAAAGATGAATGCGGCCAAGCACAGGGATATCCTGGACGAAAACCTTCTCCAGAGTGCTTTGGACCTCAGACTGGGCTGAAGGTTTACCTTCCAACAAGACAATGACCCTAAGCACACAGCTAAAATAACGATGGAGTGGCTTCACAACAACTCCGTGACTGTTCTTGAATGGCCCAGCCAGAGCAATGACTTAAACCCAATTGAGCATCTCTGGAGAGACCTAAAAATAGCTGTCCACCAACGTTTACCGTCCAACCTGACAGAACTGGAGAGGATCTGCAAGGAGGAATGGCAGAGGATCCCTGAATCCAGGTGTGAAAAACTTGTGGCAGCCTTCCCAAAAAGACTCCTGGCTGAATTAGATCAAAAGGGGGCTTCTACTAAATACTGAGAAAAGGGTCTGAATACTTAGGACCATGTGATATTTTAGTTTTTTTTTTTTTTATAAATCTGCAACAGTGTCAACAATTCTGTGTTTTTCTGTCAATATAGGGTGCTGTGTGTACATTCATGAGGAAAAGAAATGAACTTAAATGATTTTAGCAAATGGCTGCAAAATAAAAAAGAGTGAAAAATTTAAGGGAGTCTGAATACTTTCCGTACCCACTGTATATACACACATACACTATATAGACAAACCCATTGGTATCTTTGAATGCAGTAATTTCCCCTTCACTTGAACCCAAATCTGTTCCAGCATGACAATACTCCTGTGCACAAAGCAAACTCCATGAAGATATGCTTTGCATAGGTTGGAATTGAAAATCTGCTGCTGTAGAGCTCTGACTTCAACCCTAGTGCCCAACCCTATTGCTAGATGCCTACTGAGCACCTGTGGGATGAATTGAATCACCGACTGCACCCCAGGCCTCCTCACCTCACCTACATCAGTACCTGACTCGTGCCTGAATGAGCACGAATCCCCAAAATCTAGTGGAGTCTTCCAGAAGAGTGGAGGGAATTATAAGAACAAATTTGGAACTGTGGAATGCGATGCTGAATGCTGAGGATGGAGCCACCAGGACGGAGGAAAAGAGGAAGGACAATGAGGCAGTTTATGGATGTGGTGAGGGAATATATGCAGGTAGTTGGGTTGAAAGAGGCAGATGTAGAGGACAGGGGGTATGGAGACGGATGAAAGAAGAAGAAGAAGAAGAAGAATGCGATGCTCAATAAGCACAGTTTTGAACAAATTTCAGCAAACTTTTTAGCAGTTAATGGGTTCAAATCCCAGCCCCACCAAGCTGTCACTGCTGGGCCCTTGAGCAAGTCCCTTAAGGCCAGTAACCATCTGGCAATTGTAAATAATAACCTCCACCCTCCTGCATTGATACTGGACTAGAATTTGGAGTGTACATGTGGAGATTAGTGTTCATTCAGCCACAAGGGTGTTAGTAAAGTCAGGTACTGATGTAGGTGATGTGAGGGTGCAGTCGTTCACTTTCATCCCAAAGGCATTCAATAGGGTTATAGAGCTCTATAACAGGCCACTTAAGATCTTCCACACACTTCCATCTCATGTAAAGCATATCTTCATGGAGCTCATTTTGTGTTCCTGGAACCTGGAGGTTTGTGGTAACAGATTTGTGAACGAACCACACGACTGGAAAAGTCAGGTGTCCCAAAAATGTTTTTCTGTTTTGTGTGTGTGTGTGTGTGTGTGTGTGTGTGTGTGTGTACACTTGGGGTATGAAGGGAAACGAGCAGGTTTCTTTATTATGCTGTTAGCCGAGTGTGTATTTGTGTATGTTAATGGTGAAGAGATGTTCAGGGATATTTAGCTTTGTTTCACCGTATTATTGTCATTAGTAAAAAAAAAAAATTTAAGTGAATCTGGAGGTTCCTTTATATAATGAGGTCCTGCGGTGCAGTAATTTTTAGATTAGACATAGAGTAGTACGTCTAATACTATGAATAATCCACAAATATCTGTGTGAGGTGTGTGATCTATTAATACTTATGAAAAGTGAGCAAAGTGATAGTTTGACACAGGAAGTGTGTGCGTGTGTTCCTGTGTGTGTCTGTCTCTCTGTGTGTGTGTGTGTGTGTGTGTGTGTGTGTGTGTGTGTGTGTGTGTGTGTGTGTGAGACAGACAGAGGGAGAGAGAGGTGCGTGTGTGTGTGCGTGCGCATGTGCGTGTGGCAGAAGTTTGCGAAGCGGCAGCTCCATTTTCTCCAGCACCTGAACCCTACTGCACTTCACAAAATGAAGGCCATGTGTCACAAACCAGTTCTAGCCGGCTGGTTGCCATGGTTTCCACTTTGGAAGGAGCAAGGCGGGGGGAGGGGGAGGGGTCACATGACGCAACTGCTGTCGGTCACATGACTTGTTTAGTAGAGTGATTAATGTACAGGAAGTGGGTGCCTGTAGGAAGAGCATCTCCGAGGCAAAGAACAAGAACGATGCTTTTTCATCACCTGGTGCAGCAGCCTTCCCAAAACATAAACCAGAACTCGCCGCGTGGCAAACTTTTATTAAACAGTTTCATCGAGTTTTTCCTCCAGGTCATAAATATGCAGGCACCCCTGCGTCTTTCCCTAGAGGAAGAAAGTGCACGGCCTACAAAGGAAACGTGGCCCACGACATGCACAGAGTTCGTTGCCTATTAAGGATTGGGACAGTCAGTAATGCTCAGCGTCATGCGTCTTTATGGCCTGCGTTTATGCTGTAAACTATAGAATCCCAAACATTCTTCAGGCTTTCGCTTTCTAAGTTTTAATATCACGATTAAATTCCGTCTTTAGAGTGCATGTTTTTTTAAATAGCGTATCTGCAGATATACACTACATTCCCGTTCTCAATTTCAACAGCATTAGTAACATTTAAGAGATGTTTATTTTTGTATTTATGTACCTCTGATGTTCCCCCATTTAAAAAAAAAAGGGGCTTGTGTTTGTTTTTAAAAGTTTTGACTCTGCCCCATTTAATAGCTCTTATCACCTGTAAGCAGTTTCACAAGTTTACACAGTGATAAACGCACACAGTTCCACCAGTCAGGTTTACACTTCTCTGTCCTTTCAGGAGATCATTTGGTTTTTTTTGTTTTTTTAGTTTGTTTGTTTTTTGAGTGGGGGGGGGGGGGGTATTTATGTATTTATTTGCAAGCTTCTTGATGAATCATTATCTTTCGATTTATGTGTAATATATAATTTCCATTCAATGTGAAATGAGTGTGAAAAAAGCTGTCTAATATGACTTGAGTAACATCCGGTTGTAGGGTTCACTGCATAAAACTTCACTTTGGGTAAGAAGTTTCCAAAATATGGTTGGGTGGGTAGGGAGGGAGGGAGGGGGGGGGGGGTGTTTGAAATGTGTGTGTTTGTCTCCCTCTATTGGAGAAAAGAACTTAAAGATGCACTTTTTTGGTTAAGGATGCACCGATCAGCCTGTATACCGGTTTGATTAAAGGTCGACGAGTGGATTTTACCGATAATAGCAATAGCTAGGTTGGATCATACATATCGATAACTGATTAAACAACCGATAATTTTTACAATGGTTAATTGATAAAAAATTATAATAATAAAAAAAACATAGCAAAAAACAAACACTTCCTGTAAAAGTACTGAAACTTATAACAAAATAAATAATAAAAACAGTACTGAATCTTGAAAATGTGCTAATGAAATTCATTTGCGGCATTTAGCAGAAATAAATATGAATAAATTAATTATATTAATAAATATTGAGGAAAATAAAAGACATGCATTTGAACTGAAACAGCAGTCAGTGATTCGCCTCTAGAGGCCGCTGTCGTACCAGATAACGCACCCCGAGAAAAACGGTATCGGTATGAATTTTTGTCGATAGTTAACTATCAACTATCGGTGCCAAATAATCTGCTAAACTGATATCGGTCGACCTTTAGTCATGATCATTGTCAGAAACCTCTTATTTGTTTCATAGGATTACGTGCAGAGGCAAATGTTTTTCATGCTTTTTTTTTTTCAAGCATGTTCTTCATTTCCTTCCATCTTACAATTATGCTTCCTTCATAGCGATATTAAGAAAGAGAAGGCACCTCCATCTCCAGACGATGTCATCGTTCTGTCTGACAACGAACCATCCAGCCCACAGATGAATGGTGGGAGCCACTTCAAAGAGCTCGACACGGACCTGCTCATGGTCAGAACCATTACACACTTATATTATTCTAGGCTTATTTATTAGATCAGGTGACGGTCAGTAATGACGCATCTATTTCTGGCTCAATGTGGTCTGCTAAATGAATCTGTCTGTTTTCAATGTGTGTGTATGCACAGAGGAGCAGTCCTGAAGAAAGAGTTCGGATTATAAAGCAACTAAAGGAGGAACTGAGGCTTGAAGAGGCCAGACTGGTATTGTTGAAGAAACTCCGACAGAGCCAAATACACAAGGAAACCAATGCGCAGAAGGTAACGCACACATTCACAACACTTATGGCCTATTTTTCTGAAAAGAAAAAAAAAAAACATGAGTAATCTGTGTATTAAGAGTATTTGCTACTTTTCTCAGCCCTTAAGTTCAGGCTCTGTGGCTACACCTCCTCCTCTGGTGAGAGGTTCACTGACCAGCAAAGGAACTCAGCCTGTAAGTCTCCAAGTCACCACTTACTTTAATATCCACATGCATTTTTTATTCTCAAGCCAAATCATTTGACTTAAATGTTGTTTCAACACCACAACTGATAAACCTTCTTGCATTATTCTGATCCCCAGCAGGTTCTGCCCAGCCGGAGTTCATCGGGTGTGATCCCTCCTCCTCTGGTGCGTGGAGGCCAGGTGTCCAAACAAGGCTCTCAGGGCTCCCAGATCATCATGCCTCCACTGGTCAGAGGAGCTCAGGTGACCCTAGTGTCTACCACACCTTCACCTTCCACAACACGCATTTTTCCACCTCTTACTGTGTGGTTTCTTTTCTTACTCAATCAGGAAATCAGGAAACATATCTAAGCATTTATTCCAAGCAGTCGATTTAGTCGAATGAACTTTAAACCAGCTTGTTCATTTTTATTTATTTTTTTTAACAGTTTGCTTTTCTTAAGCTTCTGATTGAGAGCCCTAATGTATATAAGTGACAGCACTAACCATCATGTATCACAAATGGTGAAATACACAAATAGAGAATTAATAAATATCTGAAATGTCACAAGTATTGCATTTAAAATATTACAGTCCTAGAACAGTGTAAACATTTTTATCCTTTACCTCATGGCAACAAATTGATGTCAGGCTAGCAGCTTTTTTGGTACTAGTTCTAAGACCCTGATTAAAATACATTAAAAAGTGTGTAGCTCACTTTCTGTCTCTCTCTTGCACACACCAGCCGATTTCAGTGACGCCACAGCAGATAGCGAGTCTGCGACAGCAGCAGCAGTACTCCAGCTCAGGCCCTCCGCCCCTGCTGCTGGCCCCTAGAGCCTCTGTGCCCACTGTCCAGGGCCAGAAAATCATCCAGCCCAGCCTCATTCGCGTAGCCAATGTGTCTAATGCCAACCTGCTCGTCAACGTCAGCACGGTGAGTTACTATCCATACATAAACACTTCATTTTCTCTCTCGAAACTCCTTCTAAAGCTAATGGGGTCTTCAGCAGTCACTTTACTTGACATTCCACTCCTCAGTCAGTAAGCATCATGCTTTTCTTGTAAGAAATAAATAGATTTTTAGATCCTCGAAGCTGCACCATGCCGGATCTATTGTAATTACTTTTCTTCTTCCGCTCACTTTTGTGCTTTCCATGCTCTCCAGTTGTCCACCAACCTGAAGACATCCTCTGGGGGTAGCGTGGCGAGTGCTAACGAGTCTCCGGCCAGCCGGCAGGCAGCGGCTAAGCTGGCACTGCGCAAGCAGCTGGAGAAAACTCTGCTGGAGATTCCTCCTCCCAAACCCCCTGCCCCAGAATTCAACTTTCTGCCCTCAGCAGCCAATAATGAGTTTATCTACCTGGTGGGCCTGGAGGCGGTTGTGCAGTGTCTAATGGATGCCCTGGGAAGAGGTATACATCTGCCTGTCTCAATGAAACATCATGAGAGATCAGATCGTTCATTCCTATTGGTTAATAAGGCCTGAATTTTAAATACAGCAAAACCCAGAGTTACAACAGTTCGGCTTAGCATTTTTCGATCTTACAAAACCGAACCTGTTGAAGTGCCTGCTGCCACATACATACACACATACACACGTATTTAGTTTTAATGGGGTCATCCGAACGCATCTCCATCATAACTCAGGGACGACCTGTATTAAATTTTAATGTTATATTTGTCTTCAACATTAAAGCTAGCACTTGAACTCATGCCCATGATCTGACAGAAGTACTGGAGTCATTGTTGGACACACGTTATCATAATATCAACAAAATATTAAACAAATAAAAGATAATTTTTTTGTTTCTTTTTTCTTTTTTTTTTGCTTCTCCCTTGTTCCCCTTTCTATCCCTCAGGTAAACCGGGAGGTTCTCAGGCTTCTGTACCGACAGAGCCGTTCACGTGCACTCAGTGCAAGACCGACTTCACCTGCCGCTGGCGTAAGGAGAAGAACGGTGCCCTAATGTGCGAGCAGTGCATGTCCACCAACCAGAAGAAGTCCCTGAAGGCCGAGCACACCAATCGACTGAAGGCAGCCTTCGTCAAGGCCTTGCAGCAGGAGCAGGAAATCGAGCAGAGGATCCTCCAGCAGGCCTCATCTCCTGTCTTGCATTCGCCTTCCTCCTCATCGTCCATGTCCTCGGGCCACGTGGCGAAGTCAGAGCAGCAGGTGATCGTCACTCATCAGATTAAGCAGCGCTCATCTTCCTCGCTCCCGCACAGTCGATCCAGCCAGCCGGTCGGCCGCCACCATTCCACTTTAGCACAGGTGAGCTCGCTAAAACAGCTGGATTATAGCAAGATACCGCTTGTATCAAAGAGTGTTGTCCCGGTGTTTTACAGTCTGAATGGATGTGCTGATGCTTTGAGATTTAGGCCCAATGATGGTAGCATGCACAAAATGTCTGCTGGACAGAGATAGCAAAAGCACACACATCCTTCACTTAAGTAGAAGTACAGATACTCGTGTTTGGTTGAAGAAGTGCCGACACGACACCACACGACAAACGCCTTGGGATCTATTATTAGCCTTAAAAAAAACTATAACTCATAAACAACTTTCAAACAAAACACTATAACTAGCGGGAAACTCTGAGATGGCAGGACTCGTGCTATATTTGTTTGACCGCAAACTCACACCCATGGCAGCGGTAAAACCGCGAGATTTGCGTCGGGTCCCGCGGGATCCCGATTTCAACGCAGCCCTAAAGTTAAAAATAGCCATTACTCCTACGACTCCTACTCCTGTTTCAGTGTCACGCTGGTAACTGGTCCTGACATCATATTAACATATTAATACAGAAGAATTTCAAACGTTATCTAATGAATGCATTCAGGCTGAACATCCACCATATAGAACACAAGCAGAGCAAAGATGATGATGATGATGATAATCGCTGACTCCCTCTGTCTCATCCACATTAGCCAGACTTCTTAATGCCTTCTGCCGTGCTCCTTGTGAGCTTCGTAAACTAGCCTACGTCTGTGGTTTGGGAGAGCCAGAAAATGAGACACGCAAAGACAAGAAACGGGTTGAACAGGGGCTGAAAACCGGCGCGCAATGAGAAGAAGAAATTGTCGATCGTTTCAAAAAATCGATTCAAACTAAAGTACGAGCCTGTTTTGAAAATGTAAGTAAAAAGTACCAACATCGTGAAAAAAAGATTTTATGTGTGAAAGAAAAATAAATAGTGAGGTAAAGTAGTGATACCTGAAAAATCTACTTCAATACAAATACTTCGTTACTCCCCATCTCTGCTGCTGGAAGGTACTAACGAGCATGCCGATAACAGCTGGATAATAATTAATGGACATGCTGATCCCGACTATATCACAGCTGGATAATTACATGGGAGTGCAAATATTGATTATTCAACAGCTGGATGCTAATAAATAAGGTTGTATTGATACTGAATGTAAAACGGATAACGAATGAGGAATCTGCTGATTCTTGGGGCGATGCAATAACAGCTGGACAATAGTAAGGGGAACATGCAGACACTGACAGTAGAACAGCTGGATCATAGCAAAAGGGTTGTCAATACTGAAACTAAATATTGGCACTGTATTGCAATAATAATTGTAAAAAAGCTGAACAATCGCATCAGGGGACTGAAATCTTGACCTTATAACTAAGTTAAAAGTGTGTGTGCGCATGTGTGTGTGTGTGTGTGTGTCTCCTCAGAGTTCTCCTCAGCTGTCCCGCAGTGTTCAGCAGTCAGCAGGGGCCCTGCGTGCTGTGTCTCACTCCTTCTCTCCAGCCTCTCAGCTCCAGAATGCTGTGGCGGCTGCAGCGCTGGTCAGCAGGCCAGGTAAGCATGCTGTGCTTCAGAGGTCAAAGGTCAGCAGCAGCAGTGCCGGCAGCAGGACCTCTAAGACAGTGACCTCCTCCACCTGGAGGAAAAGGAACAGCGCACCACCAGGTAGATTCTGAGCCCCGGTGTAGGATCGTCTGCAAAAAAAAAAAAAAATAGAAAAAAAAACCTTCCTCTTTGGGTTTTCTTGACTTCCTCTGCCCGCCTCTGTCCCATTCCTCTGTTTTTCACTCGCTCACTCACTCCTGCTGACTGTACTGGTGCTGATAGATAGATATATAATATAATCAGGGGGTCACTTCAGCAGATTTGGGTTTCTTGTTTAAATCCTCAACAGGAAATGGATTTGACCCCCGTCTCCGTGATGCGGGTTTGAGTGAAGACTTTATACCCTGTATATAGAAACATTCGCTCCAGTGTGAACCTCTGACCATTTCTCTCATTCCTCTGGTGTGGGGTTTAAATGTTGGTGCTTCTCCTCCACTCTGTAGAACTTCTTACATTGAGATGCTTTTTATCTGAAGCACATGCTGTGTGTGTAAAGTGTTGCAGCAGTGTTAAAGTACCCATGAACTCGAAATATTTACTTTTTTTAGGTTTTTTTTTTTAATGTTTATTTCTGCCTTTTTAATTTCTTTTGTCCTTTTTTTTGTGTTGTTTGAATTTTTACTAAATTACTCAGAAGTGGCAAAGGACAGTGGGACAAACTACAAATGACACGACATTCCATGAAATTTCCAGTACAATTTCAATTTCACAAACTTCAAGCCAAAAAACTGAACCCCATAACATCAGACTTCACCATACAGCAAGCCGAAGCGTACGTCCGAGTTCTGGAGTGACAATTATCATGGAATGACCTGCCTAGTGCAGAACATCTTTGGAAAGTATTTCAGATGAACGTTTGGAGAAATCTGGTATTCATGCTAAGGGAAGATTTTTCACTGAAAATAAAGTGGAACATCTGGATCTTTATATTTGTTTGGTCAAAGGAAATCTTCATACCATAAAATTACAGAGTTTGTTGCATATTAACACAAGGATCATGTGTTTGTGTCTCAAAAAAAGCAGTAACTCACTTTGACTTGAAGGACACTTCAGATGCTCACATGGGATCAAATCTATTCATCAACTTTTTGTACTTTTTTTGTGTCACTCTTTTTTGTTTTCTCTTTTTTTCTATATTTTATTCGGCCCTTCTGTTCGTGTGTGTTTATTTGTTTCTGTCGTTCTATTTACTTTAAAGTAATAACTAGCGTAGTTTCATTTGTTCAGGGGTACTTTAACAAAAAGAATAAAATGACCTCGTTTGTTATTTTAATCTTTTTTGTGTGCATTAGTATGTACTCTGTGTTCTGACACTCTCTCTCTCTCTCTCTCTCTCTCTCTCTCTCTCTCCTCCCCTTGAAGGTGTGACGATGGCTTATGTAAACCCCAGCCTGCCTGTACACAAGTCTTCATCGTCGGCGGTGGAGCGTCAGAGAGAGTATCTGCTAGATATGATCCCCTCCAGGTCCATCTCCCAGACAGCAAACACGTGGAAATAACCCAGCCGAGCTTTCCTAATCATCACAACCCTCAGCCCTCTTTGAGAACCTCACCTGGAATCCTGGAACTGCTCTAGGAGTGGCTCTAGAACCTCTGAGATCAGTGGGGGATTGTGGAAGATCTTTAAAGACCCCCGGAGTCTTGCCTTTCGATCTCGGAATGAATTCTGAAGAAAAACTTTTCGCCTTCTATTACAGCAGACTTTCCTCAATCACTCGCTCCTGACGATTTATTTTTCCTCCCCTCTTTTTTTTAAGTCTTAAAAAAAAAAAAAACATTTTGCTCATTGTCTGAGAACAGTGATGCATCTTAAAGCAATAGGCTCCGGAGACGCCGTCAACCGGACCAGTTACTGAAGAGAAAAACGAAACCAAGCAGAAAAGAAAAGGGTAAAAGGCTTCCACTCGTTTGCTTCGCTGTCAGTAGAGACTCGCGTCCGTGAGCCGGAACATGAAGCCGTTCTGTGCTGGGAGACTCTGAGCCCCGCCTTGTGGATTCGAGACAAACCAAGAGACTGTTTTTCCTTAATATGAATCATAGAAATTGCAGTTTTTGGAAAAAAAAAAAAAAAAAAAAAAAGAGTAAATAGGTTTTTCTTAACAACAACAAAAAAAAAGGGGGGGGGGGTAAAGAAAAAAAAAAAGATGAATAATTAAAAGTCACAAACTAAAAGCCAGCAGTGCTCCACGAACAGCCCTTTACGGCGTACGGCAGTTTTGTTGATTGTAAGTTATACACCTGATCGAGTCCGAGCTCGAACGTCTTCTGTCTCTTTCAACACGTGTTTCAAAAAAAAAAAAAAAAAATGTTCAGTCATATTTTTTTCCTCCTTGTGCATTTAGTTTGTTTTTTAGGTTTGAGTTTTGAGGCTTTTTTCAGTCTCAGCGATACACAACGACCCAAACAATGAATGCGTAATGATTTCCCCTCTGCTGAAACACATTCTTTTTTTCATAAATGAGTCTGAGGGTTTATTTTTCATGTTTCTCCTATTTTATTCATGACGGTTTAAAACAATCCAATTATACCTCAGCAGGTCCTTCACAAAATCGTGTGCATGATGGATTGTGTTTGTATGCTGATGTTTGATTCCATTCCAGTTGATTTCTGCATCCTGTTCTTTATGGTTTGTGTGTCACTGTTTTTTTTTTTCCCCCCAGCAGATTAAAGAGCAGCACTTCATAATTTTACTGCCCAGACTGGAAATCTTTCACCATTAACACCTTTATCACCTTGATAAGAAAGTGAGCGACTCGGAAACCTGTTTCCCGAAAGCCTGGATTGTTACAGATTGTGAAACTGGCCTGTATTTATTAGTGAAATAAATCTTGACATGGATTTTAGGCGACTTTTCTGTCAGCAGATGTGACCATTTCGCTCGCTTGCTTTCTCTTTGTGGTTGAAATCATTAGAGTCTCATATTACACTTTATATATCGTCCTTGTCTTTGCCGTTTGTTCAGCTCCTTCGCACCACTGATGCGTTTGGTCGTCAGCGTGGATGCTGTAGTGTTCAGATGATCGGAGATGGAGGCGTCCTGGGCGTCTCTGCTTGATGATGTCACGCCGCTCTGTTTTCAGGGGTTTAATAGCAGTGCTGGCTGCCTCAGGTTCTGCAGCGCTGTACAAACTCATGTTACCATCTGTTAGGTATCCTTTTTGTTTCTCAGTTTGAGAAGTAATAATAAAAGAATTTTAACCCTTAATTGGTTTATTCGTGTGCATTTTTTTTGTGTCTGAAAGTCTTAAGTTTTTTGTTTTTTTCCATATAAACCATTGTCTTTGTAAGGATTTTTCTTTGTATCAGTGTTCAGGCAGCCAGAAAACTGTAACTGCATATATGCTTTTCTGATATATAATTATTTTTTTAATGGTTGTTTATTGTCTGAGTTGGAAATTTGGATTATACAAAAGAAAGGAGCTGATTCCCCTAAAATCATATTGGCCTACAATTCTTTTTCAAAAACTTTTTATCTAATGTGTGATATGTTTAACTATTATTATTACTCCCTTTTTTATACACTTATATAATTATTGTAAAAATCGTTTTTGTTATCCATAATTTTCATTTAGATTCAGCGCTCCTCTAATGAGGTGACGTCACCCAAACCCCGCCTCTCCTTCCTGTGTGTATAAGAGAAGGTAGTTCTCCACACTTGCAATATTCTTGAAAATTTCGATTTACAACTTGAAAATTCTCTGTCCCTCCCCTTCCAATCCTTTTTTTTTTTTTAATCCCATATTGGCCCTAATACGCCGTCGTAACATGCGAGTAATACTTGCTTATGAAACGTTGATAGAATCCCTTATAAGTTATCTATGTTATAATTGCAAGACAGTAAAAAAAGGGGAGACCACCAAGTTAAAAAATAGAAATTAGGGATCAAAAATATGTATCTCAAGTGAAGTAATAACATTTTGAGTGGTAAACGTCGTTGTAATACCTGCAGTCCACAGCAGAGGGCATTGAACACATTGCATCACATTACACCTAGAGCCCGCCTCCTGCTCTAGGATTGGCTACAGAGCGAGTCTCCAAACCAGCTCTCTGGTTGGATAGGGCGCACACAGTACTGTCCAATCATTTCTCTGTGGGCGTGGTTTACCTAAAAAGGGGAGTGAGAGAGAAATATCCAGCCGAAGCTGTTAGTGCTGGTGGAGGAAAGATGGCGGCGTCCAAGGTGAAGCAGGACATGCCTCCTCCAGGAGGTTACGCTCCCTTTGATTACAAGAGAAATTTACCTAAAAGAGGGCTTTCTGGTTAGTATACCGAACTTCGGTTACAACAGGATCAGAGTTATAGGGATTTTCGTTGTTTTGGTTTGTTGGTGTTCAGAATTAGCACAGCGAGCTAACTAGCTAACTCTTCTAGCTTTGTGTTTCTCTGACAGTACATTTGTTGTTTATTTTCAGTTTGAAATAAAACTTAATAGTTGTGCAAGCTAATGTTTTAGAGAAATTAGCTTTTAACTGTCTAATAATATTACATATTACCATACATAAAGCTCACACACATAAAGCTCACTTCTTCTACATCTTCTGATAGATAGATCGATAGATCGATCGATCGATCGTTATTGCATTGTACAGATACACAGCAACGACTTGCAGTTTGGCATCTACTAGAAGTGCAATTATTAGCAGTGAGCAAATTGACAAGTGCAGATAAATATCTTCAAATATCTGTACAGCATGTAAAAATATAAGTGAATTAATGTCAACAAATAAATATAAAAGATTTTGCAGGGAAAAATGTACATGAGCTGTTGAGGAAATACAACAAATTAATATAAAGTTTATCGCCAGTGTAAAAATGTGCTGGAACTAGTGAGCAAGTGCAAGAATAACAAATCATCTATTTCTTCTTCTTTTTTTTTTTTTACTTCTTCTGCATCTATTTCTTCTACTTCATGCACATTTACTTCTTAAACTTTTACATCAGCTTCTATTTTATATTCTACTCCTTTTCTTTTTTCTACTTCTTCATCCTCTATTTATACTTCTACTCCTACATCATAAACATTTTTTTTTCAACTTTATCTACATCTTCTACAGCGTCATCTTTTTCATCTCCTAGGTTGGAAATGTCACAACTACGATCCATAATGTTATTAGAATGAGATATTCCCATGGTATTAATGGTGAAATCGGCTGAATTATTCGTTGTGATTTTTATCTGGAATTCCCAGGTTACAGCATGTTTGGCATTGGGATTGGAGTGATGCTGTTTGGCTACTGGAGGCTTTTTAAGTGGAACAGAGAGAGGAGGTAGGATCATGTCCAGTAATTGGACATGAATTTGTCCCAAACTTTTCAATTGTTAATTTAAAACTAATTTCCGAGATCTTTGTATTGGATGCTACAGAATCCATACCCAACTCAGAACGTGTTAATATTTATATATATATATATAAGTTTTCTTTCTACAGTTATATGAATTTCATACAGTGCCCCTGCCCATGTTTGTTGTCCTTTCTACTAGCCTTATAAAATCCCTATACACCACCCATAGTTTGTTGACCCCTTTTCACACAGACAACCAAACCTGCCTGTGGGGGCCTAGGTTCAAAGCTGACCACTGATTGGTCAAGCACAAGTCATTTATTTTAAACATTTTCTGGTCACTTATGTGGAATCTGTCACATGATTTCATCACAAAAGCATTATGAGTACACACCTCTACATGGGAAATGTTGAGCAGTCAATCCGACTGCAATTGAGACCATGGGATGAAACTAGAGAACCCAGATGAAATCCACAAAGAACAAATAAAATTAACAGGGCTCAGGATCGAACCAGGAACCCTGGAGCTGTGAGGTTGGAGGTAGCTCAGTGGTTATTAAACTCTGGATCGGGAGGTCACGAGTTCAAATCCCAGCAACACTAAGCTGGGCTCTTGAGCAAGGCTCTTAACCCTTAACTGCTCAGTCGTAAGTCGCTCTGGATAAAGGTGTCTGCCAAATGCTGTAAATGTAGGTGGCCATGTACAAACAGCATCTGGACAAAAAACATCACAAATTTCTGACTTATGTCAGAAGAGCTGCCCAGGAGAACGGCGTGGATGTATTATAGTGTGGCGCTTATGGAAAAATCTATTTTGCATTTAATTTTTTAATTATAAAAAAAAATCGTGCCTTTATTTTACAGATTGATTTTTCCTTGAAACAGTTATTGTGATTTCCGTGTCTGTGGCTCCTAAACGGTCATCGTCGAGGTCCTCGGACCAAAGATGGCTGGTGAAATCATTGACAGTGTTGATAGACAAAATAAATACAACATGTAATAACGTATTAATCAACACACTATAACTCTTAAACTCTGAATACTGTGAAGGAGAAAAAAGTTTGAAACAATACTGGAATTTTGGGAATGTGGGATTTCAGTAAGGAAGAAATTCTATACACAGTCATCATATATATTTATTTTGACTGCACATGCAGACTAGAATGAGATATTTATTTGCTTACCTGAGACAAGTGGGCTTTTTCCTTTCACCCCGATGGGTCCATATTTCTCCATGTTTTCAAGCTGTGAAAGCAAGTAGGCTGTAGATACTTTTGGGTTTGTTTTCTCTCACCATGATGGGTCCATATTCTCACCTTCCGCAGCACATAACCACAGTTTGCTTGATTATCACTAACGCTTCATGGCCTACAATTCAGTATGTGTCTACTGGAGGTTTACAGATGTGGGTTTTTCTCTGGCTGATATTTAGAAATCAGGGCGGCTACTATATGATGGCAATATGTTTTGCCATAAAATCTAATTCTTTATTAATAAGACGCGATACAAAAAATTGCTTAAATTAAAAAAAATTTGGTTTCGGTGCCCGTGCCTCCCTGTAACCTAAACTACAGCCGGGCGTTTTGAGTGTCGGTCGGCTTTAGTTTTTTCCCACAGCATTGGCCAGATGGCATCAGCTGTTTCTCGGATGCATGTTGAATCAGCGGCGGAGCTCATCGGTGAGAAAAAGAATCCTATTGTCTAATTAGCCAAATAGCACACGCAAAGAAGGAACACGCCTGTTGTCATTCTTGCTCTTGTACTTTGCATGTTAACAGACATGATAAAAAAAAAAAAAAAAAAAGCTACATGGATCCATTAATAATGATCGCAGCGGGTGGAAACGCTGCTCGATATTTACAGTTACAGCGTTTCTCTTTTTGGATGCCGAATACAGACTACTGCCACCTGCTGGTACGAAAGAGTTTTTAAATAAGTCGATTAATAAAAAAAAAATGCCAGAAATCGTCCCGATTAATCGGTCGACCCCCAGTGTCTACATACCAGGTTATTGAATCCATGTTACATCCTGGAGAGGGCATTTTTTACATGATCCAGGTTTTCAGTGTTCAGGCGAAATCCCTTCTATCTATAAATGTAAAGTAACATTAGAAAAGCTGTGAATTTCCTGCCTTCCCAATTCGTGAGTAATATCTGATATGAAACAAAGTTGTTGACAGCTTAAGTTTCAAAATAATTATTTAGAATATGCTGTAAAACCTTTTACATCAGTGATTGAAACGTATGTGTGTACGTGTGCGTCTCCCAGGCGTTTGCACATTGAGGATCTCGAAGCTCGCATCGCTCTCCTGCCTCTCCTACAGGCTGAACATGACAGGAGGTGAGATGTTTCGACTCTCTTCATTATTTCTCCACGTCTTCAAGCTGTGAAAGCAAATAGGCTGTAAATGCTGGTGGGTTTATCATGTTTTAAAAAACATATATAGTATGATGGCTGTAAAAAATCTCATGCAAAATCCCTGGTAAAGAATTAGAAATTGAAACCTGTAATGGTGTTTCTTATTTTGAATACGATTTTCAGCTTAATTATTTATAGGATGTGTGTATGGCTGTGAAGGAAGGAGCCTTCAACTTCCTTTTGTTCATTCTTTTGTCCTAAATGAATGCAGGATGTTTTAAGAACAGGACGGTCTGTCGTTACTCTACTTAACCCTACCGATCGTTTTTCCCTTTTCCGCTCTGTTCTGTGTAGGACGTTACGGATGCTCCGGGAGAATCTGGAAGAGGAAGCCGTCATCATGAAGGATGTGCCCAGCTGGAAGGTATTTCAGATTGATTTCTCCTTTAAAGGCTGTTGTCACGTTTTGCTCGTCTTTAAAGAGTATTAAATCTAGCCATTTCAAAGGCAGAATACTTGAAGGAAACTTTCTGAACTTCTCAGATTCAGTCTCTGCCATCTGCAGTATATATCCAAACTAAGGCTCAAATTTGGCCCGTGGTGCCCTTTGAGGGGAAAATAATGACCAGTTTTATGTTTCTTATTAGAGGTCAATGCCTAGCTGTATTAGGTGTTAAACTCTATTATACAATACATTGGATTGCTGAAAATATTGTTACACTGAAAATAAAACTGCATTAGCAGATTAATGTTTTCTGTTTATTTATTTTATGTCTGTAATCATGCTGGGAACCTGTGTGTGTGTGTGTGTGTGTGTGTGTGTGTGTGTGTGTGTGTGTGTGTGTGTGTGTGTGTGTGTGTGTGTGTGTGTGTAGGTGGGTGAGAATGTTTTCCACACAGACCGCTGGGTCACTCCAACCACAGATGAGCTCTTTAACCTTCGACCTCAGGAGGAGCTTTTGAACAAGAGGTTTGGCTTCCTGTGGTACGTTTAAGCTGCAGCTCGGCCTGGAGGATCACCCACCTGTGTCTAATCTGCTCTGTAAGAGATGAACAAGAGCGGAGACAGGAGCAGTGTATTAATGTTCAGACTGTAAATGTTTCTAATATTAAATATGATTTCTTTACTCCCATTGTTGTGCTGTTTTGTTTTGATTTATTACAGACATTTCTGTCAAGTTTGCACTATTACACAATAACACTAATACAACAGGACTTATTTCTAACTACAGATTAAGAATATACACTATATTAACAATAGTATTGGGACACCCGATATTTCCAGCCATATGTGGTTCTTTCCCAAACTGTTACCACAAACGTGGAGGCACACAAATCGTATTGGATTGAATGCTGTAGCATTACATTTATTTCAACAATGCTCCTACACATAAACCCAGCTCAATGAAGATATGCTTTACATGGGGTGGGTTGGAGTGGAAGATTCTCTGAAACGCAACCCTACTAAACAGCATTGGGTACAGATAGGCTACAAATTCCCTGGTTCTTGGGCTACAACTGTTAATCAACACTTTAAAATTTTGTTTCAAATCGTGACCTGAATATTAAGGAAGGCCTGGACATCTTTATCCTCCAGTTTAACATGGCATTTAGAAGAAAACATTATATATAGAATTCAATATTTTATTAATATTTTTCCCCCAAACATGAACAACTGCCAAAAGTTGCATGTTTTATCTAATATACTACATGTAAATGGAGTCAACTCCTACTCATTCTGCGTTTAGAATGTGAGGTTCCCAGTTACCTGGTAAAAAAAAAAACCACTGTGGTGAAATCAAACCTTTAACTAGTTAACCAGTATTCCTGATGCTAAATGTCGATTAAGCGCATTTTTATGATGTACTAGAAAGTAATGAGTTCATTTAAATTAGTATGTCACTTTTCTTTTTTGATTCTTTAGGATTTTCTGTATAACATGATTTATGCCAAATATTTTATAGGGCTGAAGTAACGGGGTGAGGTCAGTGTTGTAAGACTTAAATGGACATATTGTTTAATCATCTATCAAGCAAAAAGAACATTTTAATGACGATTCCAATGTAAAACATGCCGTTTAACCTACATATTTGTTAATGCAACTCAACAGACATCTGATCAAGGATTCACTCCATCATCTTACTTCTCTTTCAGAAGTGTACTGTTGAGTAATAGCGCTTATCAGGAATAATATTAAATATTTTATTTGTCACAAACATAACACAACACAATACTGAGTGTCATAGCAAAGGCTGTGAATGAATTTTTTTTTTTCCTTCTCTCAATAAATTTGCCAAGATTTCAAACACACTTTATATATAAATAATGAATCGCTGTAAATTCTCTCAAACTATATTACAGAAAGATAAATGAGATTTAAAATTGAACACATGGTTGAATCTGTAAAAAGAAAATAGGCAGAACTTAAACACATTTTATACACATGTCCCTCAAAATGCAGGTCACACCCCCTTTGTCTGCTCAGCCAATCAAGAGCCGTCCTTGTCGTCCTCTGCTCTAACTGGTTAATGAAGCAATACAGTTAAAGTGAGAGGAGTGATCCTGAAAACACATTTTTACATGTATGTTTTAGGAATCTGGTTCGAGTTCCACAGAAGAGGCTCATTGTGAAACTGCAGTGAAGGAGATGAACCACAGCAGTGCTGATCAGGACTGCGAGTCCACACAGATGCTGCACTACCTCAGGTAAGCTGCATCCACCACATCTCCAGCATCATTCAAACGACTGTGAAAACTCTGTTACTAGGTGAATGTTTTTCTTTCGTGTTTTATATTCAGTTACCTATTTCAACTTTATCAATCACAGCTCTCATTTACATCTAAACAGAATGAATCTATATCGCAGCAAATATTCTCACAGGAAATGATTGCAAAGCTGATACTAAAACTGTTGCCAAACTGTCCCCACTTTGACGCAAATAAAATCTAGGGGGGAAATGTGTCTTTTTTAATGACTTTGTATTTACAGTATAACTGCTGTAATCTTGTGGCTTCCATATACTTGAATATGTGACCTTCACTCTGATAGATTTCCTCTCTAAACCCTAATACATACTCTGAATGGCAGTTCTCCCTACGCCCCTTCCCATTCTCTTTCTTTCTCTTTTTCAATTCCCTCTTTTATAATTGTGAAAGTTGTGTAAACAATTAGGCATTTTCTGTGTATCACTAACTAAACAGATATCAATCTGGGTTAAGAACATACCACACGCAATCGAGAACTAGAACAGAAAAAACTGTTGGGTTTTTTTGTTTTGTTTTGGAAAAAAATTGGTACATAAAAGTTTGTGATTTGTGTTAAACCAATAAAAAACTTTGCTCCAAAAAAATAAAAATAATTATTATTTTCTGTACAAAACCAAATGATCTGCTTTCCATCAATTAAAGTGATAACTTCTACAATGTCAGTGCTAAATTATTTGATAAAATTAATATTAATATTATTATTATTATCAGCTGTACCTATTATTATTTATATCCATTATCTGATTTAAGGTTAATTGTCAGTAATATATATATATATATAATTACTGACTGAAAGATCCAAATAAATGTGTAATAATCCGTAACTAAAGGAAGAGAAAGAGGACCCCGTGTGAACATGTATTCCTTCATGGGCACTTTTCTCATGTTATATTAATGTTTAACTTGCTGTGTTTCACAGTCTGACAGCTTTTCCCAAATAGTGGCATGCAATAAATTTTTCATTTGATCCTGAACATTGTTATGTAACATTAATCACATACTGAGATCATAAAACGACACCCGAGTTATTCAGCACAATAATCATGAGTTGCATGGAGATAACTGCTGCCTATTCCGTCTCTAACCCCAGCTGGTTAGGAGGAACAGGAAGGAGCATTGTAGGTGTGCAGTTTTTCAGTTAAAGCTTCTCCACTTTAACATGTGCCACATAATATAATGGCCTATTGGGAAATGTTACAAGCTGAGAAGCATTAGTGACCTACTAGTGTGAGGATGAGGGAAACACTGAGACTAGACCTGCACTGCATTCTAGATTCTTTACATTCTAGAATCCTTAACATTATTTCATTTCACAATAGCGTTGCAATAATTGGGGAAAATGTTCTCCTACTATAATCATTTTAGCCATTTAAAGACAATTGTGATTTACCCAAATTCTATAATATACAGGGGGTCCAAAATTCATGACTCACACGAATAATTCTAAAATATTGATTAAATATATTCGCTTCATAAGCCACTAAAGTGCTGACATCTGTTCCTGAAGATTAAACTTTAGAGTTGATGCTCCCCTTTGTGTGGAGCCGTCTGCTGCTTGATCAATACCCAGTTAGGGTTCAGGAACTGAGGAGCAGAACACAAATAGACCCACAGACTCTATAAGGTCAGTGCATGTATCTAAAATGACTATTTAAATCTTAACCTTCTCACAAAGTTGGGATAAATATATCCAGATTGTTAACCTTTTTTTTTTTTTTGGAGTAATATTTCCCTTTCTTATTTCTTTTCAGTAAAGAGGAGGTGGTTGCCATGGAGATGGAGTTGCTCAGAGACTATCACTTTGGTGTACATCAGCTGACAGAAATCTTAGGCCACGCTTGTGCGATTGCCATCACCAAGGTCTGAGCTTCAACCATCTCCATTCAAATATTCATTTTTGAGTCATATTCCATAGCACAATTAATGTAATCTTTTAATTCCTGATGTTCATAAAGCGATCATTTATTTTTCTAAAGTAATTTTCATATGTGGAAAACATAATGTGGTTCATATTCCTGATCCCTTTACAGACATACCCACTGAGCACTCTGGGTAAGAGGCAGCCCACTGTATTAGTGGTGTGTGGGCCAGATAAGAATGGCTGCATCGGCCTGGCATGTGCACGCTATCTGAGATTATTTGTAAGTATCAAGTAAAGCAGTTTCATCGGGTGGTGGCATGGTGCTACGTGGACCAGTTTCAGGCCACATAACAGCAAAGTAACAGCTCCTTCTCTGCTCACAATGTATAAATTATACAGTGGGGTACAATAATGCATCCTTCACCTGCCTTTATTTCAGGAATACATGCCTACTGTCTTCTACCCAAAACGGTCCTCACAAATCCCTCACCTGGACTTCACAGTACAGTGTGAAAAAATGGACATCCCCTTCCTGTCCTACCTGCCCACAGAGGTGAGAAAAGCGTCCAGTCACACATCACTAAGGCTTTTATTTTCACTGCACAAAATAGCAAAACCAAGCAAATAGGGTTTTTTTTGTTGACAATGCAAAAAAAAAATAATGCACGCTTCCCTTTTCGCACAGTGTCATAATCAAAATGGGTACTGCAGTGTTTAATTCTGCTGATGAAACCCAAGATGGAAAATGTCTCCTTCCTCTTTTTCCATTGATAAGCTAATTTAATGTTTCACTCAGATTGTATGACTAAATTTGAGGCACTGCTTTTGTACCTGTCTGATCTTCTTACGAATGTTAATGCTTCATATTTTGAGAGAAAATGGTTTAATTCTCTTTACTTGTTTTTACAACCTTTTTAATCAGTTAATTCTTTTTTCTAGAGCATGATTTGTTAATAGATTAGCAGATCTCATGACACCCCATAAGACATTATATTAATGCAACTGATAATTTCCCATTGGGATGAATAAAGGTCTTGATTGGTCTTGATCTGTGAGCTGCAGTGTCCACTGTACAATTTTCATTTAGCTTATCAAAGTTAAAAGGTTTCACCAAGTCTCTAAAAGTAATGGCCACTAAAATAATTTTTTTTCAATGATTAGTTTTAATTTGTGAATATGCAGTGATTGAGAACGAGCTTCATCTTCATCTTCAGCCTTAACTTGTATCGTCTTGTATTATAGGTGCAGCTGATAAATGATGCATACAAGCTGGTGGTGGATGCACTACTGGGTCCAGAGACAGAACCAGGATCAGCAGAACCCTTCACAGGCATTATCCTCACTCTCCAAGGGGTCAAAATCCCCATTGCTAGCCTGGACATTCCTTCAGGTTTTATTTTTATATTTTAAACTTAGTTTTATAAACGTGTAGAAACTGACAGATCTCATGCTGAGAAATGTAACCATCTTTAGTAAACTTGTATGACTATACTTTTGTATTAAACATTTATTTTTCTTTATACTTAATGTAATGGGTAGGACCTATAATTTCCATAAATTATTCATAGTATTTGACTTAAACGTGCTTATATACAGCAGCAACATTGGTTTCTAATCATTCTAATTACTCACCAAATCTTTAATTAAGTCTTGACACAGTTTGGAATGTTGTCCTTTCAGGATGGGACCCTGACCAAGCCAGCACTGAAGGGATTATTCCTAATGTCCTTATCTCCCTGATGGCACCAAAAAGATGCGCACTCAGTTTCTCTGGTATTCATTTACTCGCCGGACGCTTACTGCCCTACGATATTCAGAAAAAATATGAGCTCAATCTACCAAAGTTCCCCAGTACAGCATGTATTACTGAAATCCTTTAACAAGCCTGCATATATTTCAGTTAATCTCAGCACTGCACCCTAGAAGGTGATGAAAATCATTGTGACTTAAATATAATAAAAACACTTTAGCGAGAGAATATATTTATTGATGTAATCGTAAAACAGATGTGATTCCAATTCAGTAAAAAAAAAAAAAATATATATATATATTGTTTAAATGTGTATGAATATCCAATTTACTGTCTACAAACCTGGTAACTAAATTTTATGTCATGTAATTCATTGCTTAAATATTTATTTTAATCAATTGACTAATGAAGTAAAGCCAATGGGTATGGAGGATCTCCAACTCCCATCACAGCCAATTCATATCACATTAAGAACTGGTAGCATTTTGCAGCTCATGTCTTGTCACTTCCACACCTGTTAAAAAGTCAACATGTTACTACAGAACACAAAAAAAAGGCAGTGTTATGTGAATTTAAACATTTATAGGCAAAGTTCAGAAAATTAAAGTTGAGTAAAACCATTAGTCTTACTTTTACATTCTGTCTTATGGTGATCACTGTTGCACACTGGCACCTTGATGAATGAAGGCCAAAGTCATGACAGGACATTTTCAACCTAGTGGAAAGAGAAAAAGAAAAAACAAATACTCGCTAAACATGAACATTGCATACATAAAATAAAAGTTTAGACAGTAATTTTTTCTTCCTAATGGACAGGTGTTTGATCCAATTTTACAGGTCACCAAAAAATATCAGGGTACCAGGCATCCATATTAGCTCACAAGTGACCCGCATTTAGCAAATTTCACAAATGATCTGAGGAGCATTGATGAAGCATGAGAATAAAAGGTGGACTTGAGGGGTTGATTGCAACATTTGACACCCCCATGTGAATTTGAAGCCAAACAGATTTCCGGGGCAACAAGTGACAGGCGCTCACGACCCCATGCAGAAAGGCACATGGCAAGGAAGAAACTTTAAACACACTGATCTCATAGCACAATAAAATATGAACTTAAGTTTCAGAAGATTATGAACAGGTGAGCAAAGGAAGGTTACCTCGTGTACACAGGCCTACTGTTTCTCCATACATCAACTAGCCCAAGAGTGTAGCAGCATTCTCCTGTTCCATTGACAGGAGGGAATCACTTCGGTAGGTGCAAAACTTCGTTCTCCATAGGCACGAGTGAGGATTTTTGATCCCCTCTTTACAGAAGCAGAGCTTGTGAATTAAGTAAAGTATTTTGCTTTTATACCAGAGCCAAGAGCACAAGTGTTAACCGATATAACTTGTTCAGTGAGTGGCTAATTACCAGACAATGGGCATTAAATATTTGTATAATTCCATTACCTAGCTTGATAAAAATAAACTTTAAACACATTTAGTGCTGACTTTAAACCCATTTAATGCTGACGGGGGAGAAAAAAAAATAAAATAGCCAATGGTTAAAAACTAGATGCCCAAAAGACATTACTATAGTTTATATAACCCTTCCTAAATTATGCTATTTAAAACTAATTTGTTCAACTAAGTCAATTCCAGAAAGTCAACTTTTTTTTTTTTTTATTTACCCATTAAATTTAGCATACCATTTTTTCCCCTAATCTGAATTAGATTTTTTTTTTCTTCCCCCCCAAGGATGTGGGAAAAAAAAAAGCTGGCTGCCTACAACTTCTGCTAAACCCCTTTAACCAAGCTAAAAATCTTAAACCATACCTCCTCAGCCAGCATTTAAAAGCACAAACAAAATAGATGTTTCAAACGGTTTCATTTAATAGGCTCCATGAAGCCAAGGACAGAAAATAATAGATCCAATGCCAATACAAAGAACAGAGCACATTATCCCCTTAGATTTGGGGCAGTAATAGTAACAGTTCTCAACATTAATTTATCTTCCATATAGATTACTATACAGTTCAGAAGTGTCGGTCCATCTTTACAGCACATGTTAAAAAAAAAAATATGCAGAAGTCAAGCAGGGCAGAGATACCTCTGGAAGAGTGAGGGTGAACGTGGCAAACTGCAAGCTGCACTTCAAGAACAGCACCAATGTTGGCCAGCTCACTCAGTGTTCACCAGTCTGCAAGGAATTGACTCTTTGGATACTTGACAATGGACAAAGGCTTCTTACTTAACCAAATTAACGTCATTTTTAAATGGAATGATTGCTTAAATTTTGCGACTTTAGTCTATTGCTACAATTTCTAGCCTTTATGAAAATTCTACAGCCGCTTAAAAGGTCCTTTAAGAGGTAGATGTTCGCTAAAACAGGGCAACCCAAAATATAAAAATGAGGACCTCCATTAAAACGGAAAATTTGCAACTTGAAAACATCAATACTGTGGAAGCTGCTCAAAACAGGCCGAGAAGAATAGCATTTCACATGAGGCTCATTATTCAGAAATGTATATATATAAAAAAAAATAATTCTACCAAACCAAAAGTGTAAGTGGGGTAGCAGAGAAACATTTCACAGCCAATAAGAATACGTTCCTGCCCCACATTTTCCCTGGATGCAATATTTTTAAACAAAGAAAGCTACTACATGAACAAACAGATCCTTGAGGAGCACGTCTTTAGAATACACAGCCAGTGAAGAGTTGGGTCTTGGGCCTTATTCGTGTGCAGCTGAGGAAGAAGCAGGCACACGTGAGAGGACACTAAAGCATCTGAACACATTCGTAGTTTGATTAAAAAAAAAAAAAAAACCCTCATAATTGCAAAACAAAAATGCCACAAAACTTGTGGCTGCCCAACTGATACACCTGAGGGAAGTCCACATGTTTATTGGCTGTGTCCGATTTAAGGATCAAGTGAGCAAAAATGGGCATGAAGCCTTGCTTGGAAGCAGACTCTGCCCCTCAAAGTCAGGCCGTGTGGACACAGCAATGCAGAAAAGAACCACTTATGCTTCTGTAAATTGGGTTCAATAATCTAAACCTGTGTCAGTTACACATCAAATTAAGTAGCTATACAAAAAATGTTAAATTAGGGCAACAGGTCTACCCAACATTTGGAAATGTGCTTCTAATAATAAATGCTAATACGTACGATATCCATCAGAGTAGTCTCTGTAAGAGCTGCTACGATCTCCATAGCTGGAACTCCTATGAAAAGCAGAAAAATGTAAACTAACAACAAAAAAAAAAAAAAAAAAAAAAAAAATTATTATAACCACATTACCTGTCTCTATTGTATCCTCCTCCACCACCGCCGCCACCACCACTCTTGTATCCCCCACTATAGCCTCGATCTCCTCCACCATACCCCCGATCCCCTCCACCGTAACCCCGATCACCACCGCCATAGCTGCGATCGCCACCGCCATAGCCACCACCACCTGGGAAAGAAAAAAGAGGGGAAAAAACCAGTTTAATCTGCAATCGGTATAGCTTTGATTTGTCTCCAAAACGCACCAAGATGTAGACTACACATCAAGGTTACGCTGTGGCCCACCTCTTCCTCTACCTCCACGGAAGTATCCACCTCCTCTGCCTCCTCCGCTGCCGCCTCTGTACCCTCCACCACCTCCGCTGCCACCTGAACGTCCACCGCCTCCCTTTCCGGCCTCATCCACACGGATCGCTCTGCCATCAACGGACTAGAAGCAAAGCAATACAATATTTGGTCATTTAACACAAACCTGTGGGTATATTTTAACCCTTAAAACTACAAATTAAGTTTAAAAAGTCTGTGCTACGAAACTGAATAATAAAGCAAGTCATTTATTTATACTTATTTATATTAAAAGTAGCTATATTAATGTATGCATCCAAGTCAATGAATCATTTAATGCACTATGGTCTTGATCAAATTAAAATAAATTGCCCCATCGTGTAACCAAAAATAAAACACCCATATCAGATGTGAACCAAGATGTGTTCATACTTTTCCATTCATTCCCTCCATGGCGTCTTTCGCGTCCTCTGGGTTCTCAAACGTGACAAAGCCGAAGCCCCTCGACCGGTTTGTTTCTCTGTTTCTGGCAACGTGAACTGTAAAGTGAAAGAAAAAAAATTAAATCTAAACTTGGAGGGAAAATTATAACTTGGAAAATCGAGAAGAAATAAAAGCCACTAACCGTTGGTAATGACTCCGTATTTGGAGAAGGCATCCTCCAGGGACTGCTCCGTGGTGTCGAAGCTTAGGCCTCCAATAAAAAGCTTTCCTTCGTCACTCATGATGTCGATTCTGGACAAAAACAAACCGTTATTGAAAACTTGTTTAAAATCGCAATTTAATATCGATAGTAATTAACAAAACGATAGTATCAGACCATTCAGGCTTAATTCTGGGTCAAACAATAGGCCTCGCGCCGAGCCCACGTTTGGCCCACCGCTTTTCCGGCACAAACCGCGCCAGATTACTTCAGCACAAATAAAAGCGAAAGGCGCGTGCTCGCGACAGAAAAGCGGCGGGAACAAAAAAACACCCATCCCCCTCCCTAAAAAAAACCCGTCCAAATAGGTAATTACACCACACAAATTCGCAAAACTAAATAAAAATAACCATTTAAAGTTTTTTCCTTCGTGTAAAATAAAGATTTCATAAACATTAGATGGCTAAACACCAAAACCCAGAATGAACGCCACAGATCGGTAGCTGAGCTAACTAGCGCCATTTTGTACCACGTGAAGAAGCTAGCTAAAACACAAAAAAACCCTACAAACAAGCAAATTACTTGTTACAATTAGATTTTAAAACAAGAAGTTGTCGTAATAATTATATTTCAATCGAATAACAAAAAAAACATGTTAAAATTTAAGTCGAAAAGCAAATACTGAGGCCACTTACATTTAGTCCGACTTGCTCTGGCGCGTGCAGCTCAATATGGCGCCAAGGAGAGGGTGGACCTCTTTTATACCCGAGAGGCGGCGCTTCGGAACAAACAATTTGCATATTTGAATATTCCGCTAATCTTATAAGACGAGTGTGTAACAAAACGAAACAAAATATATTTTTATGATTATTGACGTTTTTTGTAGAATTGATTTTTTAATTTATTATTAATAATATTTAAAGGAACTACTTACAGTGTACAACGTTGAAAATCGTCGTTTTCTTCCGGCTTCTTTCTCCCTTTAGGGGTCGCCAAAGTTGATTATTTGTATCCCTATCGTTCTACCTCTACCTTTTTCAAACCAACTTCCTGCATGTCTTACATTACCACATCCATAAACCTCATCCTTTACCTTCTTCTTTTCCTCCTGCCTGGCACCTCTATCCTCAGCATTCTCCTACCGATATACCCCATGTCCAAACCCTCTCAATTGGGCCTCTCTTTTTGAGCACTGGAATTCAATTTAAATATATGAATTTTGCTTTTTATTTTTGTAAGAGATTTTGTGATACCTTTGTATCAAAAAGGTTTCTGTGAAACCCTTTTTTAACATTTACATATCCAGAGCGTCTTACAATCGAGCCTTGCTCAAGGGCCTAGCAGTGGCAGCTCGGTGGGATTTGAACCTGTGATATGCCGAGCCAAAGTCCAATGCCTTAACCACTGTGATCCACCTCCCCAACAGCAACATGAGCTGCTCATTTGTATTAAGATACAGAACTGTGTTTTACACCCAGCTCTGTGTATGAGTCAGTGTATAATGGGAGGCCATTAGACCAGGCACAGAATGACATTACATAATAATATATAGTTTAAAAAAAGAAAAAAGTCCAGAGGCTATCAAGGTTGACTCATACTGTAGACTACTATCTAGTACATTTCTTGGAAAACCCCATAATTGACACTTGACAAGACATGAATGAACAGACTTACTGAGAGAGAACAGAAACTGCAGTCTGATCCAAAAGCCAGTGCATACAGAAAAAGCAAACCTAATAAAATTCTCAAATTCACTGAATAATACTTTGTTCTTCCATTATCATGATAAAACACATAACAGTATAGTATAACATGAATTAAGAGAAACTTCAGATAAAAAAAATCCAGTCTTCACTTTAATAGTTTTTTTTTTCTTCTCAAAGAAATTCAGCTGCATTCAATAAAGCAAGTGTACGAGATGAACACATATGAAGTAATATAATGAACTTTTCAGTCTGCACTTCCCCCAATCATAAACAAAACATTCAGAAAGCGATCTTGGGGTAGAGTGATTGCTAAATGGTTACGAACGACCGCCAGTTATTGTTAGCCAACAGGCTACCGGTGGAAATTGGGCTACTGTTGGCCAAAGGACAAGAAGGAGAGGAGGAAGGCGTCTACAGAGACAGCAGGAATAGGAGAAGTGTAGGAGAGTAGAGGTTAGGAAGGCATTTTAAATGTTGATACTATGTATGGTAAAGGAAGAGAGGTGGCTGATATAATGGAAAGGAGAAAGGTAGATGTGTTGTGTGTTCAGCAGACCAAGTAAAAAGGGAGTAAGGCCAGGAACATTAAAGGGGGTTTAAACTGTTCTTTCGTGGTGTGGTTGGAAAGATAAATGGTGTAGGGTTAATTCTGAAGGAAGAGTTTAGTAAAAGTGTAGTGGAGGTAAAGAGAGTTTCTGATAGGGTGATGAACATAAAGCTGGAAGTTGAAGCGGTGATGATAAATGTCATCAGTGCCTATGTTTCATAAGTGGGTTGTAAGATGAAAGAGAAGAAAAAATTCTGGAGAAAGTTAGAAGAAGTGGTAGAAGGTGTAAGAATTACAGACTGCCTTAATCCAGATTTCACCCAATGCTATATCAAATTTAGCTCATCCTCAAAATGGCTTAAATTTGATAAAAAGTTGTTATGTAGTTTGATGAAGAATTTCAGTTGTATCAATCTTAATCATGGTCTTAATTTAATCAGTCTGGGAGAGGCAGCAAGCCATCAAGGACTATCTCTAACCAAAAGGTGTCTGAGACCATGATTATCATTTAAACAATACCCTATCCTGACCTGCTGGGGGGCCGGCACCAGCAAAGGTGCAAACAACAGTTTAATTTACATTTAAAAGCTAAACCCTATCTACACCTCAAACAGAAGAACAATATAAAATATCTGGGCGGAGTTTGCTCTGGGTTCTTTCTGACTCTTTTTGTTCTTTTTGTATTTTGTCACTGCTACACTGTTATAAACTTCTTCATTACGATCTTCGTTGTCCTCATAATTTTTTCTTACAAAGGTGTACCTAGGAAAAAAACGGTGATTGGTGATTGGGGCAGTCTTTAATGGGCATGTAGATAAGGGGAACAGAGATGATGAGGAACTGATGGGTAGGTATGGCTTTAAGGAGAGGAATGTGGAAGGGTAGATGGTGTTAGAATTTGCTAAAAGGATGGAAATGGCAGTGGTGAATACGTATTTTAAGAAGAAGGAGAATCATATTGTGACGTATAAGAGTGGAGAAAGGGGCACACATGTGAAGGAGAGATAAATAGATGTGGTGGAATAAGGAAGTTTAGGAGAGCATAAGGTGAAAGAAGTTATTGAAACAGATTTGGGATCGACAGAGAGATGAGTAAAGTAGGCAGGAGTACAAGGAAATGTGGCAGCAGGTGAAGAGGAATGTGGCAAAAGCCAAGGAAAAAGCATATAAGGAGCCGTATGAGAAGTTGGATACTAAGGAAGGAGAAAAGGATTTATACAGATTGGCCAGGCAGAGGGACCGAGCTGGAAAGAATGTTCTGCAAGTTAGAGCAGTAAAGGATGAAGATGGAAATGTGTTGACTAGTGAGGAGAGTGTGTTGAGAAGCTGAAGGGAGTATTTTGAGAAGCTGATGAATGAGGAAAAGGTTGGATGATTTGGAGATGGGGAAGCAGAAAGTGGATAGGATTAGTAAGGAGGAAGTGAGAGCAGTTATTAAGAGGATGAAGAGTGGAAAGTTGGTTGGACCAGATGACATACCGGTAGAAGAATGGAGATGTTTAGGAGAGATAGTAGTGGAGTTTTTAATCAGGTTGTTCAACAAGATTTTAGAAGGTGAAGGTGAGAGGATGCCTGAGGAATGGAGAAGGAGTGTACTGGTACCGATCTTTAAGAATAAGGAAGATGTGCAGACCTGCAATAACTACAGGGGAATTAAGATGATCAGTCACACCATGAAGTTATGGGAAAGAGTAGTGGAAGCCAGGCTGAGAGAAGAGATGACCATCTGTGAGCAACAGTATGGTTTCAGGCTGAGGAAGAGCACCACAGATGCATTATTCGCTTTGATAATGTTGATGAGAAGTATAGAGAAGGTCAGAAGGAGTTGTATTGTGTGTTTGTGCGAAAGACTGGACTAAAGGTGTAGGTTGGACTGCAACAAGGATCGGCTCTGAGAGCTTTCCTGTTTGCAGTGGTTATGAACATGGTTGATGGATGAGGTCAGACAGGAGAGGTGAAGGTATGCGCTGGAGAGAAGGGGAATGAAAGTCAGTAGGAGTAGGACAGAGTACATGTGTGTGAATGAGAGGGAGGGCAGTAAAGTGGTGCGGTTGCAGTGAAAAGAGGTGGTGATGGTGGAGGAGTTCAGGTACCTAGGGTCAACAATGCAAAGTAATGGAGAGTTTGTTAAAGAAGTGAAGAAAAGAGTGCAGGCAGGGTGGAGTGGGTGGAGAAGATTAATAGCAGGAGTGATTTGTGATAGAAGAGTATCTGCAAGAGTGAAAGGGAAAGTTTATAGAACTGTGGTGAGACCTGCGGTGTTGTATGGTTTAGAGACAGTGGCATTGACTAAAAGACAGGAGGTGGAGCTGGAGGTAGAAGAGCTGAAGATGTGGAGGTTTTTGTTGGGAGTGAAAACGATGGACAGGATTAGACATTAGTGCATTAGATGGAAAGCGCATGTAGGAGACAAGGTTGAGGGAGGCTTTGGAGACAAGGTGAGGGAGGCTCAATTGCGATGGTTTGGACATTTGCAGAGGAGGGACATGGGTAATATTGGTTGAAGAATGCTGAAAATGGAGCCGCCAGAAAGGACGAAGAGAGGAAGGCCAAGAAGGAGGTTTATGGTGTGGTAAGGGAAGACATGCAGGCAGTTGGCTTGAAAGAGGCAGATGTGGAGGACAGGTGGGTATGGAGACGGATGATCTGCTGTGGCGACCACTAATGGATGAGGCCGAAAGAAGAAAAAGAAGAAGAAGAAGAAGAAGAAGAAGAAGAAGAAGAAGAAGAAGAAGAAGAGGTATAGTGATTCCTGCCCCAATAGGCCTTTTAGCGTGTAATGCAATTCCTATTTTGGACCACTAGGTGCAGCTCTTTAGAACTGTAGTGTTGAACTCAGAATCTGCCCAGACCTCATTAGAATTTTTGACCCAGAAGGGCTGTAATCAAATGCTATAAATATATATGCTTATTCAACATAAGATAATGATTGACACTTATAACAAGTCTCTGTGTTTAGGTAAGTGTGTTATCACAGGAAAAATAAGTATACAATAATATTGATTATAATGAATATAAAAAAGGATTTTTTACCTTTATATTTTTAAAATAAATAATAAATTAATGACATCGCGCATCCTCCTGCTGCCTGCCCAGCCTTTGGATGTTAATACGACGTGCTATAGAAGCTTATTATTTAATATGAGGAAATCAGTGTTTGAATGGCTTATATTTGCCAAATATTTTGTCAGCTTCTTCTTTTTGCTCACTCAAAAGAAGTAATTAGTATTTCAGCAAAATATAAATGTATGGTGTTTATAAAAAGTGAATTATCAGTTCAAAAAGATACCATCTGTACCTGTACCTGCATATTTATAAATAAATATAGATGATTTGTAGTCTTGAATTTAAAGAGTTAATTTTCAAAAAGCTTTGCTGTAACATGTAATATCACATTATCTACTGGGAAACCAGAAAACAAAATAAACCAACAATGCACAATGCATACACGACTTCACGTTTATTTTGAAGGGGGTATTGTATTCGGATGTTTCAAGTATTATTGGAGGAATAATAGGAAATGGGTTTTATGTTCGTGTCATATTTCTTTTTTAAATATAATTGATTTATATCGACACTAAACCGTTTCTAGATGAATGAATGTTTATATTGTATTGTAATTGTACTTTGTAGCCACTAGGGGTCAGTGTTTTCCTTTCATAAATGAGAAGCTCGCCCTTTTACAGCCACGTTTGTTTATGTAAGATATATATTCTGTTAAAGGTGATTCATTCAATGATTATTATTTTACATAGGCTAGAAGATTTCGGATCTGAGAGCATTTTTCTCAGAGACTATAAACAATTAAAGCTGGGGAATCATTTACCACACATGAATCTGATGAAGTAAATATATTCTAGCCTTAGATATTAGATATAATCTGCTTTTAAAAGACTTAAAGTTGTCAGATGACAACCTTTATTCAACCTAAAACAATCTTCATAGACAACATTTAAGCAAATGATTTTGCATCAGTGCGGTCAACTCTTAGCACTGTATCACTAGACAACTCTGAGCCTTTAGAGCTTTTCAAGCCTTCTGAAGCTGTCCAAACACTCACATAGCACAAGTACTACAAGTTACATGCTCACTTATAGCAGTAAGACAGAAAGGTCTTTCGTACTATTGTGTACTATTGTGTACAGTGCAGTACAGAGCATGTGTGTATCATGTTTCTCTTCTATGAGTGTCCTCCTCTCACTATGTATCAGTAGAGTAACATCTATCCTCCCCCTCTGTCAGCCCAAATAGCTCAGAGTCACAATCCAGACACACAGGCACAAAAGAAAGGGGGAGAGAGAGAGCGAGAGAGAGAGACAGAGAGAAAAGCATGGGAGACAGACATGGAGAGGACTTGTGTGGCGAGTGCAGAAGACATTTTGTTCCAGACAAAGCGAGTGGGTTTAGATCCACCCCCGCCTGTCCACCTCGGCCCACCAGCCTGTCTCCGAGTCTAATAACACCGACAGCGCCCACTCCTGTACCATCGCCGGGCAAAAAATAACCCTGCCGTAACCATGGCAACACGCTCACGACGCCAGAGCAGGCCGCAGATTGAGAGATAAGAGGACATGCTACAGGAGGAAGAGAGATGGCGGATGAGAGATAAGATAAAAAAGGGGAAAAACTGGAGAGAGCTGTGTCCAACTGTCTGCTCCAAAATGCTTTGGTTACTATTACAATAGAACTGCTTATTTACTTATAGCGATAGGGGATATGCAATCATAGAGGTGGTAGAGTAGTTGGTTTAGTTTGCAGCAGAGGAAGCTAAATAATTACACATTGCTCCTCTGACCAGAAGTAATAAATAATTCTTAACCCTTGAGAATTTTATGAAGGGCCAATCAACTTAAAACATTATTAATGTATAGGCAAATTAAGTACCTTTAGATATGAAATATATTCAATATTTTGTGATGTATACAAATTCATTCTATGTTGTTTTTTTGGACTATTAGAAAAGTTACCTCCAATTGTGAGATTTTTACAAATTAGACACAAACTCTAGAAAGCTGCAACAGTAATGTCTCATTGTCTCAGTTCTTATGTCCACTGGAAAATAAAAAAATTCACAAATATTTAAATGCATTAAACTCGATGGCTCGTGGCCGCCGGACCACACTTTACATAATTTGTCACTTCATAATCTGACATGCCTGAATGAATAAAGATATGATTTTGGTCCTGAGAGAAAAAGAGGAAAAAAGTAGAGACATAAATGGACGAATGTGCACATGCATGGGTGAGTAAACAGATGACTAAACACCATTTTTGTCCACTTTTGTTCTCTTTTTTCCTAGCCATGTGAGAAACACTTCCCTCCCCAGTCTCGTGTGTTCCCCTTACACAGCACTTTGTTAATGCAGAACGTTTTCTACAGCGCAGATGTCCTGGTGCACGACTCTCAGATCCTGCATTCTGTTCTAGCACAAAAACACACACACACAGACAAACACACTCCCTCAAATGTGCTTGTGTGTTTGTGTGTGTGTGTCTCTCACACTCACCCACCCAATGGCACTATTTTTATATCTCTGCCAACTCAATGCCCATTTTAGAGCTGCCTTTTGTCAGGATATGAAAGGAGACTGTGAGTGTTTCCGAGCAGAAATCGCTGCATCTACACAGCTACATACAAAAGTAGCTCTGGTCAGACAACCGAAATAATTTCTAAGGTTTTCCACCAACGGCAAGCTGCAGGTTTTGTTATGTTCACATTAGGAAAGAGAAATAAGAGAGTCTGGTGAGGGGAATGACTGCTTCTAACTGCTGTAACACATGATAAAAGGAACTGACTTGTCTTGTGGATTTTCCACAGCATAAGTTTAAATGCTGAATGTACATGCTGGAAATGTATCATGTGTCATTTATTAATGCATTAAAGATATATTGAATCATTGGAAAGATTACTGTGGTATAAGCATCAGGTGATCCACCCTGGGTTGGTCACAGTAACACTGGGCCACATCACCCAACCAACCAACCAACCAACCAACCATTTATTCTATAATAAATGAATATCTTTTTTATCACAATTTCAAACAGCCTTATGCATGTAACATATCGGCACCATGTATTCATAGCAATATATATATATATATATATATATATATATATATATATATATATATATATATATATATATATATATATATATATATATATAAAATATTTTTTTTTTACTTTAGAAGAACTTCAGATTCACTTTAACTGCACTAATTTTAACGAGCGATTGGTGCAGCGTGCATTTCTATTCAATTTTTATAAAAAGAATACAAATAAATAAGAGGTGAAAATAAAACCTTCAACACAACAAACATTTATTTACAACATCCTTTCTTTACTCATATAAAAAAAAAAAAAACTCCACCAAAAAATTATTATTTATCTCAACATTTTTTTACTGTTGCACCAAGTCTCATCTCAAGCACCAAAATCCGCAATTACGCACACGTCCGGCAATTAAACCGTCCGTGTGGAAACACAGCAAAGTTCCGTTCCGAATTACGTAATTTAAAACACTGCAATTTCTTTAAAACATTTACAAAAAATATTTTGTCTTCATGCTCTATGTTGAGTGTGGTTTCACTGATAATAAACATACATTTGCATAAAGCATCCATATTTATCTATGCCCATGTTGATTAGAGTAATAAAAACTTAAAAAGTATTCATTTAAAGTACATTTAGAACAGATAAATATGTGCGGTTAAGTTGCGATTAATCACAGGTTAATATTTTAATTGATTGACAGCCCTGGTAAATAGACATTACATTATTATAGAGTACAGTGTGTGTGTTATGTGTGCCTGTTTAACAGTTTGGTACAAAAGTTTTGCAGCCAACCACCCCAAAAAATCTTTGTGTGACCTTTAAAAAAAAAAAAAAAACACCCCACACCTACATAACTGATAAAAAGTAATTAATAATTTTTTTCAACCAACCAAGTTTTTTCCCATTTTTCATTTATTTGAATGTAAACTATACTACCTCTGCTGCTATATCTATATATCTATATATCTATATATCTATATATATATATATATATATATATATATATATATATATATATATATATATATATATATATATATATATACATACACACACACACACACACACACACACACACACACACACACACACACACACACACACACACACAATATTATTACATTTTGTGATGCAGAAGCCATTTAATGCTAAATTTAATAGAAAATTTCGACATTGTACACATTACACCCATGGGTATCTATATTCAATGGGATTATCTGGTACACAACAATGTTAGCGCTGTTCTTTTTTGTCAACTCCTACTCTCATTCACTGTGGCGCTGCCTACCAGTTTACACATTCTGGGAAAGTGTTCTCTTCGCCAAATCTCACACTCTGTTTCCTTTTCTGTCATTCTCACTCCCTCACTTGATCCTCTGAATGACATGCATGGTTTACCACACAACCAAAAGTCCCTCTAATTAACTTATTTCTAATCCTGTCCATCGTCATCACTCCCAACGAAAAACCTCAACATCTTCAACTCTGCTACCTCCAGCTCCACCTCCACCTCCTGTCTTTTACTCTATGCCACTGTCTCTAAACCATACGACATTGCAGATCGTTATAATAAATATGTTCAAATCTACAAAAGCATTGTGCATTTTAATGTGAGGAATGTCACTCGAGCATTTTAAATGTTTGCGCAAGAAATTTACAAGCAATCTTTCTTTATTTTGATGGCAATGCGCTGCACAGGAGCATCATAGACATTTGACATTTGATACCTGTTTACAAATCAAATAGTTTAGGTTGTTTTGTCGGACTCATCACGACACATGGATATCAACTTGAACAAAACCTGACATTCACTGTGTCAAACCCAATATGACCTTTGCAGATAGCTTAGTAAAGTAAATAAAAACATTTCCATGACATTTTACTGAAATATACTGAAATATATTATATTGAAATATATTTTTATTGCTGAGGTACAAAAACTGTACCGTTGAGTGGAAAAAAATGGGTCATTAAGTTTTGTGTGTGAAATGGATTATTTATATGGATTATTACATTTACCAATATAACCGTCACTTTCTTAAGTCTTTATGTATCATCACCATTTTCCACATTGTTCTTCTTATAACCATCCATATTATAACTATTTTGTCTTATCTTGTTGATTGCTGAATTATTTCAAAATACACCTACATTTCATTTCGAACTTATTTTCTGCAGTTTGGTCCAATAACTATGGAGAAACCAATTGATGTCTGTTATCCTGATTCCTGACTCTGAATGCCTTCTCTTTATTAGACGTCACATAATGTGTCCAAGACTTGACCCTCACATTCAGTTGTATAATATTTTTTTCTCATTCACGATTATGTATCCAGCTACAGGTTTTATATCTAATTGTTTAAGACAACTCTTGAAGTGCAGATGGACTGAGCTGAACTGGCCTGTTGGTGCGCGGTGATGATTAAACAGTGGTGATTGGCACCCACAGTGCTGAGAAGGGTAAAAATAGGTCTGTGGTTGAATGCGATTAGCTACAATAGGGACACTGGTGACTCACTGTAATTAATGCCATTCTGTGCCTCGCTCTCTTCTGGCCCGGCTATGTGGAGGGGTGTGAGAGCACCACACAAAACCCTGTGAGAGTAGCAGGGTGAGGAGTGGGTGTTTTACAGTTTCTGTGATTAAACTGCAAGTAGAGATGAGTGGGCTTATTCAGACTGTGGCCACTTGAGAACCCAGCAGTGTGTTTTGGTCAATATAATGTATATCTGAAACATGATGAAGCAACTAGAGTTTGTTGAGTCGAGTGAACGTGATTCATAAAGCGCATTTAAATCAACTTTATACAAAAACAGTGGCACAATACATAAATTACACCACAATAGACAGTGAAAACAATGCAGTGGCATTCAATATAATTACATAACAAGCATGATACATAATAAACCACAGGCATAAATGAAACAGAACAGAATGCATACTGGCTTGTAGGACTACACTGTAATAAAACATTTTCTGTTTAAAGGTGGTGATTTTGAGAAGACCTGGTGTAAAATACAAAACATTTTTAAAGTAACTTCAGATATTTTTAACCTAATCTCTATGTACAACATTTACAGCATATGTATGATACACACTAGAATTATAATACAGTTCATTTCTCAAAACTAATTGACTGACTTGAAACACACTTATAATAGAGGTCTTGGGGCAAACATTACATTCTTGTTTGATGAAACATGGACAATTATTATTGCGCTTATGCTAAGACAAACATCAGTGATCCAACTATCCAACGCTGAAACGAAAAAGATCAAAGTTACTTTTCGAAGTTCTTGTGGTGTTCAAACTGTGTTAAGTTGACTGTCACTGGTTTTTGTGAAAATATGGATGTTATTGTTTTTTTCTGGGTTCTCCGGTTTCCTCCTACACTACATAACCGAAGGGGTTATGGATGTCTAATCATTTCACCTATTTATACTTTCTATTCATTGTACTCCAATTTTAGTCCTTGTTTCCTATTGTAATAAGCTCCCCACTTCTAAAAAGAAGAAAGGCGTTCTTCTAGATTTAATGTTGATTTTGAGTTTATTAGTAAGATCAGCCACTGTTTTAATCCTCATTAGTCCTCAACAGTTCTCCTCAATTTCTATGGGGATAAGATCAGGGGTGTGAGTAGACCATTTGAGGTCTTCTACTCCAACCTTGGCAAACCATGTAGTCATAGAGCTCGCTTTGTGTACAGGACTATTGTCATCCTGGAAGAGGTTTGGGTCTTTTAGTTCCAGTGAGTAACTGTAATGCTTCAGCATACAAAAACACTTTTGTGCTTCCAAATCTTTTGACAACAGATTTAAGAAGGCTAACACATGAATGTGATAGGCAGTTCCCTGATAAACCATGGGTCCCCAAATATTTTTCTGTAAGAGACACATAATTTTTCTTTATTTGGGGGCTGGGTTGGTCTTTAACAGAAAATGACATGGGCCGGAGTGATTACCAGTATTATTGTGTAGATTTTATAATGATTTTAAATGTATTTATTACGCCTCCTAAAGCTAGATTAGCTTGTTATTTTGTTTTGCGCTGTACAGGCAAATGAGCATTTCAAGAGATATTAAGGGAATTAAAAGGGAATTATTACTATCATAAAATGTTTTTATATTGTTTATATATTGTTTTATATTATTTCATGTTATCTTGAATGTACATCCAACAAATAATTAGTGAATGATTTTAGTTTGAACCCAACCTTTAACAGAGATGAGTAAAACATAGATTTAAAATTACATTATAAAATATGTCTCTGGCATTTCTCAGAGGGCCGTTCCAAATGTGGTGGCAGGCCGTATTTGCCCCACAGGCTTTAGTTTGGGGACCCCTGCCTTAAACCTTTGGCCGTGTATTGTACCACCCAAAGACATGGCAGGAGATGGAGTGTTTATTCTGAATTGCCTATTAGTGGGAAAATTTTCTTGTTAAAATGACTGTTTGTGGTCATTACACATTTTATTTTGCAGTATATAGAATATAAGCTATTAAAAGTTGCTGGAGTATGTATTTCTAACCTTTTGGTATAGCTATCAAGCATTTTTATCACTGGCATGCCTGGGTGCACAGGATTCACATAAGTTGATGCACTTGCATGTCAACAGAGACCATTTTGGTTATATTTTAACATGTATGATCGGAAGAGAACTGCCAGGAGGAGGAAATGTATTCAGTTGGGCCGCCCACCACTTCCTCCTTACGTGGCTTTGCTGAGTCCCACCACAACACTGTTTAACAAAGGTCAACTGGATCAACTGCTTTACACCGGCGGCATACAAACGGCCAAGTTAGTGCTTCTCAGTTCCTGTCATGAGACATCTGTGTATGCAGATTGGTGTGGTTCCTACTTTTTTTCTTCTTTCGCCTTAAGTCAACTGTGTACATGTAAGCCAGTGCATGGGTTTCTCTGAACAGCAAAAACATGGCTTATGTAGAAGCATGAAATGGAGTAATGAACAAATGTAGAGCAGATGCCTGTGAAATTAGGATGTCTGGCCAGTGGGAAGACAGTGAAGTAAACAGACCACAAATAGAGAGAGAAACTGTGTGTGTGTGTGTGTTTTAAACACAAACTCTATATGGGTCACGATCCCAGCTGAATGCGTGCCCTTTTATACTGACCTTTTCAGCCTTTCCACTTAGTTCATCGTACAGAACGTTGCTGTTTATTTAACCATTTCTTTCTGTTAAAAGATTTTAAGCCTCCATGTAAGAAAGAAAGAAAGAAAGAAAGCTCATGTGTTCATACAATATGTGCTCACTGAAGTCAGCTTCAGTGGTAAAGTGATTGAGTGAGTCCATGGTTTTAGTTATAAAGTTGCAAAACTGTGCTGGGAGATGTTTTGATGAGTGCAATCACATTTCCGACTAATTTATTGCAAATGTATATATATTTATGAATTGCATCCTGCCTGTAGTGGCTGTGTTTTACCAGCAGGGGTCTCTCATCCATCAGCCTCCCACTCAGCTCATCTGCTAAGTCACTCTCTCTCTCTCTCTCTCTCTCTCTCTCTCTCTCTCTCTCTCTCTCTCTCTCTCTCTCTCTCTCTCTCTCAATCTCTTTCTCTCTCTCTCTCTCTCTCTCTCTCTCTCTCTCTCTCTCTCTCTCTCTCTCTCTCTCTCTCTCTCTCACACACACACACACACACACACACACACACAAACTTCCACAGACACAAACACACAAACACACACACCACTGGTCACACATCTGAGTCAGTGACTTCACAGTTCTATTGTAGCAATGTGAATAGCTGGTGCATGTAAATTTAGTACAAAGCGGCAAAAAAATAGTTATTAATGTGGTACATGGCACCGAAAAGCAGAAGTGAAGTTGTGTAGCTGCAGTTTTTACTGCGTGTTATCTCCGACCACCGGCAACACACAGCTGTGTGCAACAGAGACAGCGTGTAAAAGAAAATATATGTACTTTATAGCAGTGTTATTTGTGTGTCTGCTTTTTACTGATGACAAAACTGGTCAAATAGGAGATGTTAAGATTTTCGTAGCTCTCAGCTCTAAGGTCTAAAGTCCCCTTTCCAAATGTCATACAATATTCTTTAGTAACTTTCATGTTTCTCCGGTTTGCTTTCATAAAGCACACAGACATGGTAATTTTTCTGAAATCCTATGTCTTTTTATATAAACTGTGAGGTGTGGATGATCTTTTTTAACTAATTTATTTATACATAGCTGTTTTTCATACCCGAATCCATGAAGGATGCAGACTTTGGTACTAACAGAGAGCTAGTAACTTGGTTGAATTGGAATGCGTTCCGTAGGAAAATCTTGCGTTAAATAAATCTACAACAAAAAGTCTTTGCTGTGTGTTTGGCTCAGGTAAATGGAAGATGATGTGGCAGACATAGAGCATCACCTGCTTTTATTCGGCCCAAACAGAGCGAAAGAACAAAAAAAACAATGGAGGCCTTTCTCTGGGCCTCTGACACGATTTAGCATGATTTTAACATTCACCTTTTATCCCCACATGTTTGTGATTTGAACGCAGTCTGGTGGTTGCTAAAACACCCCAGTGTCATCAGTTAAAGGTCAGGATTGTCAGCCTAAGGAATTCCCGAAGGCTCTGTTAAAGCTTTTCCTTGTGTTTTGCCTGCTCTTACAATCTGTAGAATGTTTACATTCAGTCTTCAGTCTGTACTTTTGTCCTGTTTTTTTATACGTGTACTTATGCTCTTAATTGTTTGTGTGAACATCCTTATTCTAAGTCACATGTGCTATCAGAATGATATGTAAGAGGAGAAGGCTGAGGTGATGGAACAGGTTTTTGGAACAGGTGTGTGTATATGCAAAAAAAAAAAAAAAAAAAGGTTTTCTCGAAATGTTATGTTATTGCAAAGGCTTTTCTTCTGTTGAGCATCATGTCATAGTATTGAGCTTTCCAAGGGCTTCAGACGCACTCATCAGACCGGAAAAATAACAAGCCATTTATTATCTTAATGTTTGATTATAACAAAGAAAAGAAATTATATACACTGACAAAGGATTGGGTTTAGTTCTTTTTAGTCACGACTTGCCAAATAAAACATTTAGCAGAACATTTTGTAACGTATTCAGTTTCTAAGAAAGTAAATGTGAATTTCTGCAATGTTCTGAAATCATCTGATGAAATGAGTTGCTTCAACGTTCTCAGAACACTGATCACACAACTTTCTTTTCATTTAAAATGATACACAAATGTCGTATGGACATTGTAAGTAAAAATTAACATTATGGTAAGACCGTTAGGCTTTTCAGTGTGTGTAGAAAGTCTTTTGCTAGTTAAAATCCTTAGCAGCATTTTTTGACTGGACTGGACTGACATAAAATTTAAGCAAGTCAATAAAATGTAAATAAAACTTAGAAAATTAATAAGAAAAGAAAAATAAAATAATTAAGCATTTGAAAATAAAAATCCAAATAACATTATTTATTGTTATCATTATTTATCATTATCTATATTATTTATTTTATAGATTTTTTATTCCATTAAAATGTACAATATGTAAAACTATTCATTAATTTAAGGAAATTTCATTTAATTCCATACGCATACACACACACACACACACACACACACACACACACACACACACACACACACACACACACACACACACACACATTTACACAAATACATCCCAATTGATAAAACAAATGAAAGTTTATTGATGTTACATTTTATTTATTTCTTATTATATTATTTTATTTACACACTGAATACTGCCATTTAAAAAAAATTCCTTTGTGATATTTAAGCTTTAATACCATGCGTGTGTATAATTTTTTTTGTGTGTGTGTGTGTGTGTGTGTTTCGACCCTTCTGTGAGCGTACAGTGATTGAAATATAGTCTATAGTCTATTCTAGTTTGAAATGCAAATGGAAAATGCAAATAGTGTGCGAAGTTATTGTTTGTATATGCAGTTATTGTGTGTGTTTGTGTGGGAGGGGTGTATACATGTGTAACCTGTACGCCTTTCACTGGAAGTGCGTTGTGAGTAACATGAGGATTTGCACCTGTTGCACCCCATTCATGAAATGTCCAGAAAGGAACTAAAAGAGAGAGAGAGAGAGTGTAAGAGACATAGAAATAAACACACAAACACACCCACACCCACCCACACCCACACACACACACAGACAGATGTTCAGCATGTGCCTCATTTCCTCATTCTATTTTTTCAATTCTTTTATATTCCAAAATAAAAAATAAATAATTTAGTTCTTGATACAGTTTTTAAATTGTGCTTGTTTATCATTTTTAGACGTTTATTAAAATACTTTGACATAAAGTGTCTCGAATAGCTGAACGTCAACACAGTAATTTACACGTTCCATAACAAACAGTGACATAAATATGAGTCACGCGCACATTATTAGATAAAGCAGCCTGTAATTACTCACATCCCAGCATCCTGCCTGCATTGTGCCGACGAACACTTACACACTACAATTGCACTGTGTCAATCAAAGGTGTTGACAATGGTGAGTTTGTGTGTTATGGGCACGCCATACCTTCAGGACACAAATGCGACTGATTTATAGATAAAGTCTGGAAGAGATGACAGTTCAAAATGAGTCGCTGGGAAAAGGGGAGTGTGTCCACCTCCACAACATGAAAAACTAATGCAAAGACACTTCGACTTGAAATCCTGAGTGCACAGACATCTATACACACACACACACACACACACACACACAGACACACACACACACACACACACACACACACACACACACACACACACACACATGCACACACATGCACACACAAACTTCAAGGCTCAAGTAGGTCATGCTTGCTTTCTAACTTAAGCACAGACACACATACACACACACACACACACACACACACACACACACACACACACACACACACACACACACACACACACACACACACACACACACACACACACACAGGTACTGGCACTTTAAAAAGACACACATAAGCAAACACGCAAAGTTCCTGTTTATACATAAACACACCTACGCACTTGACACCTTGCATACAAAAAACACCTGCTCACACACACACACACACACACACACACACACACACACACACACACACACACACACACACACACACACACACACACACACACACACACACACACATTTCACTGGACAAGTACATTGTACATCACACATGCACATGAGAAAACTTTTGCTTACAACACATATGAGTTCATGGCTAAAGATACAAAGATAGAAAAGCATCTGGCAAATAAAAGCACCTTACACACATTTTACAGAATAAAATAATTCACTTTCACCCACCTGAATAATATTCACAGCACATGTGAGTTTACAGTGTTCGAAACGAGCAAACCCACGCATACACACCATCGAACAAACAGTTGCAAACAAGTCTGTGATTATACTCAGTCAAGCACATCATTTCACAAAGCCAAGATGGTCCTCATTTAGTTGAAAAAACCTGTTTAGTGAAACATAAATGAAATTAAAGTTGCTTCAATGATTTTGTCGCAAGAATTTACCTGAGGCTAGCTGTTGTTGGAAATAAAGTCCAAACAAATATGTTCCCGTTCTTAATAGGCCTCTTCAAAACCTCCTCCAAATCAAGACTGAAACGCCAGTGCAAGATGGAGACATATCTGAACTGATACACATAATTAATGAGGACTGTGGGGATTCACTATAGCCACTATATATTCACTATATAATCAAGCCCAAGCTCTATAGAGACTGTATATATTTTGTCCCTTAAACAGATTTTTTATTGTCAGGTGTTCCAGTGTAAGGATTCTGACTTTTCACAAGTATTTCACAAACAAATTGTCCGGCTTGTCAGTACCAGGAATCAGAATAAGAATCACCCTTATTGCCAAGTATCATGGGTTGCATGTACAAGGAATTTTTCATGGTATGCTGGTGGTATAAAAATACACAAAAACCTGGATTGTAATTCTGTTTATGATGTTGTTCAGTATGTCACTCAGACTGGAAACTTGGAAATCCGAAGCACAGTGGCATCGGATACCTTTAGGCCGAAAGAGTGAGTTTTAATTCAGGCCTAAAGCAAAACATTTTGTATTAAGCCAATAGCGGGTCATGTAAAGGAAGAAAAGTAAAGTCATACTGTAAGAAAGTGTTAACCTCTGAATAATATAGAAAGTGAGAGAGAGAGAGAGAGAGAGAGAGAGAGAGAGAGAGAGAGAGAGAGAGAGAGAGAGAGAGAGAGAGAGAAAGCTAAAAAAAACAGTACGAGAAAATGAGGGGGTGGGGATGGGGCTATGAAATTCAGATTGGAGAAGGAAATTGAGAAAAAAGGGAAAAAACAGAACAGAAGGAACGTGAAAAAGTTATACTCTGGGTTTGCGTGTGCGTGGTTGGGTGTATGTGTGTGTGTGTGTTTGTGTGTGTGTGTGTGTGTTAGACAGATTTCTCAGAGTCAGTCATGATACAGCACCCCTTAATCATAGAGGGTTAAGGGCCTTCCTTAAGGGCCCAAGAGTTTGGCGATAATGGGTCTTGAATGGCCGACCTTCCAATCAGTAACCCAGAGCCTTAATTACTGATCTACCACGTCACTGCTTCTATGGATTCCTAAGATTCTTTCTATTCTTTCCAATATTCTAACTGTCAATAATTTTCATAAGATTTAATTTACTTACCTGCCAATAATTATAAAATGGTCTGGTTGTTTACAAGCCCTTCAAACCGACACCGCTGAACAATGCTGCACTCAAGTCGAGGCCATAACTTCTAATTCCTGACCTCGGAGCAAAAGATCAACAAAAAAAACAAAAAAAACAAACAAAGATAATGCCCTGTCAACTCCTACATGGGAACTCAGGAAGGTTTCCTTTACTTCCTCAGAGTTCAGCACAAGATGTCAAAATTTCTGCATCTAGCATCTGTAGTAAATAAAGTAGCACTTATATTTAAATGTGATTTACTGTATGTGTATATATATGCATTTGCTTTAGGTCAATCAACATGCAGTTATATTTAGTTGCTAAATCTATAACACTGACTACACTGTTCTGAGGAGAAAATCTACTTCACTCATCATAATTAGCTAGCCAAGACAAACATGGAAACATCCATGTATTTACTCACTTTGTAGCACAGATTGACAGCACTGTGAGGTAATGTGTCGCCTATGATAAATGATTTGAAATGTTGATTTGAAACCAGAGACTGCACACAATCGTATAAATAAGTACTATAGCATGAGAACATCGTTTCCAAGATGCAGGAAGTGCTCTTCTTATTAACACTTGGCATTTCTTTGTCCAGTATACCAGTTAGGTAATAATTATTCGCAACAAAATCACCATGTTTAAAGGCTTTAGACAGAGAACTAGCACAGTACAGTAGCAGGTCGTGCATTTCACACCTAGGCCTTCAATGGTGTTCTGTCTGAATCAATCCACCTCTTAATACTAGCATTATGACACCAGTGATATAGTAACCATCAGTATTATAGAGAAATGCAGTATAACAGAGCAAGGCGTCACAGACAGGTTTCTCATGTAGCGAGAATGAATCGCATTACTAAGAACGGCAAGAAAACCAATTGAACACTATTCAACAGGTTTCCTTTCACTGCAGCCACAGCTGCACCACCCACATACATCCTCTCTAGTAGAAGCACCAATATTAACCTTATAAAATGACCCTGGGTTTTCCGTGCATTTGTGTGCATTTTTTTCCGTGCATTATGATTTTCCTGGGGATTGGTAATAAAGGTAAAGAGTGTGTGCAAATTCTACAGGAAAGAAAACACAAAAGCATAAACAGTTCATGAAAAAGCTGAACAACTGTTTTGAAACTTTCCTCATGATGTCCAGCTTTGCTTGAAGGGTAAGTCTGGTAAATGTCCTTGTAAATGTTTCTGCAACCAATTTAATTTCTTCTGCTCTCTCAGCCATTGTGAAATGAAAAACAACAACAAATTAAAACAGCTATTAAATCCACACGGATATATTTGAGCTTGTACGGTTTGCTACAGACGTCCCGCCACTGCGTGTCCACTTCGAGCTCAAAACTGATGTATCTTGTCTGTTCGGGGTTTGTGGCAAAAGACATGGTGGACATTTGTATATCCTGACCTTTACAGGTAAAAAATTCTGATATGGATGGAAAATAATATTATAAATAATACAAATTATCATGACCAATTACATTTATGGAAATGAAGATCCATCACCCACACCCCACGGCATGCCCTTTAGCCATATAAGAGCTTGAGCTACCTAATAAATAACAATGCAATTCATAACACGAGTGTTAAAGTAAACAAAGCAGTGGGGGAAAGGGCCCTGTGTACCTTGTGTGGGTTGGGTTTTTCAAAGTATAAAGGATGACTTGGCAGAAACACACAAATACGTTGCCGCACTGCACTCACGCCCAGTAGAGTTATAGGTAAATGACAGCTGATGAATTTCTGAGAACATTTTGTGCTAAATGAGGCACGCTGAAAGCAAGTGTGAACCAGATAACACATCTGCCTCCTCGAGCCACAGCATTGAAAAGCAGTTAGTGCCGACATTAAAAAAAAGGGAGTAGGAATGTGTGAATGCAAGCTGTTTGATGTATATGTGTGGGTAATATGAGTAATTGTGTGTGTGTGTGTGTGCGTGTGTGTGTGTGTGTGTGTGTGCGTGTGTGTGTGTGTGTGTGTGTGTGTGTGTGTGTGTTCCTGATACGATGAGTTGAATGTGGGATGTCCAGCACAAAGAGTCACAGAAAAGGGAGGACGTGTTTCCTTGCCCCATCACGCATTGTGTGTCATAATGATACATGGAGAGATGGACACACACTCACACTTACAAATGCATGTGCACATGCAACAAGGAAAGGGGTGAAGTTTGTGAATGGGTGAAAGCCCAGGCCTATTTCTAAAAATGCCAGTGTGCCAATGTCCTGTTTTCTCAGAAACCATTTGCATAAAGCCAGTGCCACTTCACGTAAAGGAAGAAGGATAGTCATAGTGTAAGGAAGTGCTAACCTTTGACAGAGAGAGGGAGAGAAAGTGAGAGAGAGAAAGAGAGAGAGTGAAAGAACGAGTGTTAGTTTAATATACAGAATCAAAACAATGTGTGTGTGTGTGTGGGGGGGGTGAAAGACATTCGAGAGAGTGAAGATAGATAGATAGATAGATAGATAGATAGATAGATAGATAGATAGATAGATAGATAGATAGATAGATAGATAGATAGACTTTTTTTATAGAGATTTTTTCTCTATAATTTACATATAATATAATAATATTTCTAATAATTTCCGAATAGGCTGTATCGCACATAAATCATAAAGAATTGCAATCAAATGTAATACTTATAATTGGCAGGGAAATAACCGGAGTGCGCAAAAAAAAAAAAAAAACCCATTCTCGGACATTAATCAGTTTTGATTTTTGATCACAGCATTATATTTATTACTTCATTATTCCAGTGTCATGGATTCATCATTATTCTAAAACGAAGAGAAAACCTTGCGTGGCTTTGCTGCGTGCGTTTTTGCTTAGTGATCACGATTTGTGATGGCAAAACTTTATATTTAAAGATGCAATGCTGACAATGTTGTCTTTTCGAGTTTACATTGTTTCGAGCGAGCTGTCAATTTTTTATTTTTTTCTCTCTTACTGTCGTCAAGCAAGTCTCTTCCAAGTCTTTCAAAAATGGAATAGAAAATGTCAAAACTGTCAACTGGAGAGTTATAAGTGTCTGATAAAACACTGCTGCAGTTGGAGAAGGAAGTAGGAGAGAGGAAATGAAGAATTCCACAGAGTCCCTAAGCAGCATGTGTGGGAGTGTATAAGGGTGTGTGGGTTTATGGGCGTGTGTGTGTGTTAGAGATAGAAAAGTAGAGAATTTGTTGATGACTCAGTGCCATGTGTCTATTTGCAGTGTAGATATAATCAATCATCCGCTGATTAATTATGCCAGATAAGACTGGGAAGAACCACACATACCGTCATATTCTCACGACTGTGGGTTTGAGGACAGAGCCATTGCAGCTTGTAGCACCTCTGGCAACCTGGCTATGAGTCATGTCTTTCTGACCACACACACACACACACACACACACACACACACACACACACACACACACACACACACACACACACACACACACACACACACACACTATTGTCTATTTGCATTGCTTGCCCATCTTATCGGATACACCATTTACATAAAAAAAAGAACATTTCATCTTCAGTAAGTTCTTTTTTTGGTCAGGTTCACAAATAAACTGGAGTCTATCCATAAGAAACCAGTTCATGTACAATCACACCTTCATACACAGACAATTTACAGACGCCAATTAGCATATTGCTATGTTTTAAGTCGACACAGACAGTTAACCAAGATCAAGACCATAAAAGGTTTCCTAGAACTGTGAGGCAGCAATGTATGTATTATGCCACCACTGATACCGAATTCGCACTGCAAATCTCTCCAACCTTTTTAACATTAAAAATAGATGCTTCCCACAAGTCAGAATCTGGAAATTCAGCAACATTGTGCTAAAATGCAGCCTAGCTAATAAACTTCTGCATTTTTGTAAATCAGCGAGGGAAACTGATACTAAACAGAGACTGCTGTTTTTTTCTTGTCACAAATAAATGGAGTGCTATTTATCTAGGCACAGGTGAAAGTTTAAGTTCTAGTATTTTCTACTATACATAAATGAAACAAGTTCAATTGGTTGCACAATGTGAGGGTTATTTTATTTAACCTCACACTGTGGGGTTGAGTGGAGGATGATATAATGATTGTATTATTTTATATGATATAAATATAATTCAATTAAATATTACTTTCTTTTCTCCTTCTCATTATTTAATTTATTTACTGTAAAGCAATATTTACTATAAATTATTTAGAAACTACAGAATACTATAGTCCTGAGAGTGAGGAATGTAAGGGTCTGGATCCATGTGAGAGTCCTGGTGGATTTAAGGTGTTATATTGTTGTTAAATATTTCATAGAACCTATACAGCAATCTTGTGTTACTGAGATGCTGAGTTTGCCTCTTGATCTATAACCACCCAGTCCAGGATCAAGTGGTTCCTGAAAGTGAGAGAGAGAAAGAGAGAGAGTGTGTCAGCAATGCAACAGAAAGTATGAGTTAAAAAATTCCAGCATTTTGCAATCCAGTAATTCATAAAATACTACGCAAAAAGGAAGTACGTCAACCAACACACACAACAGTAATGAAATATGTGCTAAAGCTTATAGTGATATGCACAGAATTCTCTCTCAGTCTGTGGCTGAAAAACAAAAACCCGTAAACATTTCACTCTGCTGTCCCCGGGTTATGCAACTCCCAATTGGATGCTGTGGAGTTCCCATGAAAAGGAGGAAGTGATTGACAGACTGTAGTAATGATATCAACAAGTACTTACAGTAAGCCCTCCAAACATCACTGGCTCTTTGTGAAAAAAGAAAGATTCTGGAAATAAGCATGGAGTAAAAAGAAATACCAGCTAATAAGCTGCTTAATGTTGACACGCACTAGAAGCTCCCTGCACTGTGAGACAGTATTTAAAGATATCTGCATTGACTTGATTTACATCTAACTGGCAACGTGGCAGAGCTCAGGTTACTGTTACTGGCTGTGTAAAGTTTCACATGTTCTCCGTGATATTTTATGGGTTCTCCAATTTCTTCACACTTCCCACATGCTTGAAAATAAACTGACTACACTCAATTTCTAGATGTAAATTTGAATGTTAATGTTAGAGTGTACAGTGTCCTTCAACGGCACCCCAACAGAGGTGTTTTCCCACCTTATTCCCAGTGTTCCTCGAATAGCACCTGATCTGATGCAATCCTGAGCTGGAAAAAGCAGTTGAAATGAATGCATGTAAGGGGTAAAAAAGCAGAGTCAACAATTTATATTTAATTCAGGTGCGTGCCACAACTGGTCCATCAAGTACTCACTTTAAAGAATAAGCAACAGTTAAGGCCATAAATGTGTCCTCCAAAGCATGTAGGCCATAAAACGTCCTAACTGACAAGAAGGGCAAGTAGAAATGTAGTAAAACCTTCCTAAAGTATAATAAAATCAGTTCTAAGCTACGTTATATCACCTTTTTTTGTTTATGTCCTTGCTCATAAATTTTGATTCAAATTGCCTGTCCCTTGCTTTTCTCACTTTTCCACCCTCACCATCCTACTTTCTTTCTCTGTACCTCTTCTTTATCTTTCACTACTCCCACACTTCTTTCTTTATCATGTACACCTTTCCTCTTTGATGTACTTCTGCATTCCTGTCCTCCCACTCCAAAGGTTTTTTATCTGTGTCAAAATGACTGAGAACATCAGGGTACAGCATCAGGGGACCTCAGTTAGGAAAAGCGAAGAAAATATATATTAGGGATCTTCAAACTGAGGCTGATGCGATTCGCATCCTGATGCATAGCCAACTATACACTACATTAAAGATACATATGAAGCAGTTACCGACGCGATACCATTCACCCCAATTACGATGCAGTGCGATCCGATTTTGATTTGATAAAACTTTCTTTCGGCTTCTCCCGTTAGGGGTCGCCACAGCGGATCCTCCGCACGTTTGATTTGGCACATGTTTTACGCTGGATGCCCTTCCTAACGCAACCCTCCCCAATTTATCCGGGCTTGGGACCGGCACTAAGAGTGGCTGGGGATGGTTCCCTGACCGGGGATCGAACCCGGGTCGCAGCGGTGAGAGCGCTGCATCTTAACCACTAGACCACCAGGGGCCGATTTTGATTTGATGATGCTCTGCAATTCAATATGGTACAGATAATACGCTTTTATTGTTTTGGTTCCGACAGACAGCAAATCATAAATTTACTCCAGTGCCTTCTGCGTTCTAACGTATGTCCCCTTCACAAACAGGCCTTTGCAATGCAAAAAAAAGAAAAACGATGAAATAAAACCAGACATTCTTTTCCTGTTCTGTCTCCAGGAAGATGCAACTCTACCTCTGCCATGTTAATCTGTATTCTATATGACTCTCAGGACATGCCTCGGTCTCCGTAGTGTTGTGGTACGTCATATTCACGTAGCAGCAGCGGTGGAAATCAATCTATGTATAAAATATTGGTCATAAATGATTGGTTACTTGCTAAATAATAAAAGTACAACTATCGACTAATAGTATCTAGTAATAATTACACATAATGCACCGATGCAAAGATGGTTAAAATGGTGCATTGCGATACAAATGCCAACTTGTATCCAATGAACACTTTTTTAAATCGATGCATCACATCGTTAACTTTTATGCCAATGCACCATAGTGAATTGGTAAATCTTACCATCCTTAATACATATACTCTATATTGCCAAATGTTTGCAGACACCTGGTGCTTTTTGAGCATCGCGTTCCACATTTAGTCCCTTTTTGTTCTTAAAAATAAATAATTAAATAATTTCCTCCACTCTACTGCGAAGATGTTCCACTAGATTATGGAGTGTGCTTGTGGACATTTGTGTTCATCAGCCACAAGGGTGTTAGCAAATTCAAGTATCAATGCAGGTGTGGTAAGGAGGCCTGGGGTGCAGTCAGTGTTCTAATTCGTTCCAAAGGTGTTCAGTAGGCTTGAGATCAGAGCTCTGCAGCACAGGCCACTTAAGATCTTTCTCTCCAAAGCATGTAAAGCATATCTTCATGGAGCTCGATTTGTGCACTGAATGCTAGTTATTATTATACCGCATCCAAAGACATCCTATACAATTGTGTTGCCTCCAGCTTTGTGGTAACAGTTTGGAGAAGAACAACATATGGCAGGAAAGGTCAGGTGTCCCAATACTTTTGTCCATACAGTGTATATATATATATATATATATATATATATATATATATATATATATATATATATATATATATATATATATATAAATCTGCCTTGTCAGAGAGCTGGAGTCTATGAAGGTGAGAATACGCCTCAGAATGGAATGCTGATCAATTTCAGAGCACTATGCACACACATTTACATCTAGGTGCAATGGCCCTGCCTTGCATGGTTTAGGAGGTGGGGGAAGCTGGAGAATTCTGATGAAATCCGAATCCACTCAGGGGTAAGATAAGAAACTCCACACAGACAGTAAACGAGGCTCAGGTTCTGATTTGGGGAACTAAAAGCTGCGAAACAGCAACCAGCCGCACCACCATGTCGCCCAAATATAACTCAATAATATTAAATTACAAGACAGAAACTGAGACAGCAAATAAAATAATAAAACTTCTAGACAAGTTTTAGTCAGACTACAACTAGATGGATGTAACTGTATGAATAAGATAATATATATCATCTATAATAATATAATATATGCTAATTATCTGAAACTTATAACTACACTGAAAATGTCTAATACATTTTCTTTGCATACATATTTGGGTATAGACAACAGGCATGACAATTATGGAATTGCTTTAGGGACTAAAAAAGCAACAATATTACCATGGGGTATCCATAATTTTTTTTTTTTTATAATAATAAATAAATAAATGAATGAATAAATAAATACAATTAAATCAAGTATTCCAGTCAATGCAAATTTGTTATAATGCACTTTTATCACCTCTTTGCCATACTTGCTGTCACATGAACCTCTGTGCCATTTCCAACCCAGCATTACTTTTTCCATTTACATTCCAGTACCTTTAAAGTTAAATTTTTTTAAGGTAGCGTAAGGAAGCAAATTTGGATTGAGAAGGAACAGAAATCACCTCTAAAATACCATAAATTCTCATAAGGCTATTTCAGGATACACCCTGGAACTTCGCTGTCCCTGACATTTCAAAATGCTATTTTGAAAATGTTCAGCAGATAATGTGAGCTATTTCTGAGGTGTCTGGGGAATAGAGGAACAGGAAATGGAAAATGTCTGAACATGTCTTGGATGGCCCCAGTGACACATGGGAAACGTAAGCTAAAAGAATGAGGAAGACAGTAAAATTCAGACTGGAACTTTTGCAACAGATACTAAGAGATACTTATGTATGAGTGGAGTTGTGGGTGTGTAAATATAATATTTTTTGCATGCATCCTCCACAGCAGTATTTGCTTGTGCTGGACATGTACAGGAATGCCACATTTACTTTAATGAGCATCAATATTAAATAGATATTATATAGAAACTAGGCAATGATTACCATCCAAAGTATTTATTTTTTCAGTGCTGGATTTGGTTGATATACCTCATATGACTGGCTTTGCCATTACAGTAATTAGATTATTATGCTAACAAGTTTCTGAATAAAACACATTCATGATGTATGCTACAAACAACATCATCTTATCCTTGCACTGTAACATTACGACAATCATCAAGTCATTATTCCTTTCCTTAAAAATCTATTTGGATGCAGCTCCATCAAAACCAAGATGTTGAAAAATAAAATCGATTTTAATGCATAAAACCTATTGTAGATGCTGCACCAACATGTAGATCCCATTAATATGGTTACAGACATGTGTATCTGTAAGTATCCTGCTATTACTGCAGGTAGTATTAAAGCCGTATGCACTCCTAGCCAATAAAATGGCAAAATATTAAGCTTTTAATGGCTTTACCAACAACCATTGGTCAGAAAATGAGCAAGAATTTAATTGCCCCGGGTTTTATTGATGAGTTTGTGAACAGGCCTTGATGGGAGAAACTGGAAACATCCCAGAAGATATTTATGGAAATGATTTGCACCAAGTGATGTGTTAGCATTTTGTCTGTTTATTCTACATCAAATGTTTTAATCATTATGATTTTCTGACCAATTATTTGTTATTAAGCTCATTAAAAGCTTAAAATATTGGCTTGGCTTATTTATTTATGTTTTTTGCCCAGGAGTGTAAGTGAGAATTTACTGTAATCTCAAAAAACAAGCCTGATTTACTAACACCTAAAATAATGAGGCCTATTTGCTATTTAATATTTGCTATTAAAGTTCCTATTAAAGATTTTAAACTTTTGGTAAATCAGGAAAGTGACATGGCCAGTGATTGGGTTGTTTTAAAAGCCTACAGCCTTTCCTGAGGATACATTTCCTATTAAAATATGTTGATGATTTAGTAAATTATTTGGTTGTTGGTGTGCTGCTTTTCATAAGAGTCTTTAAACATAACATGAACAGTAACCTTCAAACCCCAATTTTAATGATACATTTTACAATAATTTGGACTTGAATATGAATATGAATGTTAAGTGGAACCAGCAAACTGTTAACTGTTTATGTTGTCATATCAAAAAGCAATTTCTGGATAAATAGCTATTTTTTTGGTGCTTTTGGATCGATTAAAATGTTTATCGATAAAACATTCATATATTTCATGAATTTCATATATTTCATGATTAATAAAGTGATCTATCTATCTAACATTTGCATAAACCTTTTTCAGTTAATGTTTTTTTGCTGCTATTTCTATTTAATCATCTGCACCTAAATATTTGCTGTGGTTTTCTTCTTTTTATCATGATATTTGTTGTATGATAAATTTGCATGGAATGCATGCTTGGAATGAGCTCCAGTAAATGCTGAACTTTCCGGTATTCTGGAACCTTTGATATGCTGCAGTCTCTGCAGATAGGCTTGAACTTTACCTGGCTGTGATTTAGAAAAACTTCAAGGGAGCTATATTAGAAACAGATTTGACCTTTTAGAAGTTTTTGACTTGTTTATGACTCCTATAACCTTGGAGATATGCAGCTAACATACATCACTGCTTCACTTAACTAGCCCATC